>NC_037595.1:13693785-14038151 GCF_003073045.1 Pomacea canaliculata
ATGCCTAAACAAGTTGATAATTTTGTCAACTGCTGTAAAGATTTGTTACCAATTTACAAGTTTTATATCAAGTCTGTGAGGAATAGTCTTGCTCTATATTTGTACTGTGTTCCATGTTTGTGGGTGCAATACAAGTGACAGAAAAAAATTACAAGCACACTATACACCCCTGAGAAGATCTCCCCAATACAGACCAGTGGGAGAGAACCAACCAAAAACTTGCCAGCTAAGACATGAAGAAGCAGAAGTTGGGCTGGATTGGTCTTACCCTGTGAAAGATGGCCAACAATTTAATGAGACAGGCTCTGCGTTGGAACCTACAGGGGCGGTACAGGCATGGGAGACCCAGACAGACATGGAGGGGATCGGTCCACAGTGAGGCGGAGGCAGCTGGCATAACATGGTCCCAACTGGAAAAAGACACCCAGAACCAGATCAGATGAACACTCACTTCCATGTTGCACTTTTCAGTGCTCAGTCTGTTTGGTCGGTGTACCAGTCCTTGAAGCATACTGAAGTTGTAGAGTTCATCACAGACTCCAAACTCAGACGTGGCTTAAACAGACAGGTGATGACAGCATACGTGTCAATCTGACTCCAGTTGGCTACTGCCTGAAATCTTTTCCCCGTCCTTTGTGGGGATAGCATGCTGCACTGCTGTAATCTACAGATCATTACTTGCTAAGTGCTTGTTTTTTTACAACTGCTTTGTTGTTCCATCCTACATTTTTAAAATTTATACAGGTTTCTTCTTATGGCTCCAATCTTTTTAATGAGCATCAATAACAGCCTCTAGTTTTTTCTCAGAATTTTATGATCGGCTGTATTATAGCAACATTCACAATAGACCCCCAGAGATATTAATGTGCATGTTAACAAAACATCTCATCCTGACACTGTCAAAATGTCAAAAAGGCTCCACACTTTCCATTTTGTCCAATCTGTGTCAGAGCCAACTAACAAAAGAAAACATGTCTTGGACTGGGTCATGCATTGACCAGAAGACCAGTTAGTTAGGCAATGTTTCTCAAAATCTTTTGTGTGACCGCTATTGGATTCTGATCAAACTTGATCACAAATTCCAATCTTCAGCGCCAGTTTTTAGACTCATCACTTGTCTTTGCGTAATATTGATAAACCTTCAAGGCACAACTAAAGAGAGTGCTTTGCCAGTCATCTTGACTATAAATGAAGCGCTCAATCCTTACTGTTTGTTATCTGATTCCTCTTTGCATCTTCTATATTAGTCTTATTAGTCTTTTATTATTTATCAGTACTGATTTTTTTTTTATCCTTCCATCCTTTGTATGCTGTCCATGTCTCATTCTTGTCTAAAGTGCTGAGAACATGCTCCATCATGAGTGTGATCATGCGTTGTATAAAGACATTGAGCTGACCTCCAAATGGTGAAATGTGCTCTTCAGATTCAATTATTATATATTATTATTATTGGGTATATGATTGGTTATTGCTGTTCCAGTCATTGAAAGCAAATGCCACTTTAGATGGAAGTTCTGACACATAATTTGCATGTTAATGTTTTGCAGATCAGGAAGCATTGACAGTGTTGTGGGACCCGTAAAAAATCCGTGGACATTGTTATTCAGAAATTTCAGCAAAAAACCTGTATCTCATGATGTGTGCTGCAGACAGAAGACTGTTAAAAAAGACAGCATTGCACATGGAATTAGGAAGCACAACATACATACTGATGTGCCAGAGTTAGGCAAGTCAGAAGCCTCATCAAGTCCGACATTTGTTGATAATTCTGACTGGCTTGTGACTGGCGGAAGTTCAGGAGGAAGTGCTGCTGCTGTAGCTAGTGGAACAGTACTTGCGTAAGCTCTAAAAACTGTTTTCCTTTAATTATTTCTTTTCTCTGTGAATGCAGTGCTTAACAGTCATACATTATCAAACACATTTAAATAGGTATGATTTTCACCATTTCAAAATGAAAAGAAAGTGGGTGACTGTGATTATACAATTTACAAATATGCATTTTTTCTCTTTTTATAATTTCAATTATTATGTTTCATCAGAGCCTTTGGTTCAGACACAGGTGGCTCAACACGTAATCCAGCAAGTTATTGTGGAGTAGTTGGTTTCAAACCAACGTATGGGCTTTTGTCTCGGCATGGTCTGATACCACTTGTCAACTCTATGGATGTCCCAGGAATACTGACAAAGACTGTATCAGATGCAGCACTAGTTCTGAGTATGTCAGAAATTCAAGACTTCATAAAATAGATTTAGATTAAAACTGATCCATTCTTCTTTTCTTATAATGATCCACTGAATGTAAGGTCTTATTAAAAAAATATTTATTTCAACTTCTCTGGTATTTTTAATTATCATGTGTTGGAACTTTTTACTCCTGCTGCAGTAAGTTTTGCCTTGTATTTCATATTAACTCATATTTTGAAATCTCATAGTCTGCTATTTTTTCACACCTTAGAAACTGATTTAGCTGGTGTTCATTTCTTAAAATATCCTAAACAAGTTTACACTTAAAGCAGACCAACCGTTTTTCATTTGATCCTCATTGTCAAAACTTTCGCTTTGTCCAGCCATGAGTAATGATCAAGTAATAACTTTACCTTTTTATGGACATTGCTACCAGCACAATTAATTATACAAAAGACATGTATTTGAGGCACCGACTTAGTAAAGGGACTATGATCTCAATGTGCTCTACGAAAATAGTAATATCATTTTCAGACTCAGTTGCTGGTCATGACTGGAGGGACTCCACAACTGTGACAGACTCTTTCAAGCCAGTTGTGCTTGACAAAAACTTCTCCCTGCATGGACTTCATGTGGGCATCCCAAAGGTGATGTCAGTAGAATGTGGCCAGTAAAGGTCTTAATGCCACCATCATGACTTGCTGTATAAGCAAGTTTTAAAACTTGAAGCACATCATACATATTACATGAATGACATGGACAGTTAAAGGTACATATAATGTTCTAAAGACTAGATCAGGTGTTGAAATTTGTTATGTGTGATGAAATAATAATTATATTTTTATTGTCTGGTTCTTTCTGGGTAGTTTCAGTGTTTTCATTTGGTCATTGACATCTCTCCCTGTCCCTAATAAAAGTTAGATTTTGATTCAAAAATTCTGTAGTCAACTTCTGCAGTAATATAAAAAATTTTAAAGTTTAGGATTTGTATATATAGGTAATTGTATTAAACATACAACACAAGGTGTAGTATATACATTGTAAAGACACAAGCACACCTATCTACAGAGGTCATTTTAATTCACATTTAGATACTTTTCTGTTTTCATTTTAAGTTATAGCTGTATTTTTCTGCCAGAGCTGAACTTATTTAAATAGCAAACTTGTGAAATAGCATATAAACAATAATATACTGAAAAGTTTTAAGGTATGCGTTATTTATTTTGCAAATGGGGATGGTGATCAGGAGTACCATGCCCCAGGAACATCTCCAGTTGTGTTGGATGTATGGCGACAAGCTGCAGACCTTCTAGAGAGGGAGGGAGCGAAAGTGAGCCAGGTGTCATTGCCACACACGCAACACTCTATCATGTGCTATCATGTCCTGTGCTGCTGCGAGGTGGCATCCAACATGGCCCGCTACGATGGGATTGAGTTTGGTGCATAATTTTCTTATTGTGATGTGGCAATAATATTAATGATATATATATAGCGCTTTTCCGATAATTTTCTCAGAGCGCTTTATAGAAATAATATACAGACTGAATCACCAACAACCATGCACCCATATTCACAAAGACAGACTCGCTCACTTCTACAACATATACAAAGTAAATTACAGACGCAGGTTATGCACACTTATGGTCAGGGCAGATTCAGAGTGAAGTCGCCATTCTGAAAAGATAAGTTTAGACTTAAAGGTGGTAAAAGAGGGGTGAAGGCTAATTGGTAATCTGTTCCAAGTTGATGGGGCTTATATAGATATTGTACCAGTGATCAACTCTACTTTATCAGCTGCTCACTTTATCAACACTCTTAAAAACTAAAAGCATATAATTAAAAGATCCAAGTTACTGTTAAGTGATCTGCTTTTGTATCTAATCTGAAAAAAAACCCCAACAGGAACAGAAAGTAAATGCCTTTTGGTGAACTAAATTTTAAAAAAAATTATTTCAATTTCAGCAATGATAAAACTCATTTTGGTATCTGCATGCAACTGTTGGGGTACAGTACTTTGGTAAACTGCGCTACATTTTGCAGGACACAGAGCAAACCAGGAGTCATCAACAGAAGGCTTGTTTGCTGCAACAAGGCATGAAGGCTTTAACGACGTTGTACGTGGCAGAATTTTAGCAGGAAACTTTTTCTTGCTTAGGAGGTAAGTTCTTTCCTTTCATATACATAGAAGATGGTCTGGCATGATGAGCAAATCATCAAAGATAATAGTGAAATCAGGGATTCTTTGCCATGACTGAACAATAACCAAAAAAAAAAATCTTTGTAACTTACTGTTAAAATTATTAGTACTTGAAGATGTTTCCCTGCTTACACAGAATAAAGGCCAATTATAATCAGTCATTACTGAATATGTACAGGCATGTGTACATGTATCCTGTCACCTTTATTGCAGTGATATGGATTAATGTTTTGCCTTAGTCTATTTACTAAAATATGTTACAGTTGAGTGTCGTTAGAAATTAAGTTGCTTAATGAAAAATAAATGTTCAAGAATTCTAGATGCAATTGTTAGTGTAAATAATTCATTTTAGAAAATATTAAGATCAAGAGTGGTATTTGTAAAATGTTTCTGTGATGGCAAGTTTCTTAATTTACAGTACTGTGCATTATTTTTCCAGAAACTATGAGAGATACTTTTTGAAAGCACAAAAGGTGAGACGACTGATCTACAATGATTTCCAACAGATATTTTCTGAAGGAGTTGATGTTTTGTTAACACCCACCACTCTGAGTGATGCACCAACATACAGCTGGTTTACCCAGCAAGACAGCCGCTTACGGTCAGAGCAGCAAGACGTCTTCACTCAACCAGCGAATATGGCAGGTAAAGATTTCCTCTAAATCTGTCCAACAGAGTTAAGGGATGGAATGCTCAGCTGGTGACAGTTTACCTTTCAGAAAGACAGTATGAATGTCACCCACTGATTGCCGTTTCTGGCACTGGTCCATAGTACCTCTCTGAACTCTATACGCCGTATGCATCTGTGCGCCCACATGACTTCTTTGCTCATCTTCTGTGAATTCCACTAAGACAAAGACGTATGGACAGAGGTCTTTCTCCTACCAAGCCCCATCACCTTAGAATAGATTAGCCTTTGACACTCTGACTTTTTTACCTTTGAGTCCAAACTTAAGATGCATCTTTTCAGAACTTTGACTTCACTGTGACCCTGAGCGGGCATAATGTGTCTGTAAAATGCTTGTGTATGAGTGTACATTGTAGAGGTGAGTGTATCCTTTAGATTCAAATATGGGTGCATGGTTGTTGGAGTTTTAATCAATGTATGATTTATGTAAAATGCTCTGAACAAATTTTTGGAATTGCATTTTATTAGATACCCATAATAGGACTGTTTACTACCATTAGTAGGAGCTCTGCTCAAGTTTAATGATGATGATGTTTCTTGTTCTTGTATGTCTATTGGTACAATGCAGCTAAGGAAGAACCTGGTGTGTTGTGGCCCTAGAGAAGTGACAGAATAGCAAGTATAGTGGATTATAGTATCTACAGACATTCAACTGTTGACGAAAACTAGTGATTGCCTTTCTTTTGGTATTTATAGGAGTTCCAGCCATCACTGTGCCTGCAGCTCTTTCACCTCGAGGCCTTCCTATAGGACTCCAGTTTATTGGCCAGAACTTTCAGGAACAAAAGCTGCTCTCAGTGGCCCATTGGTTTGAAAAGAACACAGACTTTTTACCACTTAATTTGGACTTTTTAGACAATGCTTAATTTATTTCTGCTGTGCACTTTGGCTCATACTCATGAAAAAGCAGACTATATTGTCTGAAAAAAAAAAAAACCGAGGTATGGAATGGACAAGGAAACCTTGTGTAGATTTGCCATGCAGCATGAAGATATGTTCCTTGTGTCGGGCAACATGCTTCATACAGCCACAGCAGGTTGCTGGTACTTTAAGCTTTGTCAGCAGCAACACTAAAACCACAGCCAGACTGACAGACTGTGAACTTTAGAATCCAATGACTTGCATTTAAAAAGCAAATAAACAGTAAACCCACTTACTTTCTTATTTGAAAATTACAAGTACTTTTTTCAGGATTAAATAATATTGTGGTTCATACTAGTATGAGAATAACAAAGTACTTTGTCAAGGATAAACTTTATCCATCCAGTCCGCAATATTGTTGGTAAAGCAAGACTTTCATGCTTCTTCAGTGATTATTATAATAATAATAGTAAATGCAAAATTTGTAAAGTACATACTCACACTCCTAAGGACCATGCTTTTAGCACCTAAGACCAAGAACGAGACATGGTCAAGAAAACAAATAAATAACACATGAACTAAGAAAGAATAAATAACAGTACTAATGGTGAATAAAAACAAGTAATTTCTTCCTTTCTACCTGTCAGCTCTTGAGGGCCTTCCATTTATCAACCTTTGGTCTTAACCTTGATAAAACATTTGCTCTTCCTGCTCAGTTGACAAAGTGTTTGTAGCACCAACCTCATGACCCCTGTGTCTTTTTTTCTTTCCTAGGCCATCAAAGACAAGCTTCCTACCTCTTCTGAAAAACTTCTTGGTGGAAAACAACCTATCAATTTGAAAACAATTGTTATCATTCTAGATGGTCTTTTGAATGCCAACCACAAAGTTTTAAGTCCCGCACCTACTTTTTAAAAGCGCACTCTTGTAAACTCTAGACCCTTCAGCAAAATTTTGTAGCAACCCTTTTTAAAAGTAAATCAAAATATTTTAAACAAATTTCCTTTTCCTTGATTGGAGACGGCCCATCAACATAATGGTTAGGACCTGTCACCAATATAGTGAGAGTTGGCTGCCCCAGGTTCAGCTCCCATCACAGACACTTGTTCTTTCTCTGCATGTGGCATCTGTTTACAGGGCTGGCTGCCTTGCCTTTATATAGCCTTAGTTGTTGGCACGGTGTAAAACACCAATTCCTCTCCCCCATCTCTACTTTATTTTTTTTGTTAATGTGTTAGGGACTGCTGTCAAGATGTGTCCTGACTAAAAGTGTAAAGCATTAACAACGCAAGGTACAAATCTGACAATGGGGCCAGCAGCAAAGTGCCTAAGGAAAGCTGACATCTGGTAGAAGTTCATACATCAACATAATAGCAAAATGCATGGCAGTGTTAAAACCAATGATACAGGGTTTAGGATTAAGATGATGACTGAGCAAAGCAGATGACATCACGATTTTCATCTCTACTCCTTGCTGTGCCATTTGTGTCCAGCTCATGTTGAACAAAGCTGTCCACTGCTAGCTCCATTAAGTCAGATTTATTCCATACTTAAAAACATGTAAACATTCATGATGTAACACATGGACTTCAACAGTAGATCACAATGACTGCCAGGCACACATTAGAACATGAAATTTGTTACTGTTTGCCAAAGTCCATTAAAAAAAAAATCAAAACAAAGCCTTTATTGATATTTGTCTCGTTAACATTCACGGATCTTTATTTGTGTACCATTATTCGTGTACAAATAACTCCTCTGTGTGAACACAAACATGCATGCAATATTTGCATGTAATCTGTTCATTTTTTATGTTTTTTGTTTTTGTTTCTCTTAAAAATCTTCTTGCCATGCAAGTCTATGTCTCCTTCAGCCTTTCTCTTCATTGGCTTAAGTAGGACAGAACTGTCCAAAGGGTCAATGACTGTCCCCAGCTTGGTCACTATTTTAGGCTTTGTTAGTGTTTTGAAGGCGTTTTCTGTGTTCCATTCTCTTCCAACAGGTGTTTTCAAGGAAGCAGCATATTCTTCAGCATTCTTGAATGGATATGGCACCTTTTGCACCTGTGACCACATTAAAAACAAAAACAAAAAATTAATCCAGTCACAATAAGGATGAGAATACAAATGCCAGAAAGCTTCTAAAAATCAACAAAATCACATTCGTAACAGACAACTTCCACAAAATGAAAAGTTGACAACCCTAAAGTGATCCAACATGAACTCACAGTAAACAGTAACCCTACTGTGTAATTTTGAAAACTATTGCTAAAACAAGTGACCAAAAGTCACATAACGACTTGGGTAAAAAACCAGACCCAGTGTGTTAACGACTTCTGCTGAAGCTGGGTGTGTGATATCTAAAACATTTTTACAAAGCATCGTTTCTACCTCCAAGTGTATACAAAAACTGCCACCAGTAACTTTTCCTTTAAAGCAATTATTATACTACGATATACTGCACAGCCTCACACATGAGCCCCATGCTAGTCTTACCAGATGTTTTAAGACTGCATTGTTTTGTTTCTTTGAGATGATCACATTTCCCAGCCTGCTGTCCTCCCGTTTCTCTTCTTTTGCTTTGATTGTAAATCTGTGACATGGAGGAAAATTCTTAATCAATCTCCCTTCAAACAAAGGCAGAAATATTGATATACCTTCTGCACCAGAGGTTATACAGGCTATCTGCAGCTAAGTACTTTTCTGACTGAAAAGGTTACACAACTCACAACATTCTTATTCTTCTATTTCTAGAGATCTAACTCAATAAATATATTTTATTAAACACTGTCACTGTGTTTGTATATGCTTGTGACACAAAGGAAAATCTAGAATGAACTGCTCAAAGGAGTCAACCAACATCCTGGGTTTAATCTTTAACTCCTAACGATTTAATATTGTTTCAGATACATGACAAAGGTGCAACACAAACCTTTCTCTTTTCTTCTTTGATGGTTGCAGACCTGGACCGCCCCATTCTCCCCACCCAGGAAGAGTTAAATCAATATCTTTGGGTTTTTCCTCTTCAACTGTCTGCTTTTTAGCTTCCAAAAACTCTGCAACAACGTCATCCTCCTCAAACGCTTCCATGATGGTCATACGTCCAGCATCCTCAGCATCATCGATGTTATCTTCACCCTCTATCACAATGTCTGCTGTTTGTTTTCCAACGGGTTTGCTGTTTAATGACAGCAACACATTGGGATCCACATATTCTTCATCTGATTTCCTGACAGATGTGTCATTGACAGTGCCAGCAAGCACAGTGGAATCACTGGATGGTTGCTTGTCAGAATGGGCAAAAATGCCTGACATGTCACCAGGCTCACCTTCCAGCTGTTCCAAAGTCGTTTTCCTATCCAGGCCAATGTCGATGAGGCTTTCATCATCCTCAACCTGTTGAAGCGCTTCATATGGTACTTCCTTTAAAAACTTCTTACTAACTCTCTCATCATTTGCCTTTTTAAGCTTTTCCTTCTTGTCATTTTGCTTGCTTTTCTTGCTGGTCTTGTCTAGAGACTTGCCAACATCCATCAGATTGTCTTCATCATCACCAGTAGATCCTTCAAGTGCAGCATCTTTATTTTTCACTTGTTTTACTTTCCCTCCCATTTTATTCTTCTTGTCACTTTTTGCACATTTAACCACATTCTTTGTTCCATTGTGGGAATTGTCCATGGATTTTGCCTGACTTACTTCTGAATCCTCTTCTTGCATTTTTTTATTTGAAAATAATGCCTGTATTTCATCCTCTGTTTCTTCTTCATCTTCGCTTTCAATGTTGACGTCTGTAATGATGTTCTGTACAGCCTGTGGTCGAGAAAATTCAGGCAGTTTAGTTGTAGGCATCTGCATCCATGGATTATTTGTGGTCTCCCCTTGTCCGGTGTCCCCCCATTTTCCAGCAGTGTCTTCGCCGTCTGACTCTTCATCTGCATGAAGCTTCTTTGTTAGTTCCTTGCTTTTCTGAATCATATCTTGTACTGCCTGTCGTCTCTGAAAACAAATAATGCAAAACGATGTTTGGAAACTCCATACAACTATTATATACACTTCAGAAAATGATTTTGAGCCTTTATTACTTTTAAAAAAGCACTAACAGACCATAGAATGTGTGGCACGAGTGCTTGAAAAATGTGTGTTAAACATCCTCTATGCTGTTGGGAAGCGAAGTGTTAAAAACCACACTATCTCAGGGTAAGCTTATGTGAGGGCAGTGACTGTCTGCTCTCCCTTTTTTTCCTCAGCACTGAAGAGGTAATCATTCATCAGCTGTCAATTGGGGAGAGGTACACTGCACCATGAGTATCAAACCACTGACTGCTTGCCCCTGGACTCTACACCAATCTTTTAACTACTTGGCTATCCACTTCTCTAGATGGCTGTATACAATGTGGTTATTACATTGACACATGTTATTACATACATTTATAGTATTATACAATAACCCTTGATGGGAGTCTTTGAATGCTCCTCAGACTGTTAAACAGTTAAGGGAGACCACATACGAACCTGATCGTCAAATTTGGCATACATCATTTGCCGCTTTGCAAAATTGCTCCCTCCTCTATGCCTCAGGTTTGTGCGTTCCTGCAAAATACCCAAGAGGTGTGAAATTATTGTTTATGATTTAAACAAAACTGAGTAAGAACATGAATGACCAGTTAAGAAGGGAGAATCTGACAAAATGTCTAGTAACTAATACTGCCACACAGAATACATACAGAAGAGAAAAATGAAAACATTGCAATCACATCTTCCCACAAAATAAGCCACAAAAGAGAGATAACTGGTCCTGGATGGAGCAGTAGAGATGCATCTTGTACACAGCATGTTACCTGAATCCTATCTTTGTTGAGCTGCTCAAACTTCTCTAGAAATGCTTCAGGATCAGTTCGTTGCAGTTCTTCAAGCTCCTTCTGCTCTTTCTTCAGCTTCTCCTTCTTCAGAGCACGTCGATATCTGCACCAACAGGGTACCCTGTTACCTCTTGTCTAAAATATGGACATCACAAATACTACC
This sequence comes from Pomacea canaliculata, assembly GCF_003073045.1. Classification (NCBI taxonomy): domain Eukaryota; kingdom Metazoa; phylum Mollusca; class Gastropoda; order Architaenioglossa; family Ampullariidae; genus Pomacea; species Pomacea canaliculata. The sequence continues at coordinate 13,704,737 of NC_037595.1, forward strand.
CATCTTGCAGTCAAAGACGAACAATTGTGTTTTGGAGCTTACTCTTTGCTTCTGGTCTTGAACTGATTTAAGTATTGCAAAAAATTAACCTGAGCTATGCTAACTTGCTCTTATTTTGCTGAGTTTAGTTTATTCCTTGTTGCTACCTTGACGAGCATTGGGCCGGCTTATTTTGCTGAAGTACATGCTATTTTAGAAAGTGATCTGTATTTCTGGACCAAAGAAAAAAGTAGATTACTAATACATGAAGAACATAATGATAAATGTACAACAGAAACATGATGGGAAGGAATGGAAGGAACCCTATGGACCAATTGTTTACTAATAATATATTAAAACATCCACTGTGTTACCACTTTTCTGTGTTAAGCCCTAGACATATAGTGACAATAGTAATTGCTTTCTGACAAAAAGGCAGCAGGTAAAGGGAAGAAACTGCTCTCAGATTAGTCTCCTACTACAGTATATTCCCTTTACTTATTAGCTTAATAAAGGCTAGCTTTAGGTTTCAAATACAATAATTAACAATAAGCCCAATGCAACATGCAACTAAGTAAATTTAATTATGATAGTTGTACCTCAAATAATATTTAATGACTGTTCTTCTTATTTATGAACTGCATCTGTTTGCATCATGTCTATTTTATTATGTAAAAAAGCACATTACTTTTCCTGACTGTTCAAGCTTTTTGGACCTGTTTACCTCTGTATTCTACATTAATTTACGACAAATAAATGATTAAAAACATTAATGCTAATATGAAAATGTCTTAGTTTATAATTTTTCCTGGACAGAGTGTAAAACTGAAGCAGCCACATACAATATGACAGCTCAGAAACAACAAAATGCAATTGGGAATGAGTTAACAGCAGGAAACTTTGTCCACACCTTTTGCTCTTGATCTTATTTTGCCATCGAAGTTTGCTTTCTTTGTTGTAAATCATTGAACGATACCTCAGCAATTCAGCACGTCGAGCTTTAGCCTTTACACAATAAACAGAAGAAAAATGCTTAAACATTTTCAGGATATCAAAAATTAACCAGAAAAACAGACAGAAAATGTCAACATCCTAAATGACAGAAATCCATTACCTATCCAGATCCTGCAATTATATTCTTCAAAATCCTTCTGCAATATTAGTTTAAGGAAGAGCAATCTTTGCTGTATGATTTAAAAATACAGGAGAGAAATTACAGGGAAAATTTCCAATTGTTTAAAAATGGACAGTAGAAAGATATTGTTCCCATATTTCTGTGAGAGTCCAACAGACAAAAATGAAAAGGCACACCCAGAAACCCTGATAGATACGGAAGTCATAAGGAAATCCCACCTCTTCCAGAGTCATTCCTGCTAGTTCTTTTTCTTCAGCTGGAGTGAAGACCTTCCCTTTATGAATGACATGATCTGGATTTCTTTGTTTCAGTGCTTCAGCTATTTCTTTCTCAAAAGGAGTTACAGGCTGCAACATGAGAAGTAGATTACATATTTGCTGATAGCCAGTTTTCATAATACATTTGATGCCATCTCATCCTTTTTGACTGGCAAGAAAGTTTCAGATAGAAAAATCCAAGGAAACAGCTATCTTCATTTTTTACAGTTGTGATGCAGCTGATGTAACACATGCAAAAAGAAATACTTTCATTTTTCAAGTTCTTCTTTCGAGACGGTTAGGGTGTAGATGGAGGAACAAACCCCACCTACAAATATATATATATCTTTAAAAAAAATTTAAGAAAGCATTGTTTAGCTAAGAAACAACAGTAACCTTATCCATCCCACAAATGTAGCCAAGTAATAAAAAAAAAAACTTCACTAGATGAAATTCTAATAGCACATTTAATAATAATAATAGGAGTTGTATAGTGCACGTAGAGGTGAGCTCGATGAGCTTCACAAGAAACCAAGGGCAGTGGGGAAAGAGACTGTGTGATATAAATGTCACAACTGAGTACAAACAAGCACAACATGCATATACAAACATGCACCAGTTAGCAATACAAGAATATGAAGCAATGTAGAGACAGGAATGTAGGGGAAAAAGATGGATGGATAAGTCATGCTAGGTGTTTCTGAAAGATATACGTTTTAAGTTCAGATTGGATGGCATATATTGACTCTGATGTGCAGAGAGACAGAAGTAGGCCATTCTAAATGCTGGGGCCGGAGAAGGACAAAGAGCTACAGTCAAATGTCTCCAGTCTGATACATGGAGCAGAGAGAAAACTGGCATGGGCCAAGTGAACTGATCTGTGAGCCTGGTAAAGCAAAACAAGCTCAGACAGATAGATTGGAGCAAGCCATGGACAACACGATAGCAAAGCATGGCAATCTTGAATTCAATGTGAGCCCAAACTGGCAGCCAGCAGAGATCAAGCGGAAGTAGTGTGGCATGATCAGCCTTTCGCTTGCAGAATACAATGAGGGCAGAATGGTCAAACAGGCGGCCAGAAAAATTTATGAACAGATGGTTACTAAAAGACTAATGTAAAAGCAGCACAAAAAAATTCTGCATGTCTCTGGACCTTCATAAACAAGTTTGAAAATCACCAGCAACTGACTCAATCATATGATAATTTTTGCAGATACTATATCCACACCTTGAATTTGACATGAGCATTTACTAGCTTTGCACTCGGCCTTTGAAGAGGGAATATCAACTGTCGAGCCTGCACACAAAAATTAAATTTTTGCTTGTAAAGATTTTATTACAATTATCAAGAAATACTACAAATGTGCTTGAATTAAAAATGACTTGAATCACATACTTCATCATCAAGGATGACATTTACAATGGCAACCCAATGTAGTTTCAAAAGATCTAGTAATAATTTCTCACAAGCATATTTTTATCCAACTTATTTGTTTTAAGCTCAAAGAAAATCTGAGCTAGTTAGAGGTTCTAAAGTCAAAGACAGCTAAATAATAATAAAAAGAAAAAGCAGTCAAACACCAGGTAAAAGGCAACACAAAATAATAAAGAGTTTTCTTAGCTACGTCCCTGCTAGCATTAGAATTACTAATCAATAGTCTTTAATTTAAAACACCCATTAAGACATAAACATCCTGTATAATCTAGAAATTTTAAGAAAAAGTCCATCAGTGCTAGTGAGCACAAGGAAGCATTTGCGACACAATGCAAACAATTTGTCTGAAAGCTATTTAATTTGAACACAGAGTCTCTGAGTTTGAAGTGTTTTCTGAAAGGCGAGAGGGCAATTATGTGCAAGTACAATGTTCAGCAGCCTTCCACAACTTTATAAATATGTAAGGCATTGACTGCCAACTGTAAGGATATCTTTAAAGAAAAGGGGATGGGGTTTTACCTTTCTGTTGTCTATAACAGCAGATGTCCATTTTGAAACTTCTTTCACAGCCTTTTCATAGCCAACAGTGCGTTGAATCTTTTATTTAAAAAAAAAATAAAAAGGTAAATTATAGTAGGAACAAAAAAAGCAATCAATAGCATCATTATTAAACTCTCTTGGCCTTAATGTGCATGTACACACAGAATACAAATAATGTTAACAAAGTTCCTAAAAACTGAAAAGGCAATAGATGTTTGGAGGAATTCATCAGCTTGGTGCTGCTATTACAACAAAAATGACGTTTAAAACCCTTCTCCAAACATCCAATCAACTTATAAGGTTAGAGGGGAGTAGCATTTACATGGCTGTTGAGAGTATCCATCATTCCTCCTCAATAGAAAGAAAAGATAGTTAAAAATGTAAATAAAAAAAAAAAAAAGAAAGATAATAAAATACTCATCAAATATAATGAATTCTTTAAAATCATCAATAAAATAAGATAAAGAACCTTTTCCTTCTCATGTTTTGGGAGAGGCGCAAGGGAAACTTTAGAGTGCTTAGTTGTGACTTTGAGTTGTCTCTTGAGGCTGCCCTGTGAAGCTGACTGATCAAGTTGACCCGCAAGCTCAGACAGAAGCGGATTCTTGTCAGCTAGAAACAAAGTGATGCCTATTATCAACAGCTTGGCAATTATGATGATCACATGACATAAACTACTATTTTCAACATCTGGAAATTTTAACACAGTCCTAGATGTGGAAAACAGCCAAAGGAGGATGAAAAAGGAAGAGAAAGCGCATTGCTATATTAAAAAAAAACTGGTTTTAAGCTAAAGATAATAAAATGTTAGAGTACCTAGTATTGTACTAGCAGAGACAGAGGAGATTTCACATCTAAAATTACATTGTACATGTTGTTATAAATGAGCTATTGTGGCACGGCACAATTATATGTGCAATGGATTAAAACTAAAGGCTAAACATGACATGATGAGCACATCAACAGCTTGACATACTTATTCCTCCAGACTGGTAAATAGTCTCAGACGCTTGCTTCCCTGGTACAGTTCTAAGGGTATGTCGGACCCTGAAAAAGTAGAACAATGAATCTTTCTGTCAGAAATGTGAATTTTAGCGATGTAATGTGCTGAGATAGTACAGCTATAAGAATGCTTAAGAGTAAAAGAAGTTGCTAAAAAGCCCAGAAAAAGTTGACCTTGCTAAGTGCTTCCAAACTTTAATCTTTTAAAGACGCCAATTCCATGTCAATGAATAAACAATATCTAAAACTGTAATTTATTCATAATATTTAAAATCCCACCAAACAGACGGTGCCAGTTTCATTTTTCTAATTAACTCTAGAATATGATTAGTACATAGCTGTTATTTGGAATTTGACCCTTGCTCACTTTTATTTTTTACAAAAATTCTCAAAAGTGGTATCTCCAGATAAAGCTGGTGTAAGTGTGTACAGAAGAATGTCAGAACTTAGTAGAATCTAATTACCTCTTGATGCCATCAAGTGAAGAAATAGCATCCAGTAGCTTGGCATGATGGCGCTCATCATTAATATCTCCCTCCTAAATAAAATATTATGCATAAAAGTCTTATAATATTATCAGACAAATCATAACATCAAACTATTTTTATAAATTAGTGTCATTGTATTTAAAATTACTTTTGACCAGTGCTCTATACTAGTGATAAAAAAATGAAACAAATCAACTGCTATTGATGGAGAAGCAGTGGAGGACAATGTGTTTGCAAGACAAACAACAAACATTAGAACAACATGTCTGATGAAACTTTCTTTTCAGATATCAATATACAAAGTTTATGGTTACAATGACATGACAAGATCAATGCTTCTAATGGAGTACGATTTCTGTAACACTGTCATATTTGGGAGTAGTTTAAGTGATGCTCTTACTCTTTGTGTAAGAATGTGTACACATTAAAAAATTACTTTTTGTGCATAAGGAAGCATATTACCAATATGTAAAATGTAGTAAAAAATTAAAAATCAGCATTTCAAGAGTACTTTATATAAAATTAAAAAATTAAGTCAAAGGAACCCAAAACAATATACTGTGCTCTAGGGCAGACACTTGTTAATATGACAGCAACAGCACTAGACTGCCAGTAGTACTTTTTCACTTTTGATTCTGTTTGCGTTCATATTGTTACTCTTAAACTTCATGATTTTGATATCTCTGTTTGTTCAGTACTCTTTCCAATTATTTAAATTTCTTATTTGTCTGATGTAAATTCTGAGCAGCAGACACTGTTAAAAAAATAAAAGGTCAGAAGTCTGAGTCCAATACTTTAGTGGACTAATGCTAAATCGAAACGCTTAGCTGAAAGAAAAATCTGTGATTTGTTCTTTCAAATTCTGCATCATAATACATATTAACTAAAGCCAGTATTTATTTACCTCATTTTTGTCGTCAGCAGTATCTCCTTCAATAACAGGAAGATCCTGCGGTAGATCACTCTGAAAACCGATGTGTCACACAACAATAATCAAGCGATGCAAGTACATGAAGAAGGTAAACTGCCTAGTGTTTATATACTTTTCTGCGTCCTTCAATAGAGAAAAAATGGAGCTTTGATTTAATTTATACACAAGGACTCTATTTAACAGAAAGGATGTCTGCAAGTGCTGATCGAAGAACGATGAATTCCTCTACATTAGTTATACCATAAACTGATAAAGGTGGATTACAGTAAACATTCGTGTTCAACATCTATTAAGGATGAATATACATAAACTGCATCAAAACAATTCAATTATCATATAGTGTGATGAAATCTAAAAGATTAATTAAGCCGTTTTAGGAAAAAAAGTAATCATTTTAACTGTAGATGTATTTCGTAGCGCTGAAAACTGCCTCCATGTCGACGAAGGATACTGCTTAATATCAGGAAGACATCAATCACGCGCTAAAAATATCTCGCACAATTTTACTTTAATGAAAACAGCACAAGCACATGCCACACATACCTCAATATTTTCCATTTTATAATCCTTGACCGACGAGAGAAATAGTGGACATGTGTCTAGGGGGAGATCACTCCAAATAGCTCTTGTGTGTCGAGGAACACCATTGGCTGCTGAGAGATGGCGGAGGTCACGTGATGTCAACAACGATTTAGTCGTCGCCTTGCCGTGTATAGCCGGCCTCTGGCCTTGCTATATAGCGGGTTTACTATCAGGCAACAAAGGCAGTCATCTGGAAATGGGCCCCAAAAAAATACCTAGCTCTAGCTTGTCTTTTCGGCAGAGGTATTTGCAATATTTTCTGAGAAAGATTGAGGATAATGTGGTACTCGGAATAGCAAACGAAAACATGAGTACGACTTTATTTATATTAAGTGCTACACTTGTTGATCTATGTTCTAATGAAAAAAATTAGCAAAGAATCTGAAAAACCCCAATGTAGTTAAAAAAAATTATAGATAACCCTAATAATTCATTATCATGTTCTGGCGTTTATTTCACATTGGTTTAGTTACATCATTTTGACATCAACTTAAATGGGTTAACCTGTGATAGAAAACTTAATTAGCGTTTTGAAATACAGAATTGTATGTAGGAAAGATAAAATGTTAAGCTTACTATTTAACAAACGATTTCTCACACTGGTGGGTTCACTCCTTTTATTGTACAAATGAAAGTCACATCTTCTTCTTGGTCCTATTCGCCCTGAGTGGAGCAATATATGAAGTCAAGATAGAAGAAATTGAGCTAGATTGCATACAGTTTAAAGAAATTACAGCTACAAATTACATCCAATCTTCCCACAAAGTGAGCATCAGAAACATAGGTTGATATTTCAGATGTGTGTTTTTATTTATTGTTTTTCATTTAGTAATTGTCATGCAACAATATAAAAAGTGTCAAACTACTAAGTCAAGAAAGATACATAAAAATATTTTAGTTTTTATCAAAATGTTTTCAAATATTGAATTGTACAGACTTCTCTAAGATAATCTTTCTGTTTTGTTGTGCAGCAAAGAACCATTTGAAGCCCCAGCATTAGTATTTCGCTTTCATGAAAATGGTGGTGGACCAGAGCTTTTACGTGAAGTCTTTGAAGAACGTGGATGGGTGGAGTATCAGAATAAAGAACAGGAAGATGATAACTGGAATCTTTGGTGGCGCAGTTCCTACTTTAACATCCGTGACTATGAGAACATCTGTCCTTGGCAGCACCTCAACCATTTTCCAAAAACCTCAGCTATAACTAAGAAAGATGCTCTTGTGCGTAACTTAAGGCGCATGCAATGTTTACATGGAAGTAATATCTTCAACTTCAGCCCCCTGTCATTCAATCTTCCAAATGACTACCATAAGTTTCTGAAAGAGCATGAAGCTATGCGTGATACTTCTAAAAAGAAGATACTGTGGATTTGCAAACCAGCAGATTTATCTTGTGGTCGTGGTATCTTTATTTTCCAGGATGTGTCAGGTCTGCTGTATGACTGTGGCTCTGTTGTCCAGCAGTATATTGAGAATCCATTGCTGATTGGAGGCTACAAGTTTGACCTGAGAATATATATAGTTGTCACTGCCTTCCATCCGCTAGTAGTCTATGCATATGAAGAAGGCATTGTAAGGTTTAGCACAGAAAAATTTGACTTGAATAAAACTGACAATATATTTGCTCACCTCACCAACTTTTCCATCAACAAATATTCCCCTGCCTACACAGTCAACAAGCAGCTGGTGGGGGCTGGCTGCAAGTGGACTTTGAAGCAACTGCGGCATTATTTTTTCATTAACAACATCGACGATAGAATGCTGTGGCGACAGATTATTAACATTGTTGTTCTTACCTTGATGACACAGGCTCCCCTGGTATGATTCAGATCATCAGAGCTCTTTTTATTTTTCAATCTTCCTGATAGAAATCTATTTTTCTGTTCATTTTCATGAGTCCATATACTTATGACATCATCATTTTCATCACTGCACACATGAATATGGGTGAAAGCTCATATTAGGATTGTCATTTCTTTCCTATCATGGAGAAGTTGTTTCTCTGATACAAACTGTTTCAAGTGCCATTATTGTTAAATGTTTCTTTGCATAAGTAAGTATAGTTGTTGTTTTTTTTGTTGGGGGGATTCTGATATTCACCCTGCAATTCAACTAAGCAGTAGCCTAACATCATTGACATCTTCTGTTACAGGTACCAAAAGTGAAAAATTGTTTTGAACTTTTTGGTTTTGATGTACTCGTGGATGAAACAATGAAACCGTGGCTGTTAGAGGTGAATTGTAGTCCATCCCTTCTGTCTGACTGTGTGACTGATATTCAGGTCAAAAAGCAGATGTTGCATGATCTCATAGACCTGATAGGATTAGCAGGAAAGGATCAGGAGCCTGTTAAGATGGAAAGTCACAGAAAGTATTTTCATCAAGGTAGCCAAGGTCACAGTGTGTATACAGGGCAAGGTAAGAGGACCAGCATGATTGCCCAAGACAGTCGGCAAGGAGGCAAAGAAAAACCAGAGGCAGAGAGAGGCTTTAGCAGCCGTGAGCAGAAAGATCACCAGATCAGGAGAGGAAGTAGCTGGGAAGGTGTACAAGGAGCTAAGAAAAGTGAAAGGACTGAAGGTTTTGGAGGACGGAGTGAGCTTTTAGAGAGATGTTCAGAACCGAGTTGTTCAGCACTGAAGCCTAGGGCTGTTCCAGTGCATCTGTCTTTCAAGAAGAATAGAGACTGTTTGAGCCATCACTCTCAGGATTCCATATATTCAAGTGAGGCAGTATCAGACTGCCATCAACAAGGCAAAGATTTACGCCAGCACTTAAAGTCACCAAATGCTAAGCGCCAAAGGAAAACAAAGTCACTGAACCTCAGGAAGCAAGTAGGCAGTTTCCACCTTATATTTCCTTTCAGCGAGAAAACAGAGAAAACTGCTCAGACATCCCTAGACCCCAGAGTAGTGATTAAGGAACTGCAGCGCATGCTTAGTGAATTTGATGAACTTGGTGATCAACAAAGTAATGACTTTAGTTCTTTGAAAGAAGACAGCTTCATGGAAAATCAAGGCCTATGGGGACCTCTGATAATGAACAAGATAGAATTATGAAGTCAAGAAAACTGCTTGATTCTAATAAAGGTAATGTGTTTATTCATATTATTAACTGTTAGGTGTCAATATACTTGCATAGAGAAGTGTTTAACAAAGATGTTCGTATGAGCAGGGACTGGTAGTAATTATCGTTGATGCAATCAGTGTGATGAAGAAGACTGGCAAGCCAAGGAATCACAACTCGGGTGATTTCCACTAATAGCAGGGACAGAGCTGCACAGGCTCTGAAGGAAGTAGAACAATATTCAGTTGCTTCTGCATTAAAAAAAAAGTTTCCAGTCATATTTTGTTCTCATTTATTCTTTTAGGTCAGTGTCCAATGCTAGTGCACCAGCCGGCACAGAGTTCTGGTGAAGCTGTCGACTTGTAACATTATGAAAGCTTAAATGTCTTAACCTATCTAGGTTGTGGTACACTTTAATTCATTATTTTTTGTAAGACGTGATTCTTAGAGACTATTTTGTTCAAGCGAATCCCAGAATGCATGATCATGATAGCATTTTGTTTCCTTACTTTATAAAGCTTTGCACAGATTTGGTGGAATTTTTTTTTATTGGAGGGGGATACTGTATCCCAAGTTTTATATCAAGCTTTTTATTTGCTTCTTATCTCTAGTAATGTCCCCAAACCTTGCAGATGTTTAAGACGGCAGGAGTGCAGTCATATATGTCAATGTGATTCCTAGCGAGAGGGTAATGATTATGAATGAGAAAGATGGCTTCAGCAGAATAAAGAGAATGATGCCGCGAGCTGCATTCTGAACCATTTGTCTGTGGATACTTTTGTTCTGCAGCCCATAAACAAAGAGCCTTGATTATTTGGTTCAAGAGCAACATGAAAGCTCAGGTGTAGAGAAAATACTAACATGAACTGTCCATCCTATTTTGTGTAGTAATGATTCACCTATGGTTTAAAGTAGATAGCAAATCACAGTTTGATGAAGACTGAGAAGTATTGATGTCACTGTTCTGGGACAATTATCTACAATGTAGCATGGATGTGAGGTTTGATTGAACACTAAGAGATTTGAGTGCCATTGCAGTTCCTGGATGTAGTAGTCCTGTAGAAATCTAAAATCGCTCATGAATAATTGTGTCCGAGGATCAGTTGTGGTTGGCATGGCTGATATTTTGTGTAGCTACAAAGCTTTAATTTTTTTATGTAGCTCACTTGAAGTCTGCCAGCTCATATTCTTAAATCTGTTTGTTACTCAACTTTTAGCGACATTTTCCATAACAGAAAAGCAAACATTTAAAATTAGGTTTTGTGTTGCACCAGATCTTGCTTCTTTAGAACAAAGGGAGTTAAGCAAATCTGCTTTGTGTGTAACTGAGTTGTAAGCCTTACCCTGCTCACAAATATTGGTGTTGACAATGTTCTTTGTGGTATGCATGCTTACATGTGTGTGTGGAGAGAAAAAGAGAGTTCAGATACAGTGGAATATCACAAGTATCTTTAAATCGGAGGTTGGCCTTTATGATATTTCAGAACAAATGAACATTCCAAGGGTGATGACTCATTGAGTAAGGAATCACTGATTATTGAAATTGCCACATCTGCCCCTATCTGCTATTACAATTTTCGCTGTTTGATCATATAGAGCTTGCCTTTGTAAGTAAAATGTGTGTTGCATCTCAGACTGTCATCTGATAATAGATTTCCAAGCTGGTCAGTAAAATGCCCTACCTTGTTGGTTGTTAAGGTGGGTCATCAACAAAACTACTACCACAACCATCACCACCACCACTATTACATGTAGTAATAATAATACAGGTCTTACTGAGTGCTCCTTCCCACTACAAAGTAATTAAAACACAAGAAAATTAAATTACACCGGGCAATACGAATGCTTGTAAAGATGCAGGACACAGCACTAAAACAAAAATTGTACAGGCAGGTAGATCATATACAAACACTTAGATGAAACATAAACGTTTGTCTTGGAATTTGTAAGGATTTGCCCCAGTTCTGAGAGGTCGAGTTGGTCATTGTTTTATCCTTAATTATTAGGAAGGTCAATAGTTGACTATATTCTATGTCAAAACAGAATTCCAAGTCCTCAATTGAATGAATCTTCTTCATTTTAGAACAAGCTAGTGAGGATGCAAACTTCAGTCAACATCAATTTAGTAGGTCCGGTGTCAAAAAGACATTGAAATGCTGAGAGTTGTAAAATTCGTAATTTATTTTGCTTCCTTACAGAGTTAATTGCATAATACATCCCTTGACAAGTCATCTTCAGAGTGATTAGGAAGCAAAGATTTCTGAAAGCACATGCAATTCTAAGTGATGACAGGCATTTCTTGTCAAGCGTTACATCAACTTCCATCGTGTCACCAATTCTGTGTACCTACATGCAGCACCAACAGATTGAGGTTGTCCTTTGTTTCTGCCTTATAATTTCTGAACGCTCTTATATGCAAATGAATATAGATCATATGTAAACCTAAGCCATGATTGTATTAGAGTCAATTTGCTGGAGTGGATATGAATGTGTAGTGATTTTTGTTGTTGTGATTCTATACAGAGCTGCATCTAAGTTCCCTGTGGGATAAATTAAGTCTTCTAGTACCAGATGAGGAGTGGTTATGCTGGTCATTGGGGTAACAGCTAGACACAGGCAGCGGCTGACAACTCTCGCCACATATGTCTCCAAAAAGATGTTGAATGGTACCAGCGAAAGGGAGTATCCTTGACGGTCGTCCACTGTTGTGTGAAATAAAGTTCCCACCTGGTTATCCAGTAATACTGTGCTCTTCGAGGTCTTGTGCACCACTTCGATCATTTGATCGAGGCCATCTTTGATATTGAATTTTCACTTTATTGCACTCCTTAAAGTGGTGGAAGAGCTCCTGCTGGTGTTGTACGTTCTTCTATCAGGACGCAACAGTAAGCGTTTGTCACCAGCTGGATGTGTTCAGTAACCACTCTCGTGTTGACCTGTCCTGGTGGGGTTCAGTAGGTGGTAGACCTTTTGTGCTATCACCCTCCTCTATGATGTGGCATTAGATCCGATCAGTCCAGTTCTCCTTAGCTGCATTCATCCTCTTTCTGATATTGCAATTCATAGCTTTGTACTCGGAGGCTGCTCGTCCTTTCTCTTCTCAAGACCCTCCATTGATCTCAAAGACCTAGGGCCCTAGGCTATTATCTGTGACCCAATGTGGCTTTTTTCTTTCTCCGCCTTCCTAGCACTTTTTTTACCGGTTGAAAATGGAACCTCCTTGATATTTCCAGTGAGTATTCTACATTATAGTCCACCATACGTCGGCCATAAAAATCTCCGCAACCTTTAGGTCTTGCAGCTCTCTCACATGAGAGTTGGTTGAGGGGCTGTTCGCTTTGATTCTCACATTAAACGCTCGTTAACACAAGGTCATGGTCGCTGCCTATGTTTTCGTTCTGACCTTGTTGATGCTGGGCTTGAGACTTCTTGGTAGTAGGATGAGGTCGAGTAGGTCGTGGACCAAACGATTTGGAGTGTCAAGGTGCCATTCTGGTTTTCTGACCTATGACAGTCCCACAAAGTTCCACCGGTATCTTTCTAACTCATAGATGACATTGTTTTACCTTATCACACTGGTATTATGTGCGAAAGTTCCACGCACCAGGGAGGGCCCTTAATTCTCTCGTTATTGGTGGTTAGGCTTTTTTTCTGATCCTAACCTGAAGCCTGCCGGTAGTCGTTGTTGATCTGGGCCTTAACCGATCCGGTATCTTGTTTCCTCTGCATCGATTCTAGTCCATTCTCTGGGCTTGTACACTTGGTGGTACCCATCTCCTCTCCAAGCGACGATTGTGAGACGATCATCGAAAACAGCTCGAGAGTATAGAACAGAAAGGACAAGACAGAATTAAAGAAAATTGTCTGCGAGGTGTAACTTTGGTTTCCGTTACACTTATTTCGATGTCGGTATAATGATCTTGGAGTTCAAAGTTAAAGGCAATGAATGAAACAGGTGGATGTGCAGCCTCGAACTAAAAAAGTACTAACAATTCAAAAAACATCAGTATTATTGATAAAAACAAGAGAGAGGAGAAACACTAGATCTTGACTGCACTTCACCACCACGACACCCACTACCACCATGCTGGGGTCAAAACTGAGTAATATTTCTTCAACCTTTTGCATTTAGCCACCATATCCTTGATTCATTGAGTTCCAAAGGCCCTGCAAGTGTGCCTGCTTGTCATAAAGCAGGATTTCTTGGCTCTTTGTTTCTCCCTCTTGTTTCATTCCCAAGCAGATGAGGTGGCCATGCCTGTTGACATGCAATGGTGCTTGTCTGAAGACACAGGAAAAGGAAGTAGAAGAGTATAGAAAATTTATAAACAGCCTGAAATCTCAATACAGGGTCCGGCTACAGGACAAACAGCAGAAAGCTTGCTGGCAAAGTACGAAGGAGCTGAACAATCTTGATATGTTCGGTAGTTTAAGGAAAATAATTCGATGCTCAGTTATGGGAAAAAAACCCCAACAAAACAAAGTTGACAAGCAACTTTATATATCAGCATCCTGAAATAATCTCAACTGGCTTTGTTGCCTCCCGTTATGACAAGAAGATATCCCCAGTGAATCATATTTCCCTTTTATGTCGCCACTCGTCTGTGGCCAAACTGTGCTTGGGACCGACCATGGCAAGGAAACGAGCTGAGACTATTTGTGTCAAGCCTTGTTTCGAGTGAATAAATGAAAACAGTATGACTGTAATGTGTTTTCAATTGGAGAACTCCAAACATAAAAACTCAAATATCTGCGCAATAAAGCCTGTTTAGTATATTTTGTCTTTTATATCTTTATATCTTCTAAGTTCAGCAGACAAACTTGTTTGGGAGGGCGACAGACTGAGGCGAACCCATTCGTAAGAATCCCCAGCATAATGAAAACGTAATTAAATTGCGATGAAGGCCGTCGACGGTCCATCAGTTCATTCTCACGGTGGCTGTGGGAAATCGAATTTAAACACGCCACCCAGCTTAATTTCGCCCAGGTCGAAGGGTTGGGCAGAGTTTGCAGAACTTCAACATCTTGAGAGAACATGTCTGTTCATAGACACTATGCAAAGCACGCTCTTCACTGACGTGCTTGGAATCCATATGAACAATGTCCACTTCCAATATTTTACACTATGTATGAACGTATGTATACAAGTGTACCTATTGAATTGATGTATTTATATATTGAGTAAGTATGGTTAAATGTATGTAAGAGTATGTACGCATGCCTGTTAAAAGCTGGGATCCATTTATCTATCATTCTTTGTTGATAGTTTGTCGACATCTATCAATCTACAAGTTCGCATGTCTCTCTGTTTCAAAAGCTGTCTTAGTAAAACATTGGCTTCTGAATCTCTGCTCATGAGCTATATCATAGATAAAAAAGAATTTATACATGTTTTCTCTGTTCAGTCGTGCCCATCACGGCCATAAAGACAGACCATACGCTGGCACACTGCCACTGGCAAAGGGACACTTCTGAGGTCGGGATTTTTAGGACCAGACTTTGACAAAAAACGACAACCGGCTTAACGACATTCTTATGGGCATGCTTTTTACAACCCAGAATCAGAAGACACGGCTGGAACAAATCTCTCGTTTTTTAAGACCGGAAAGAGTACATTTCGACCCTCCGGTTATCGTAATGCCAGCCACCGAGATGACTGGAGTTTTATCTGATAGCTCTATAGTCTTCTGGTTCAACGGGGAGTAGGGGCTCAAGGGCCGGCCAACAGTAATATTATTTACACGAGTAAAAAAAATTCAGTTTGCGTCAATGATTTTTGTAAATGCGTGGATTTGGTTTGCTTTGTGCCTGGTTTGTTTTATTATTTACTAGCTTCTCCATTGATGTTGGAAAAAGTCAAAGCACTGGTCAGGAGACCTCAAAAGCAGAGCTGCTACTGAGTTCTTATAGTGTCTCCATGTTGTAGCTCTTCCCATTGTTTGCAAGTGTCAGAAGCACGTGGGCTTACCTCTGACCCTACAGGCCGTCAACTAGCTGCTTCAGAAGCCCATCCCTCCGTCCACCTCTCTGTCTGTCTGGAAACGGGTAGCCAGGTGGTTGGAGCGCTAACAGCTTCACCTTTTATTACTTCTCTCTCTCGCTCTTTCACACACACACACGTTAGACCTTTGTGCCAGGAAGGTTCTTGCTTACACCTGGGTTTGGGACCACGTGTAACGGTTAAGTAATACGTCATCAATATTTTGCATGCAGCCACCATTTCCTTGACTCAACGAGTGCTACAGCCTGAGACGATGCTGTGCCTGCTTGTCATAAAGCAGGATTGCTCGTCTCTTGTTCTCTGTTTGTTTCTCCCTCTTGCTTCATTCCCAAGCAGATGAGGCGGCAATGCCTGTTTTTAGCATGCAGAGGCGGTTGCATGAAAAACACACATCAATCACTCAGGAAGAATGGTACACAGCGGGGACCAACGGATGGCGAAAACGCCTGCCATTCACAGAAAATAAGCAAAACAAACAAGTGATCGCCCAATTCCAAATGGCGGAATGACAGGGGCCAGATCCAGTCGGCCATCAGGGTGACCCACAATACATTCATGTCTGCAAGGCTGAGACAGGGACATCCAGCTTTTTAATGCTTTTCTATTATCATTGAGACCTTGGAGGAGAAAGTTTTATTAACTCAGTGTCTGAACTAAATGTAGTAAATATTTATAACAGAGACAAAATATATTTTTTTAACAGAAACGAAAAAAAGGAATAAAAAATCCACTGTTATAAAAATTAATATAATGGTCTATACTCTACAGTCATACATGAATATAAATACACTTGGAGGTTACTGGAATATATATAAATGCGTCTATATTGCATGTACACGCGGAGATTGAAAGACTTAAAAAAATCTTTTTTTTTAATCTGTTGTACTTTTTAACTTGTTCTGACTTTCCTTCTCTTTATTGCCTTAAAATAGAATAGTAAACATATAACATATGAGTTGTTAGGAACAATAGTTGACTTTTTTATTTGAGCTAGTAATTTCTTAAAGAAGTAGAAACTTCATTTTTTAAATGCACGGTAAGTTTAAAATATCTCACAGATACAAAAAGCATTAAACAAATCAGAAGCGATGATCTATTTCATTAAAAAATATTAACACACATATAGAAGATAGAAGAATGCTTGCAAGTAAATAAAAATAGTTTAAAATATGGTTCAAGTTCATCTACATTCACTCCATTGACAAAGCTATCACCCTCATCTAACGGAGATAGAAAGGTCAGGCATGACTACATCCCTGAACCCTTTGGCGCACACCAACTGTATCTCAGCCACCGAGCTACATCAGCGAAATGAAGGGGACATTGTCTGGGATCTCTATTTGTCTTTGTTTATAGAGTAGCTTTTTTTCTGCGCATTCCACTCGGAGATACTCCTGGGACTGCGATGCTCCATCCTACCGCTCTGTCTATCTCGGACATTTCCATCTGTATCCCACAATCGCAGAACCTACTGAACTCTCGTCCCTCTCCTCTTCACCATCCAGTTCCTTTTAGAATAAGCGACTCCGTGTCGGCAATCGCGACCAATCACTTTAGGAGATGAGCCTAGAAAGCCATTTCTCAGAAATTTGAGTTGAAAATGAGGATAAGCTGCACGAAGTGTTTTTGTTCTTTCAAAACGCATCTAGTGTGTGAGTGAGAGACAGATGGAGTTGATGGCGCACTTTCAGTCTCTCTACATTTTGCTTGTTCTGGTGGTTGTTACTCCGCTCCATTCTTCTCTTCATCGTCGGAATGCAACTTTCTTGAGAGATCTGTCTGATATTTTCACTCAACCCCTCCGCTATCCTGCATCCGGCGATGGTTTGTCTGCTAAAAGATCAAGCACAAATATTCAAAGGTATGTGTTTAGAATAACAGTCTGTATCTATCATACTTGACACCTGTCGGCATTCTTGAAACAAATGCCTGAGCCACTAATGATCACTAAAGCTTGCATCACTCGAATAGTTTTAATATTTTAGCCTCATCAAAAATTACAATCGTGTAAGGAGGATGTGTGTGTGTGTGTTTGTGATGTGAGAGGCGGTGTGAGTCTTCGCAAGGGAGGAGGTAGAATCGCCAGTTTACCTCAAGGGTGCTAGAACCAATTTATGTTTAAATATATCGTAGAGTAGGCAATGCAAAATGCAATGTATAATTGTGTATCATAACTACCTGTCTTTCCATTCATCTGTCTTCTGTCCACATCTAGCATCACTACTCCTATCACTCTAATGTTACTGGTACTACTGATAATAACAACAAAAACCAAACAACGACAAAGGACATGACGACCGTGTAGCATTTTCTTGTCAAGTCACCACGAGAATAAGCTCATCAAGCCAAATCATTTCAAAAGACATTTGTGTTGTCCCCCTGATAGTAGTTTCTGAGCGTTGTCATGGGCTACTGTAAGCGATGCTTGTGGAGGTACTCCGCCACGTATTACGATGAGAGGAGCGGCTAAGTCCCTCCATCGTCCTCTCCTAATCCTCTCTGAGAGCACCAGAAATCATTAAATCAATGCAAGTGAAAGTGATGCGGCTTTGGGGACAGGGATGTGTGGGAAGCAGTGTTCACGAGTCTACCTGACCAACGACACTGAACTGTCTTGGGCAAAAATAGTTCCCACGTGACCGGGGATCTTGAGACAAGGTCAGTGTCTGCTGCCCTCGTGTTGACATCAAATCTGATTCTGTAAGTTGAAGATGTCTCGATAGGGGTGTGGCTCGATTTCTTTCTGGTTTTTTTTTTCTTCTTGGTTCGTTCATTTGTTTGTTTCATATTTTTCTTTCTTTTTTTTCGTTTATTAGTTATTTTCTTTTTTCTTTCTTTTTTCTTTTTTGTTTTATTTGTCATTTACCATACTCTTCCCTCTGCTTTCATAGACTAGTGTTTACTAGAAAATTCATCATTAATATTTGCTTTAAAAATGGATAAGTAATATTGAAATCCAAGTGTTCCACATTGCGGTTGTCACAGAACATCACATGCTACGTATTCAGGACTGCGCCTTGTGTATAGGTCTTGCAGTGTCCAGAAGACGAATCTCATGGTTCACACAGCAATAGCCAATTCTTTTGAAGTCGTGAGAGGAATCCAGTGGTGTCTAGATGCAGATGGTTTATGTATATGTATGTTCATACGTGTGTAGCAAGCGAACAAAACCGAAGGGTGATTTTGCATGGTAAGAATATAGGACAAAGTTGTAAACAACTCACCTCCATGCTAAGAACCCGCAGCGATAAATCAGCACATACCTACACAAAAAAGCAATTATTATCCTGCCAAATATTTAAATGAGAACAAGAATTAAAACACGATCAAAGGTATTTAATTTTCATGCTAGATATATAAAACACCCGAAGGGGTTAATGATGAAAGATCTTTCAAGCGCTGTAGTCTCTAGGTCCTCTTCTAATTCAAAGAAAGTTCCCTGCTACTTCGTTTTGTAACTGCGATATGGGACTCGCCTATCCTTGACGACTTCTTGAGAAAAAACAACAACAAAAAAAAAAAAACCCCGACAGCTATGAAACAGCTTATCCTAGCTCCCATGAATTTTTCGTTGCTCTCCTCCCGGATAAGCGTTAAACACGTTTAGCCCCCTTCTCCGGTCTCCATGCATACGGCAGCGGCAAACTGTGGCGAAGAAAATCTTGACCAGAACGGAAAAGCTGCTGGAAAATTAAAGACAGGCGAGTGTATTCCAGAGGACTCTGTGGATGTGAGGACATTAATTAAACAGTGCAATTTGCTGGGAGATGGAGGAGAGTGAGACAAGAGGCGGTCAGCGTTCGCGAGGTTCTTCGAGCTGTCCAAGTGATACAGGACTACCGGAGGTTGTTAAACAAATCCAACTGATCCCAAACCATGGGAGTGAGAATCCTACCCTTTGAGGTCCCTTTCTCTTGCTTACGTATCGTCACAAGATGCAGAGAAAAAGATGGTGGAAACAATGCGCGAGGAACAGCCAATGACTGGTTGGAAGAAATGTCTTTCCTCTCACCATGCTAGTATATCGTCGTCAAATAAAACAGAA
The DNA here is from genome assembly GCF_003073045.1 of Pomacea canaliculata. Lineage (NCBI taxonomy): Eukaryota > Metazoa > Mollusca > Gastropoda > Architaenioglossa > Ampullariidae > Pomacea > Pomacea canaliculata. The sequence goes on from NC_037595.1 coordinate 13,724,197, forward strand.
TATCTGCCGGAATATGAATGATAGATTTTCACGAAAGAACAGAAAAAGAAAGATCGCTTTAATCATGGGCACCGGTTAGGTGTGCAAGTGATCGAGCGCTTGAACGAAAGATATAGGGGAGGGGAGAGCAATCGAGAGTAAAAGGGAAGAGGAGAGAAAGACAGAAGAAGAAGGAAGAGAGAAAAGATAAAAGTACTGGAGTGTGTACAGGTGTGTGGATGGCTGCTTATTTTGTATTCCTTGATTTCTAAAGCTGTTTATTGCTACCATTCAATGAATTTAACGCAAAGATGTACTCATACCCTCCTCACAAGAACTGCGACAGACACCAGGCGATTATGTGCATATCGTGTGACTTGCTGACCCTAATCTGTTTCCTCTTTGCCATCGAAATTGTCAGACTGGTTACAAAACTTTATGCCGCAGACTTAAAGACATGCATATATTCATTGATATTACCAAACAGCATCAACGCTGAAAGTCTCGATATACATCTGGTCAAGAGGACTGTAGTTGTACAGGAACATCTCGTGGCTGGTCAAGAGCTTGACAAAACGGCCAACTAACAGCTTCGGAATAACTATGACAATAAGGCATTCTACTTAAGAAAGTGACGACGACGACGATGATGATGATGATGATGATGATGATGATGATGATGATGATGATGATGATGATGATGCAGGAAGTCTTGTGATGCAACCAAAAAAGACCACGGTTGTCGCCTGAACAGGACTCTTCATATGCTGACTTTGTGTAAAGCAAGAATAGCCAACCAAACTAATGTCAGAGATGTTAAAGTTCAGATATCGCAGCAAAGAAGCTTAATGATCTTCAAGTAGCATTTGAACATTGCAGCCATCTAGCTGACCCCGTTCCCTCCATTACTTTCTATCAAGCGGAAGTGGACAAACATCTTATTTCTTCTGTGTCCGCTTGGCGTCCTCAACTATCTTCTTGGCGTCGCTGAATGGCAATGAACCTCCCGTGACCACTGGGCCACAGCCGCACTAGAGATGAATGAGCTTTCATCACGGCACGAGTTGCCGCTCCGGACTTTGATGGCGCACGCTGACAGCCGCCCCATCGTCGTGACCCGGTGACCTCTTGATGTTTTCGTTTCTTAACGTCCTTGCACTTCTTATCCGTGTTCTCCGGGACCATAGCGATATCGATGCAGTTTAGTTAGTTTAGTGCAGTTATCACCCAGAGGTAAATATCTGCCTTAGAGATAAATAGCTGCCTTCGGGGTTGCTTCACTTCCATAGACCATCGGTATAGATCGGACGAGATAAACGAAAAACTTTAGGTTATCTGGCGACCTCTGTGGAGATGATCGTTGGGTATCAAGACGACCCTGATGCTTTCGGTTATTAGATAACTCTGTGGTAGTCTTTCCTTGGACCTATAATTAAATGCTCAGAAGTGTTTGGGCTTCGAGGTTTTATTTTGTTGCTTTTGAAATATTTTTAAAACATTTCCTACCGAAATAAATGTGGTATTAAGAGATAGATGAAAGATGAAATATAGTCAGCTGAACCACTGTGACTGGGGGAACTGTCGAAGATAGCGGTCTTGACAAAGTGTTGTTAATAGTTGACGCCATGTGCATTCTGGGTGCGAAGTAATCTCGTTACGTCCTCGCTAGACGTCCGTTAAAATCGATGGCAGACGAGATGTAGGTGCGGTAGATGCTGCCGCTACACTCAAGCCTAGACAATTTGGAAAGTTTTCTGAAATTCTATAACAGACAGTTTGAAGATCTACGAAGATTTCAGACTTACGTTTATAAAGATATTTTTCCCCACCAGACTTCTTTCTTCAGAGATATCAAAACCGACAGGAGAGACGTTTGACTCAAGCTTATGTCTCCAGACTTGTCCATATACCGCGCCGCATGAGATATTGCTTGTCCTCCTCTGTTTCCTTCTTCTCGTCTTTAATGTTTTTCCTCTTTTCAGATTATGCCTGCGATCACTGCTTCAAAGAAAACCATGTAAACTTGTGCCTTTGGAAGAATTTACAAAATCTTCATGAAATTATTTTTGTTACCCACTTATAGTCCAATAAGTGTATGTCGAACACACTTGCACAGCTGTTGTCTGACTGACGAGAACCACGAAAGGGAAGGACGCAGAGAATGGCTCACCTCCTGGTTCATTATGGCTGACGAAAGGCAGCAAGCTCTCGTGGAGAGAAGTATTTTAAGCTCAAGAGTTCTGGCCCATCTCCCGCCTAACAGTGACAGAAAGGAGAAGTGCTGCTTTTGGGCAAGCTTTCCGAGAAGTGGAGATTTGTTTTTCCTTTGCATTCGTCTCAAAGTTTTTATCTCTTCCAGTTGTCGTCCGTAGATGTCTGCTATTCATCCACAGACGTCTGCTATGTTGTTGCTGTTGGTGTTGATTATGAGTTTGATTATTTTGTTGTCTAGCCTTAGTTTCTCTAGCCAGCTCTGTCCGAGAATCTGTTCTTTTGAAACCTGTTTTACATGAAATCAATGGCGTCTGGACAATGAGGTTGTCTATGGGTCTGCCACGATAGACGTGAGTTGACTACAGATGGATTCGTGGAGGATTTTCTCGAAGATGTTCAGGAGTGCTGAGATCTTTTGCCATCTGGAAGAACTCCCCCTTGTTGATTACTGAGTACTATACTATTGGAACTTACCTGAGCCACCTTGTACAAAACTAGTAATCACCACAAAAATATACACAGGGATCGCAACAATAGCAATATCAAGGTTGTTCAGGATTCTGGAGTTGACACCATCAGCTTTGCCACCAACTACAGGCTGCACCGATCATTTAGGATACTGGATGTGGACACTGATCTCTTGACCTGACAAGAAGATTCAAGAAACTAAGACCACGGAGTCCGCTGACACACATCTCACACCTGTACAGGTGTTCTATTCTCCCACATCCCACGTACGCACACACACACACACAGCTCTGCCCACACACACACACACGTCATGTGACATTTAAACACCGATGATGTTTTATTCATTTAGCTGTCGATGTCAACGAGGCAGAATGGTTCGCAGGAAGTGGACGCGCCATATTTCTAAGCCGGAGAAAGGGACGGAAATGTATCCCGTCCCTCGCAACATTAACAAGAAACACGCCTCTGTTATTCCAATAATTTGTCTCTCCCGTCATCTTGAAATTTGATTACGATAAAAGCTCGTCATTATATCTGCAAGCCCGCTTCAAGCACCAAATGATTTACTCCTCCCGATAGAATTCTTCTGTGAACGCAAAGGCTCTCAGAGAATTATCTAGTTTTTTTTCCATCTAAGAGGACGCCTGGTGGTTGTGCTTTATTGATGGTGGAAAACCTGTCCTTGTCCTTAATAGTAGGCCAATATGTCGAATATTTGATTCGATGAGCTTTTATCTGGTTGAAACTTTGCTGAATAAGTAAGGGACTATTTTCTCTGACTGTTAAATTTACTTACAGTCGGAACGACACAGACTCACCCCTCCCTGGGGTCGGACGGAGGTCACTACTATGACTCAAGCAATACACCACTGTCCACTTCTTCGACAGAAATTGGAGTTTGGTGGACCTAGCATCTTTCTGCCGCATTGCAATGACAATCTGATACGAAGCCAGTTGCCCATAAAGGTTGTATTTATGAGCTTGAAGAACACACACACACACACACGCATGCACCCACCCGGGCAGTCTCATTATTTTATCAGTAATTCTTTTCAATCGGTTAGAAACGCAAAGATGCCAGTCAGTGAATCTTCTCTTAGTTGTCTCCCCCGTTTCGTGATGTATCCACGTTTGATGATTGGCTGGTCATGCCACACTCCCATGTATCTCCCACGTCTGGAAAAATCCTGCGAACCTTGCTAACCCTTGAGCACGATGTAAAGAACAAAGTAATTAACGGCATCTGATAAACCAGGCACACCTCCTCTTCGTTACCCACAACAGTGAATGGAGTCCTCCGCGTGTCCTCCCTCCTCCGTTCCTCTCAGGTCAAGCAAAATGTCTGCCGCACGCGCTCCTCCCATCTCCCCCTCCCCTCAACTCTCGCGTCAGTCCGGCGAGGAACGTGGCGGGGCGTGATCGGACCCATTAGCGCCGGCCCCACACAAATCTGCAGGCCAGGCCAACTCGGCGTGAACAGCTCCAGTTTCCGAGACGATTTAATCCCGTAGACGAAGTGGCTTGGTGGCCGATATTAATCTTCATGTTGTGCCCGGGGGTTTACCTCGGTACCCCTTGCCAGGAGGCACAGGGGTGGGGTTGGAACGGGGGATGACCCCGCAAAGGTCAGCTGATGTCGATAGTACACAGCTTCACCGCGTCCTTGATGATGTGCTTGTTGCATTAGGTCCATTTTATCTTTGCCCCTTTCTCTCGCCAGACTTCGCCTTCTTTGTTTTCCATTGTCCATTGCATTCTATTGCAAAGGCATTCTCTCTCTCTCTCCTTTCCTCTTTCTCTCTCCCTTCCTCTCTCGTGTCCGATTTGATTTTTGCAATTGATTGATGATTCTCGCATTGATAATTCAAAACTTCTAAACAACGCTCGTTTTATAAGAAATAATTTCTATTTTGTGAGAGGACTGGCCAGCAAACCGTCTTTTGAAGTTAATAAGGATTGCTCACTTTGGTTCGTAAAAAGACTCGCATAAAGTGCTTGATAATATGATTTTTGTTTGCTTAAACACTATACCGAGCACATTCCTCTTGAAATCCAGTCTCTGCATGAATATGTTTGTTTAGTGTGGATGTATCTGTAAGTGCACAATAGCCAGTATTAATATTTCTTAGTCTTGCTATTGCAGTTTATTGGGCAAAGTGGATGCCATCAGTCACATTACTTCCTTTTGAATTATGTTGGCTTGTATTTGCTTTTATCATAAAATTGCGCACAGGAAGTTCCCTGCGATGGCCAGAGAGCTTTCCAAAGAAACAAAGAATAAATATATGAATAAATTAAATAATAACAAGCAACGCAAACAGGGATGCTGGACCAACACACAACCAGCATCCTTCGCCCAATCAAAGATACTGATATACGATCTTTGAACCGGCCATCAATTAGCCAGAGTGAACAGAGAGGAAGACAACATTGTAATCAGGGGGAGGCGGGGGAAGACAACTTCTCTCACCATCCTAGTAGGTGCAAAATGAAGTTGGATGTTGTCTTTCTGTCCAGTCGTCCGATGTAATCATCGTGATGTCGCCTGTCTGGCCCAGGGGTGTGACAATTATCATCGAGCTCCTCTGTCTATCTTCGGACATCCGCTGGCCTCATCTGCCCCGGTACTTCATTGAACGCCGCTGTTCTTCTCTCTCTCTCTCCCCACTTAATTAAGGACATTTGCCTTATATAAGTGCTTTGTAAAATCTTGTACACAAGACCTTTTTAATTACTGGAGGGAGCTCTAGGTCCACACCTATCAATTTTTAGTCTAAACTTTAATTGCGGGAGACTTTCATGTCCCACTTAACAGTTGTTAAGGCGTCAACCAGTGAGGGATATATGATAATTTTTTTATTTAGGCGTATGTACAAACGTGACGTCACGATCTCGACCTCTTTCTGTTCATGTTAATGTTTGTTATCATGTATTTCGACAACCGAACAGGATCAGGTTTGCGAAAATAGCATTTTGCACTGAGCTTTGTCCAGTCACAATTTTGGACCCCACTAGTTCCTTAACACCATGCTTTCTCTCGACAACCGCCTTCTCACTTCAAGCTAACCCTTAAATCGTCAGAAGCAACATTTTCATGAAAATATTGCACTTTAGCAAACGTGCAGTTCAAGTTCACACGACATAGAGTTAACCTCAATCAAACTACATATAGCCCTCTTTAAAATAAAAAGATGTCCGGAACATGCAGCATTCTGTATTTTTATGTTCCTTTTCCTTTGCTTCAGGGAACCATAAAAGAAAAGTTTCCAAGCCGAAGTCGACAACAAAATTGTGGTCCACACGTCGTGCAGACGACGAACGGAAGTGAGGGCGCCCTCAACAGATATCTCATTAAGAAGAGTTCTTATGGCCTTGACATCAACTGAACCCATCACACATCACTCCAGCATCAACCTACATATAGAAATAAACTGCAAAATGACGATGACTGGCAAAAACGAAGAATTTGGGTTTTTTATTACGCTCACGCGATTCTAACAGTACAACATTTTCAGAGAAAGACAAAAATAAATACTATGGAAAGGCAGCTATGGTTCGTACAGACATTTTGTGAGGATGTGGTAGCCATTTAACAGGGACAAAAGCACTTACACACGTAGGTTTAAGATGACGACTTGTTGAAAATTATACGAAAATAGTTGCAGCAGGTGTTTTTCATACCCAACCTTTGATGCATCTAAGAGTTTCATCTCGATGATAAAGTGCAGCTCAAAGAGATCGAGTATTAATATCATTAAGTCTGTCGTCAAGGTTTTTCATAAAAACAGGGAAACTTTAGCTATTATAAAAAGTAAATAGTACAGCTACAAAATGAATAAAAATATACATAACAGATTTTCTCTCCTGATAAACAACCAGGGCTGCAATAAAAACCAGTCTTAAATTAATGTCATACCAAGTGAAACTAATCCTTGGTGAATCAGCCAGAAGACAAGAACAAGGACACGGCAACATCTTGACAACAAATCAGTGTCTTCATCCATTTTCTTCTGTCACGTTTTACGCATGCGCTGGTCTACTGGAAAAAAAGTGACAGAGAGATTAGTTTGATTTTGATATTTAGCGATTGTCAAGTCTCTAATCTTCATTTCCGATGTAGTTTCCGGGTTTTTCACGTGCACATTTTTACGAGCGATTCATCATTTTCGAGGTAAAGACACAAGCAGTCTGCCAGCAGGTCAATTAAGCTCAGTATCATTTCTTGACAACCGTAGTTTTTTCTGCTAATGTTCACAGTATAGTTTATGTGAATCACTTTAGAGGAACATGTTCTTTTCCCCAGATGTTCAGATGGCAACCCATGGCGCCAGGGATTAGCTTGAATAAAGAAAAAAATATTTCAAAGTAAATGTAATACTTCATCAGGGGATGGGAAATTATCTGATGAAGACAGGATGGATGAGAAAAAGGGAGATGACATATTAAACAATATAAAACAGCGCCAGGTTGTTGTTGAGGCAGAAGGTGTAGTACAGCATCACCTGCACCTTAGCATCGTGGCTGTTCATAGCAGGTTCTTCATAACATCCTCTCTAGATGATGTCTTCATCTCCACCTCAGGCACCGTGTCACCGCGAAGTTTGTTTCCAGTTTGAATGGATGTCTACAGGACTTCAGAAAGAACTCTGCCCTCTCAACACATGCATAGTGAGAACACTTACATCCCCCATGAACGCCTCAAGCGTGCATTCTGAAAACACCTAAAATTAAAAGAATTTTTTAAAAATTATTTTAGGTGTATTTGACACGGCAAAAAACCAACAATTAATTTTTTTCTCACAAAAAATTCTGGGAAGAATAAGGGATCGTTAATAATTTCAGAGCATAGCGTACCTTTTACGAAAGAGATTTTTCTTTAACAAATTTGCTCTGAATACACTTTCCAGTGATTTTTCTTCTCTCCAAGAGCCTCCAATATCCGGGAGAGGGGAATCCAGTGGGAATGGAGCGCTCGCGGGCTGCCAGCCTCTGGCCACCACATTTTGCAGACCCTGTCTCAGGTCTCATTGGGCGCAGCTTGGAGCCCGCAGTTTACGTCAGTTCCGCCGCACACCGCCGGAAGTGTAAGTGGCCATTGCTATTTTTCTTGGGTCCTTCCCTGCTGTGAAGCAGCTCTATGTGCTCGCCAATCTCTTTGGCGCTCTGGATTTGTTGTTCTGCTGGAGTGTAATTATCAGCCCACCCACAGGTACGATCTGTATTTCAAGCAGATCGGCGATGCATCAGGAAAGATAAAGCATTTACGGTGGAACAAACAAATCTCGTTGCAATTTTAACCTGACTGGGAAACGGATGGCAATGAAATGGAGCTCTTTGATTAATTCTGGTTTAAAATTGGAGAATAAGTGGATTACAGATGGACCAAAACAATTCTCATCCATACCTTCAAACATCGTTCTGAAAGACACTAAGTATGTATTAGAGTAGAAACAACATTGGAGTTTATCCCTGTATAATTAAGGTCTCTTTGTATTTGTCGCAAAAAAACAATGCAGATGTTCTTATTTCTGGCTGTAATACAATGCGCTGTACTCACGCATAAATGCCTACTTTCTTTTGTGTTTGATGCGTATAAACATGCTCATTTATCTCCTGTCTCTCGAGCAATCAATGAACACAAACTCTCACAGTCGTGCGCGCGCGCATACACACACACATGCATACACACATACAAACACACAGACCACACGTATTGATTGCAAGGGGAGGGGAATACAGAGTAACTGAAAAAGTTTGAAGTGGAAAGTTTTTCTTTAATGAATTTTTCAATGAGCCATGTTAGAAGTTGTGCTCGTATTTCAAATGTCGGGATTAGTGTGTAGTGAGCGTATAGTCTCTCTGCCATCATTTCTTGGGTTATAACTACAATCAGGGATACATCAATTTCTTTTCACCACAAGGAGAATTGCGAAATCCATAAAATGCACGCAAAAATTTTCATGAAAAAGAAAAATACCGGAATACAAAGAAAAGGTGGGAAAAAACAGCCATGCTCAACTTTTCAATATCAGAGAAATAAAAAGATAAATTCGCATCTTGAAATAACAGCAGAACAACCCAAAGGGCATAATCAGAAAATATGTTGAAAGTTTTGGCGAAGACTGTGGAGCATGCATTGTCCCAAGTTTTATGCTGTAAAATCATGGATTTCATTTTACTGATTATACACAACATGATATCCAGTTTTTACAAAAGGATTACGAAGTAATAAATGCCTGCCGGGAACCTGAAAATATTTTTGTACAACCAACACGCACGCGAGCGCATGTGTACAAACACAAGGTTATACTCGCATAGCGTTGAGATTTGAAATATTGTAACGAGAGAGAAATGGAGTAGGTGGATGGTAGACAAAAAAAATTCAGGAGTAAACCGAGCTCGGTATGCCACTTGATTACAAACAATCGCATGGAGCCGATGAACATTGACTCAGAATAAATAGTTCTTCAAAATTTAAAATATCGTCTACAAAATACCGCCCTCCCGCCACATGGCTTCCCCAAACCGTTTGGGCCACACCCCGAGGACGAAAGAAACTAAACAGTTTTGCCATCGGGGCTCTGATGGGACACATCATCATTTACAGCGGTCGTCAGGGAGCTATCAAAAGGTTTGCATTGTCTGATACATTGTGTGCACATAAATGTGATTTCTGCCTCAGGATATTTAATCACATCATTCAGTAAGAACCATTCGGTGACACAGTGGACCGAACTTGTTAGCGAGTATTTCATGCAATGTGTCAACATATGGACATTTTAAAAAAAAAGAAATGTCAGGGGGTTTCGAACGCAGAAACGCCATCTATCCATCTATTTTTACCTTTACATCTTTCTTGTTAACTACTTTTATGCGTCTCTGCTTGACAGTATCTGTGTTATTTATTTTCTGCTCTTTCTCTCCTTACCCTACTCTCTTCTTCCTGAACTCGTCTCCTTGTCTTGCTATTCCTGCAACTGTATCCCTCTGTACTTAGTCTTTGCCTTTTTACCTGCAAATCCCAACAAAAGGAAGCCGTTCTGTTGGCATCAACAATAAATCGATTAGGCCACGAAAGCTGTTCCTCCAGATTCCCCATCAGCTTTAGCATCAGCAGTAAACTTATCTCCTGAAAGACCGTTACATCCGCTTTGCAATGGTCAGGACACTAGAGGCGCTGTCAGCATCTCCCACAGTCCTCGCCTCAGACAACCTGGCTACATGGACATTAGCGGATTATCCAAATGGATGTTTCCAACTCCAGCAGGGCAAGGACCTTAAGGGTTTTTTTTTTAAAAGCCAGGTTCACTGCTGAAAGACCGTTTTAATTTTTAAAAAACCCAACAAAGAATAGAACTTCAGAACGTTTATCTCAGCTTCTAGCTGTATTGGAAGATTGTTAACGAATAGACAAATATAATCCTGAAGTTTAAAAGCCCCATATCGGAGATGCATTCGAGTAGAATTAAGATTGACATAAAACAGATTGTAGATGAAAGAGTCCAAGGAAGACTGTCTTTGAAACACTTCTCGATTTTAGTGCCATTTGGTAGAAACCCTTTGGTAGAGGATGGTGTGTCTCCAAGTTTTTACACCCTTGTCTCGTAGTGATGTGTTAGAGCTTCGTCTCTCACTTTCGTGAATTCTGAGAACAGAGACTAGGTTGCTGGTAAATGACAATGCCCGAAATTATTCAGTCAAAATACTATCATTAATTTTACAATTTTATATCTGTTTGAGAGTTGTTTTAGGACAGTGGTGCCCAACCTTTTCTCGCCCGAGGGTAGCAGACCAGACCATTGCGTTTTGCCAGAACCATGACATTAAAAATAAAATTATATTGTGTCTGGTTAAAATGAGCGGCCCGGATGTGGCCCGCGGGCCGTAGGTTGGGCATCCCTGTTCTAGGACATTTTTTATCGATGGCTTTGTCTAAAACATAGCATCAATATTTCTATCAGTTCTGAGCTGGAAACCGGACTTGCATTAGTTTGATCATCGGTGTTTGGTTTCAACTTCTGTTGATTGTGTGACTGCAGGGCATGTAGAGTGCTCTGTCCTCGCTGGTGGATGGACTTCCTTAAAGGTTTGGTAGAGTGAAAATAATAATGGCCCCAGCTCTCTCATTGGCTGTAGCCTTGGCAATATTGTATCTCTAACGTTAGTCTTGATGTCCAAAATTTACCTCTTTATGTGTCTGCTTATTAGCTGAAATTTTGATAAATAGTATCTTCTGCTGAGCTTAGCTAACTTACTTAAAACTTAAACAAATAACAAATCTTTAAATAGCCATTTGAAGTTTTTCAAAACGAATTAAACCTTTAAATTACTTCTGTAGAGGGCAGTAACATTTTCTAAGGCCGCACGGACCAAACATGATGTCATGTGACAGTTCAAAAACAAAATCACGCCGCTACTGAATGATATGTTTTGATTGAAAATACTTAGCATATTATTAAATAATTATTGATTCCAACAGCTAGTCAATAAAAATGTTCCTTGAAGAAAAGAGCAAATAGCGAGCAGATGTCATAAACTACACCTAGAGACAGAGAAAGCATGAAGAAAAGAAAGAGGCAAGGCCAAAAAAAAAAAAAAAGGGAAGAAAAAGACGATGGGAAAAGCAAGAAAATGAACAAAAAAGGAGAAAGGAGAAAGAAAAAGTAAAAAAGAAATAGCAAAAGAAAGAACAAAGGAAAGAATGAAAATTGAAGGACAGGAAAGAAAAGAAATACGAAGGACAGAAAACGAAGAAAGAACAAAAGAAGGAGGGAGGGAATATACAAAAAAGACAGCACAAAGGAAGAAAGAAGAGGTTGAGATTTTGGACGAAGGTGAGAGGGTCGATATGCAGTAATCACAACGACGCCATTTTCCCACGACCGACATGTGTAGCCAGTGCTGAAGTCGATGACGAGTTCCGAACTCCTCCATGGGGTTCTTTTATCGAGCAGAGCTCACCCTCTTATTTCTACAGAATAAACACAAATAGGTTGCTGGACCATTTTTTTAAGGTAGGACTGTACAAATAATCAAGAGGGGTGGCAGTGAATTGGGGGCAAGAGGGTCAGGAGTGGAGGACAGCGGGGTGGGAGATGGGCGACACTCAAGGGCCATCACCGACCAGAAGAGAGCGAGGGGAGATAATCGATGACGACGCAACAACTGTGAGGTTATTTTCTGCTCTTCCACCCCGGGCTTTGCGTAAGTAGCTTTTGATGGCTAATGAGAAAGCAGGCTTTGTTGTAAAAAAACAAAAACAAAACTGAATTACTCTACAACGTTTCCCATCTTTGTACCCAAACTCTCAGCTTTTAAAAATATATGCACACACACACACAAACACACATGCACACACGCAGACTGAGACTTCAAGACCCTTTCTTTACTGGGCAAACTTGGTTCGTTTCAAGAGGACAATTATACAGAAAACAACAACAATATTTATAATAACATTTTACACAGTGTTTGTGTGTGTCGGCTCTGTGTGTAGATGAGTTCTGTCCCATGAATGGAAATCTGTGTCTACTGACCCTCAGTAATCTTATCTTTAGATAAAAGTGTGACATCGGAAGAAGAAGGCCTGGCTCCGCCTAAACAGAATTTAAAGAAAGCTCGTGCTTCAGAAAAAGTTTGTTTTAACATCAGTGAAAGCTTTGACGAATACATTCGACGTTTAAAAACTCTGAGGAGGATCAGAGAGAGAGGAAAAGAAACACAAAGAAAAAGGCAGGAAATGGACGGACGGACGGACGGACGGACAGACAGACGTGGAGGCTGAAACACCTGAACCTAGTAGCAGAATAGATTTATATCAACACACTGGTAGAGATGACCCTAACCCACAAGAAAATTCATGTACACATACACAAAACACATTTTAACCATGATGGTAAGGACGATACCAGCATGTCATAAGACTTAAAGATAAAGATGTCCTACCACATTATAAGTGTTTTTGTACAGTTCAAGTGATGATAGACTGTGGCTAATTAATCACCGCCCTTCCACCATGTAAAGGATAACTTTTATAACACTGGTGCAGGTTCTCAACTCCAGAAGTTCTCGACTCAGAAATATCTTTTGCACGAACCGCACTCCATTCCCCGGCTGTTAATCTCGCCCGCTCGTCTTGAGGGCACACCCGACCTACCCCAATCCCGTTTTCCCATTGCCACGCATGTCGAGTCGTTGAAGTGCTGGTCATCGCTTGTCTTTCTCCTCTCATCTCAAGTTGATGAAGCAATGAAAGGGTCAGCGAGCAGGGTCCGGGGCCCGCCATACCTGCTGGTCGGCTTGTTTGATGGGTGCTGACAGAAGCTGGTTGTGGAGGCCGCCAAGTTCCTCCCACTCGTTGTCTTGATGAATGTCGTTTCGTTTTTGCCTCGGAGGCATGTGGTGAGGCGCATGTGGTGAGGAACAGGAAGCCGGGTGATGGAGAGCGCGCGCATGCCAGTCCATGACTAATGAGAACTGTCAGATTCTTTTGTTGCCTGTCATGTGCTGTCGTCTGCTAAATATTTCTACGTAATTCACAGTTTGAGCTACAGCAGCTGTCGGCCTTCTGTTTGTTTGTTTATTTTAAACATGAACTGTTCTACACGAAAGCGGTTGATTAGACGCGGTGTGACGATGTCGGGGTGGAGTGGATTACGGGTATGTATGTTAGTGCTTGGAACATGTGACTTTAGTGACGTATAAACACTAACATTCACGTCACTCAAATATACATGTTAGCACACACACACACGCGTGCACACAGACAGAGTAAATGTTTGTGTTCTTCGTTCATTCATATTGTTGATCGATAATTAAAATATATTTTTTCTTGGTCATTACATAACTAATCCCCATGATCATATTATATAACCATAATAACGACATGAGATTATATAATTCCCTGATGTAATCCTATTATATAGCTGCATTATATAATGGCAGTTGATAACTACATTATATAACTGACTGTCAGTGGAAATGTGTGTCCACTGGCGATGTTATCCAGTAAGAAGAGGTTCAAACAATAGATATCAAGTAGAGAGCAGTTGCTACCACCGTGAGACAAAGTGTGGACACTGCTACGCTGAAAATCGTATTCCACACGATCTGTGACAAAAATTGTGATCTACAAGATACGAAAACAAACATAAAATTTCTTTATTCATCCTTTTCCGGAAACTGTTGTCTGTCCACAGTAACATTACAAAAATCACCCCACCTAAATCACCACCACAGGCTATAGAAGAATCTCTGCACAATCCTGCTGCCATTCAAAATAGGAAAATAAGGAGAAAGTGGGCATGGAAACGGACAGTTTGGCAAGAAAGCAAGTAGTATGGTCATCTGCTTTCATGGACATATCATGTCTCTCGGTTGATTACATAAATGACTGCAAATAAAGTATGTTTGTAGCACTAGGAACTCTAAACCCATCGATTCTGTCTGTGCTTTTTAATATTAAATTCTTGTTAGAGTGGGTGTGAGTCGTGGGTTAAAACTGCAGTTTGTTGATCATTTTGTCTCTTGTCCTTCTGTACCCTTCTAACCACCCTCCTGCTTTTTATGTTTGTGTGGTTGTCCTGAGTTTTGATGTTGTCACTACATGACACTACAGCGGAAGTCCTGATGGTCACACAATAAAAGTGTAAAATATTTGGACAAGTTGTGAGTGCACACGAAAGCATCTCACCTTCTCATGTTATTGACGGTTTTTACAATCGAGACGAAGCTGAGCTAAAAGAAAGACTCAAACACACAAAGGTAAACTTATTAATAGCAATATTTAAAGGCCTAGTGGGGTGCAATTTATTTTTCTAATGACTGGGTAAAGCTCAGTTAAAGATACGATTCCCTCAATTCTGGGTTAATACTGAGTTCTGTTTTTGAAAAGAACGCCTACAAAAACAAACACAGAGGTCAATACGAGTACATTATTATTATTATTCACAAACAGCTTTAAAGCAAGAAAGGGTTAGACGCAGGAGAGCTGGGACCATAATTTTTATTGTGTTTGTTTACAAAGGTGACTTCACAAGCTTGAAGTCTGTCTGTGCATGGTTGTGTTTATATCTTTGTATTTCGAGAATGGAAGAGGTTATTTAAATAGTACCTTGTACTGAATTTTCTTCAAACGTAAGAAAATAAATTGCACCCAACTTGACCTTTAAAGAAAAAGTTAAAACAAAAAAGGAACGATAAGACTGGAGGAAGCTGCAAGAGAAATATGATGATGAGGAAGATGAAGGCATGACGATAGACAGGCACTAATGGAAAAAATAAAAATTCAAATAAAATTAAAAGACAAACAAATATAGAAGGAAAAGCACGAAAAAAAGAAGGAAAAGAACAATACACAGGCTGAAGGAGAATCTAAAAAAGGTATAACAACAAAAATAGATGACGGAAATGAAGGAGATTTAACACGGCAAGATCTGTCACAAAAATGGTATTGCAAGTAAACCCACACGATTTAACAATTTAATATATATATATATTTTAAAAGCTGTATTACAATGTCATCGGAAAAAAGAGGGGATGGTGAACACGGGTGCATCGACTTTGAAGGAGTGCTAGGGGAATAGTGACAATAGAGTGTGAAGCTTACTGAAAACAAAGATATACAAGATCTTTCTGTTTACCGCCGTAGATAGATATTCTGTGACCACAAATTTCATGTCTTTGGAAAAATGCTTGGAGCGATTTATTACGAGAGCATAAAGGCATAAAGCACAGCACATGTTTGATGTGACAGGTGGGAAGGTTGCATGGTGTCAATGGGCGGAGATATTCTGTGAACAATACACCTGAGATAGGTTGCCTGTTACTGAATCCCCAGGTAGCAAAAGCCTTGCACTTCTTACCTTCTCTTTGTAGTTTGAACAACATGCTTTGGCTGTGTAGTAAGATTACAGTTGCAAAGTGAGCTGAGCTGCTGCATCTCGAGGGTGACTTCAAAAAGATGGGTTGCAGGGAGCAAATTTGTAACAACAACACTGCTCTACATCACGGTACAGCTGCTCTGCTACATGGTACAGCTGCTCTACAACACGGTACAGCTGCTCTGCTACATGGTACAGCTGCTCTACAACAACCACCCCCCTCAATGGCTTTTTCATTCAGTAATTCATCTTAAATCTTTTTGATTTTATATTCATTTCTTGGTAAGAGGGAGAAGAGAAAAGTTTCTAACAGTAGGTGATAATAAGATAAAAGGTTAGAGGTGATTTTACTCCTGATTGCAGCAACGGGAGATGTCTAGCCAGCAAGAAAAAGCAGGAACACAAGACAAATGTGTATTGTATGTGACTAAGTCATGCATCTTACAGAAGACAGGAAGAGCAACAAACAATTTCAAATTAAAAAAAGGCTTATTTTATAATTGTAATAGAAGAATATAGACTTTTTCTGAATTTTGGACCTTGTATTCCGGATATCTCAGAAATGATGAATGTAAAGAGACTCTATTATAACTTCCAGACTGTATCAACATAGTTTTATTATTTCATTATTGTGCTTCCTTCACGGGGCTGAACGATGATTCATCAAGATGTCTTCTCAATTAGAATAGACAATGAAGATAATAGAACACGCAAAGTTCCTATAAAGTAAATACAAAATTTTTGTATACAACACGCACAGTACCTACATATTTACACAACCTGGTTGTCCGTCAGAAAGATATGATTACACTTTTCTCTCTTATCTATCATCCATTTACTCACCAAGAGAGTGTGTGTGTGCGAGAGACAGAGAGATGGAAAGAGAGAGACGGAAAAATGCAGGGTGCACACGAGAGTCAAGATCTGCAGCTGAGATTACGGGTGGATGACACATGTTTCGATTTGACTTGCTTATTATAAGAACTATAAACATGGAGTTCTGACACAGGCCATCACATGCCAACCAAAGTTTTTTTCAGGTGCACCAGAGTTGCAGAAGCCATGTTGCCGTGGCAATACGGGGGATGCCCGTGATCCCGCTGACTTTGGCTGGAGTTGGAAAACACCAGGCGGCAGCAAGTCTGGCTTGTCAGAGGAAGATGAGAGAGAGAGAGAAAGTCGGCTTTTGCTTCTGCCTTTGAGTTCATTGCAGTGGTTGAGAAGTTCTTTCGATGACGGTTCTGAGTAAGTAAATCTTTACACTGGCCACAGTGAGAAGACCCTACTGTTTGTGCAAACTTCTTAAAGGCTTACCAGCGCGCGAACTGAGTTTCACGTGACTGGGGTGAGTTCATTAGCAGATGCTGATTATCGTAATATAAACAAATAATTTTGTTCTATTCAATAAGTACAACCAGCAACCTAACATTCAGACCTGTGTTTGTGCGACCTCACAACAGTAGGATTTATTGTTAAATCCCGGCCTCTAACCTTTTGCATTGGAGCAAGATGTCCTCTATCCCTACACCACCATCACCAGCTCTTCAAAATAATCATGACCAATTTTTTGGTCACAAGCTAAAGATATCGGTATGTTCTATTAATCAGCCTACAAAATTTGTTAACGAAAATTGGGTGTTCAAAACGTTTTTAACTACTGATTGAGTAAATGTGCGATGTTTGTAGGCGTTTGTCTCGAGAACGGAAGGGGTGTATTCACCCACATTTAAAGAAGCAGTCTCTTGCTCTGAAATTTACCTAATTAGTAGAAAATGTTTTTCATGGAGAAATGAAAACATAGAGACACGAAGGAACAGTATCTTGCACTAAGTTTTAGTCAATCATCAGAAACATTGCTCCCCACTATACCTTTAATCACAGGTTTCACTCGGGTTAGCCTTTAACCAAATATCGGTGTAAACATCGCCATTAAAGTGGATATATATATATAGCCTGATAAATGTTACTCGCTGAATACTGAATGAGTTTATTAATAAGAATGACTTCAACAACATGTGAAAATCTAGGCTGCTGCAATTATTACCTATCTGTACTGCTTTTGCAATTACCGTAAATTTCGGTCTTTTGAGACCACTGTAAGCCACACCCACTAAACTTTGTTTTTCAGACTGTTGTCATTATAGAATACTAGTCAATCGCTAGATGGTAAACAACGGGAGCTACTACCAAACTTTGTGACGATTCTGGGCCTAGACTGTCACACCTCCAACATATTACATGGAAAAGATACCCAACAACTTTGTCATTCAGTCCAAGGACTTGATGAGTTAGATACAGGACAAACCCCGACTACGAGACCGATTGTGTTTGTGATGGAGCTAAGTGTGTCCTTAAAGTTAAACTATAGAACACTCAAACATCTTCCTCTACCTCTGGTCCATCTAACAATAACTATTTCTCGGTAATTCACCTCGCACTGTAGTGTTCCTGTACGCAACTAACCTCAAAGCTCTAGCATCCCCAAGATGAAAAGATATGGATTTTGAGGGATTATTACCCTCCGGACTATGTGCTTACACATCTGTAGGAGGTGCTGGCCAGGCTGAAAAGCTGTATTAAAGATCGCCACAACCTGAGATTAAAAACAAATACAGCAACAGCTCGACGCACGCGCCATTTATTGCCTTGTCCCAGTTGTCGTCTGCTGTGACGAGGTGTGCAGCTGCTCGATGGCGGCGCAGCTGCCGGTGTTTGCACTCAGTTTCTGTCTTTGCCGGCTCGAGTGTTGAAGATGACCTCGCAGGCCAGCTTGTAGGATTATACCTGCAGCGTCTTTGGGTGGATTGGGTGAGGTGGGCATGGAATTGAGTTGAAATCAATGTCTGTACATCCAAGGTGCGCAATAACACAGACCCCCCTTGACGTGGGGATCAGGGTAGGGACGTTCAAACCTCAACCTTTGTCAAATGGAAGAAAGGGCGCTGGTTGGACGATATTTTCAAGGCTTATTTACTTATTTATTTGTTTATTTATTTATTTTGATAGCAGTCTTACGAACTGACTGTGTTTAGTACTTTTAATACGAAAAGCTTTTAACACATCTTTTTGCACATTTAAAAATATTTAAAGTATTTTAAACTTTAAAGATATTTATACCATAACGCTCATCTAATCTCTAAATTTTTTCAACTGAATGTATGATTATGAATATGCTTATTAAATTTATGTCTGTGGTGTGAAGACCAGGGTTTAATTAAAAAAGCACTAAATAAAAATACATCTCAATTTTCAGTGAAGAGGTTGGAGGGTAAAAACTGCTTACAAATATACGCACATGTAAACAAATATGCTTGCATAATCTTTTTATAATAGGTTTTGAATTTAACATTAGCCATACACCTTTTGTACTATTTGTGTAATATTTTGTTTTGACTCTCTTTTTGAGAATGTTTTTATATTTAAAGAATATTAGACAGATCAGTCTTGCTCTTGCAGTTGAATAAATGAATAAATGAAAAAAAAAGAATGCGAAAGCTAATTCTACACTTTTATGGTAATTTCTACTAACATGTAGTATCAAATACTCATTTTTTGTTTATCAATGTCAAGGTGTAAGCTCAGTTTTTTGGTCAAGAGTGTTTTGTTGGAGTAACAGCTGGTTCCTCCTTCCAGCTTCGGTTCGAATCTTTGTCTCCATCTTTACACTCTTCATTCGAGTGAGCGTCCAAGTCCGTTTGCAAATAGAGTTAAGGTGTAAGTGCCTTCATCCTCTTAGTCTCGGCAGGAAATAAATGTGCACAGAATGCAAAAGTTCGCGAACACAAGAGTGCGGGCGCTGAGAGACGGACATTAAATGATGCTGAGTGCCTCCGGATCATCCATGCACCGCACGTGCAGACGATATCGCACGTGGCTCCGTCAGCCTCCACTTGAAGCATCCAAGCAGCGTGCAGGCTGACCACAGACACTTCTCTCACTCGAGATGGATTCTGGACAGAGCAGGAGGACCAGTTAATCGGCCGACAGGACAGTGAGTTTTAAAAGTTTGGCCCAGCAGTGTCTAGTATTATCAATATGGAAGTCTACAAAATGTTTTGTATCTTCAGTCAAAGATGAGCACAGTGCAACAATCACTGATGAGTTTCGTCGGAGGTTATAAATATTTCTTTGTGACTATGTCCTTTGAAGATGTTGCACCGCTAAACTCCAGGGAAATGTGTTTACACCACGTCAATCTACAACAGCGCTTAAAGCAAACCTTCTAGCGGGCAACGAATCTTTTAATCAAAGAAGATCCAGAAATTTTAATGCAGTGCTGGGAAAAGATAAGTCTTTGATGGCTGCTCACTAGCCGGCAGAAGACGGGCCTGCTGTGTACAGAACCACTTGAAAGACCATCTCCAGCACAAAACCCCACAAGTTTGTTGCGATGGTTTGCGCAGTAAGCGCGTAAATTGGCATCGATAACAGCGCCCCCCTGCGCCATCTTTTCCCTCTGTCCTCACCATCAGAGGATATGGGATTCTCACAGTTCACAACACCAAACAGTCTAGTCCGCTTTAAACAGTTGTAATGACACGCTAGCCATCACTATTATTGCTGGATACAGAATTCAAAGACAGCAAGACCCACGATCTGCTCTTGGCAAATCCTATCATCTTTTTTTTTTGTCCTACTTAAAAGAAGAAAGTAAGAGAGATGTTAAAAAAGTGAGTTGTTATTCGTTTTCGTACTCCCGAGAGGTGGAAGAGAGTTTCCGTTGATGTCATGATCGTGGAAGTGCTCAGGTGAAGGGTACTCACTTCAGGATTAAAGGCAAGAAATGGAAGCAGTTAGCCACAGGATTATGTGAGTTCAAGTGTGACACAGCTCTTAGCACAGAGAGAAGAACCTCAAGGCGCCATACGGGTTCTGCACACAGGTCTGAAGACATCTCAAAGGGCATACCAATTCCCTCAGTCACTTCTAGCTATGCAAATCACACATATTTTTTTCTTCTTATAAGCAATTTTCGTACCCCTCCCTCAAACACTGAGTTGTCGGCTCCATGATTCTAGATGACAGGTGAGAGTGGCTGCTACTGACGTCACAACACGATGGAAAGGTGAACGAGAGCTGTGATGGTGTCGGTGACGAGTCCTTGTGGAGAAGAATTCTCTTGCTGTAAGCAAGTGGCAAAAGAAGAACAAAACGGAAATAAAGAAAAAAATATCCAGAAAAACTAGAAGAAAGAAGAAGAATGACAGGAAGAACAAATAAAAAGAGTTAAAACTTTTTTTTTATTCTGATTCTGTGAAAGACCCTTAAGTCTCCGGCTCATAGAAAATCCTTCATAAGCAGATCACACGGTTACTTTGCTCACATAAACAGAGAAGAACATTTTCCAGCTTATACTCATCCCATTGACTACGATGTGAATGTCCCAAAGTTTTATCCTGTAATGAACGCTGGTCTTGGGTAGAAAAAATTAACGGAAAGAAATTAAGGAGAAACATAAATCCTGTGTTATAAAACTCAACAAAAACGCAAAAAAGCTTCACAAATAAGCGGAATGGCCAAATGACAGCCTCCACATTTTTTGCCACATTTAAGGTTCCAAACAAAAAAAGATATAAATAGGTTATACACCAGAGGATAAATCAGTTCTGCTAGCTCGGGCCGGATCATCAATACCCAGATACGTTCTTCTTCGTCGTCTGTAAGGAGGCAGACGTTTGACTGGAAGGGACGAGGACAACCCATTAAAACTCACGCTTGATTACACACGTGTGTATGTATGTGTGAGAGAGAGTGAGGATAGTGAGTGAGTTTGTGTGATTTTTGTATATTTCTCAGCAAAGTGGTAAATGCTGTACCCGTCGGGTAAGAATTCCGTTGAAGACCTCGGCACACAAGTCTGGAGCTGAAAGATGTGCGCAAAAAGCATTGAACCCGCAGTCGCCGCACCAACGAGAGTGTCGACATTTCACCTTGTGGGAGAAACGGACGTGGCATCATCTGGAAAGATATTCAAATCCCAGACCAAGCGGCCTCTTTTGATGCACGTCACACCCGCCCCTGCCTCACCCAATCCACGTCTTCGGGCAGCCGGGCTTCCGTTTCGAATTCGCTCGCAACTGTGTCGTCTGCTGGACTCGCTCATCCATCAATTTGCTATCGTGGTTTGCAATGCCGAGTTCTGTGGGCATTAGTGCGATCTTCATTGCTGCTGGCATGGACAGGCCGCCACCAGCTCTGCCAGTCGGCCACATGTCGACACGAATGTCATTAGCGCCAGACTGGAAGCGCGGCCAGCTCCGCCATGTTAGGAGCAGATAAGTGCCGAGACTTTTTTTTTCCTTGGGTTGTCGGTCGCTTACGTCATCTGCTTGCATTATTTGCATTTAGAAATATTGAACAGTCTTTTACCTAGGTCGCTTTAAGAGATTTCTTACTCTGAGAGAAACTAGAAAAATCTCAACTTTTACTTTTCATCATCATGAAATGGAAGTTTGGACTTTCCCATTTACCAACTGAAAAACCAGAACCAGATGACACACACTCAGAAAATTGTACTTTAAGTGTCATTAGAGATAATGCTTTTAAATGTTCTGTTCGCTTAACAGACTTTCATGAATTCAATTGGTTTTTAGCTGTGTAATTGCATGCTTGCACATTGTTGCACTTTATGATATTGAGTAGATGTGGTATGAGAGTGAGTGCTGTGAGAATATAATGTGAAGTCTTTACAACACGTGCATTCCAGTGTTCATTGTAACAAGAGTCTTCGAGAAAACCTGACAAAAGCAACTATAAGCTTACTCGACAGCATGACATTGTGCTTCAGCATCAGATGTGTGGATGTGTATACATGTATAAAAACTCCAGCCCTCGGTGCCCCACGAAAACCCCGCCTCAGGCCACGTGACTTGTGAACCATCAGCAGCTTGCTAGCGACGGAGGCATTCCACGTTGAAGGTCTTGCATCTGAGCGGAAGTTTGTCGTCTGTGTCAGGTAAAGGCACGCGTGCTGCAGTCTTATCACTTTACAGTTTATTAAACTACCACCAGATAAAGCCAGCGCCGCCTGGGAGACGGCAAGTACTCAGTCTCGTGAAGTCTCGTGCGTGTACGCGCGATTTTTCTGGCTATCACTGTATCGTCCAAACGAAGTGGAAGAATGACGTCACGCAGCCACTTGTTGGTCTATCGCAGCCAACAAAACAATAACAAGATAATAAAAAACATGAATAGGAATACATACAAACAAAAATACAAAAAACGCACATTCATGAAAACACACGTAAACACGAACGAACGACTGACCGACATATCAAGCAAAGGGTTCATGTACAGATGTAAATAAAACCTGTTACAGGAAAGCAGTCGGAGATGTCCGGGTGGGATCCTGCGTGTGTGTACAGCAGGTGGCCCCTCTCCAGAACTATGGTGTGGAGCTGTTATACAAACGCCAGGTACCGCTCCACTTTCGATGTAAGCCCCGATCGCAACAGTCGTGTGGCCTGAACACAAGCTCAGCTCGACATCCACCCGTGGGTGAGCGGGTGCGGACAAGATGCGCAGCAGATGGAATGACTGGAGTCTTTCTTCTCTCTCTGTCTAATTTCCAAGCATGCGAGCACAATAAGGTGCTGTGGCTGGAGAGCCAGTGGGGTAGAGACTATTATTGTGTGGATAGGTCTTGAGTTGGACACAACATTTTAACAAACTACACCCTGACTGTTCACCATCCCAACACATGCCAACACCTAGCTGTTAATAAGCATTATGTCTGCAGACAGCTACAAATGTGTAATATTGTCAAAGGGCAAGGGTGCGATAACTCCGAGACCTTATATTTCCAGACCGACACATCCCTCAACATGTAACGATTAAAAAAAACATGATGCAGACGTATCATCGCTAATAGCAACAGTTCATTTTTCTCCTCGAAGCAGGTGGGAAAGGAAGGAAATATGGAAGGTTTTCAGAGGTAGAAGTTTTGTGAAGGGTTTGAAGTGAGCAGACATTAGGGGCCCTGCGTGAGGGAGCCGGTGGCCTGGCGCTCCGCCCGAGCAAGGTGAGCTCTGCTGCTTTTAATGGCAGCACCAAGCTAGGCTCACACACTTCCCCCATTGTGCCCGTTAATCGTGCTGCCAGACATCCTCTAATGGAAGCTGCACGTTGGTCGAGGCCCAGTGGTTACACTTTCTCTTCTCCTCAAGCTCGGCAGTCTGGAGTCGGAGGGATGTGGTCGCTGTCGTAGTGCGCCATTGTCAGGCACGACACCAGCGGCAGCTCACCATGGCCACAGATTGATCGCAAGCGTTCGCCTTCTCAGTCCCTGGCGTTGGTCTTCACAGTTAAATATTGTCAGGGGCGAGACCGTCACCCCACGGGCATATATATCTCTGGACTGCTTGGCAGAGGAATGTTTCCCCCGCTTTAACTTCGAGAACGAGGCCTAAGCACTAATTTCGCTTCCGGTTTAGCCATCAACATCACGAAGAGCGAAGGATGCGAGCTTTCTTGCTGACTGGGGTACATAATGTCAAAATTTATGGTGTGTTGTGTTTCCAGTTTTTTTTAGGAAGGAAGAGCAGGTCGAGGATTTGCCAAAAATAACATTTATTGCAAAGTCTTTTGTTATCTTTAAGAATTTTATCGCAGTTGTCGTTATTAAGCTGTGGAATGGTTTATCGAGAATAAAACGAGAGATTTAGAGCTTCTTTCATGTTAGTGTCAGCAGTCCATAAATATACATCCATATACACCCCACTGTCTTTCTCTACCCCTCCCTACTCCTACTGCCCACTCATATTTTCAGTCGTAAGTTCATTCTCTTCTTTCTTCTTTTCTCCTCCTTATCATTATTCTTATTCTACTTGTTGCCATTTTTGGGTTTAAGTTTTAGTTCGACCTGTTGTTTCAGGAAATATTTCATCTATTGCTGCCCTTGTACCAGATTAGCTAAGCTAATACCACGGTATCTACGCTAATTTTTTGAAATGAGTAAAAGACTGTTTACAGTTCTGCTAACCTTCCTGCATCTTCTAATTTTATCGGGATGCACTAGCGAATGTTATTAGCATGACATGCAGTTGTTTTTTGGATTAAAATAAAGGTTTTTTTTGCAATTACACATTAAAACTTCTCAAAAGTTAAAAAGTGTTTTCGGGACGGATCATAGCCCCATTGGTGCCGCCATAAACACACTCCATGACCCGCTGACATTCACAAGCGGTGCTTTACTGTCATCAGAAGATCTGGCCACTGTTTCCCTGTGGCCTTTGGTTTGCCATTGGCAGTCTCATCATTTTCAGACCAGCATAAGCCAACTTTCTTTATGCCCGTGTAAATAATACTACATCCTCACTGAGGATGAGATCAGAGGAATCCCATGTCGACCGTTTTGTTGGGATACAATGAAAAAAATACCCGAAAAATGTGATCAGAACCGCATGAACTGGTTGTAGTTATAGCACTCATTGTTTTTCATGAGCAGAATATTAGTCAGGCATGACAAGCCAGGCATTTCTTCAGAAGGGGAATACACAATAACAACGGTAACTGCCAAATAACTGATCCACTGCCAGTGAGCAAGGACAAGTTATTGTCACTCACATAATACAGAAAATCTGTGTTTACAGTCCGACCTCTTATCTCTTGAACCAATCATAAAAAGAAGCACACTGATGAAATAAGAAAATTATGTTAAAGCACTGAGCATACACATCACATTTTCTTAACACAAAGTGACTTTATTGCTCCCACTGGCATCCTGATACAAATAATAGGACGAAACAGGAATTTTTGCTTGCAGTCGTGTAAAATGTTACTTTACCTTATTTGTTACTTACAAATAAATATAAAAAATTACAATAGAAATGCAAAATCTGTTCAGAATAATTTTAATGTGTGATCAGGCGTAAGTGGCAAAGATTTTAAATATCAGTTATAAACACATTAGAAACCTTCTTAGTTCAAACACTCATTTATATTTGTCCAGCTGAGAGCTGCCGTTAATGTGTATTCTGTTTCCATAGAGACGAGGGCATGACACAGAAAGCCATCACTTCAATAAATGTCGATGATTAGATGATCTACGTGCAAACACCACGTGACGGGTGCATTAAAGAATAATGAGAATGTACAAATCATGAGGAGGACAAAGGCAATTTTGGTGATAGCAAAGTGAGCACACTAAAGTGTACCAGCATCTTGATGCAATAAACAAAGCTGCCCAGTGTGAAGACAAAAGCCTTTCAAAGTTCTCACTGGAAGCACGGAAGACCATGATGACGAGACCAAATATCGGGCAGAATATTTATGTCCTCCAACCTAGTCTAAACGGGTTTTTTTTTTGAATGGAACTGCGCTGATGCCTCCATAAAGATTGAGAAGCATTAGTGAAGAGAAGAAGCGAAAAAGATAACGATAAAATGAGGACACAATAGTAAATAGAAGAAGATGCTGGAGCCTCAAAGTGGGTCAGCGTGTAATAGCCTTTGCTTTTGTTGCTGGTTTTATTTTTTTTTAAAAGCTCAACAACCATTGGAGCGAATCTAAAACCTTCGTGAAATCGATGTTAATGCATTAGTGGGTACGCTAATTGCTTACATTTCCTGAGTGGCATCCTTATGTTCCATACAGTAAATGAAAGCGAGTTTCGTTTCAAGAAAGCATTATTTTTAATTTAGTTTTATAATCAGAATATGTTAAAGAATTTTTTGAAGCATTTTTTTATGTAAATACTTTTTCAAGTCGCATTTATACTGCACTCCAGAGCCCTGATACCCCGGGTGGCATCACAGTCGACAACTTCATAAATCTCATGACTTTTATAGAAGATTTTGAACAGACTTGTCAATCAAAGACTTCGAAACAATTTGTAATTTCTTTGTCGAAAACATTGATGAAGTCCCAGAATATGTAGTTCAAGATTCCCGAAGTTCATAAGACCAGATAGACTTTTTTTCTGGTTTGTCTCCCTCCTGTTATCTCACTTGTCTTTGGTGTCGCTTTTACTTAAAGTCGTGCTTACTTTTCACATCTTTGAGACTTCTGGTCCTCATCCCCCGTAACCCATTATTTTTCCTTTCCTGGACCTGAATGGACAAGTTCGAGACAGAAGATATCCAGAAGAACCAAGTCAAATAAATATAATCCTTTAAACAAAATTTCATAATTCTAGTTAGTAGAAAAAACATGGGCTAATAGTTTGAACACTATTGCAGTGTACGGATGGATGAGATCAAATGATGTTAGAATGACAAAAAATTATAAAGCATAAACTGTTTAGACTGAACAATCTGACGATGATGATAATAATCATTATGGCTATGCTAGAAGTATACATGATTTCATCCCAGTTTGTGGATACGCAATAAAACTAAACAAAAATTTCCAAAAAAGATATTTCTTCGGCCTCGGTATTTTTTTTTCCTGGGCAACATCGTTTCACATTCTAACATGCTATTTTCAGCCAAGAGAAAAAGGTTGCGTTACAATAAATCCTTTTTGCAAGGGGTACACAGTATCCTCCATTTCCCTTACCCCACTCCCCTGAGCACCCTTCCCACGAGCGCTAGTCATTTTTTACGTGGCGCGCGCTGTAACGGCCTGCTGCTGCTGTTGGTTGCTAGCTAATCTCTCAAGTGATCCTTCTCTGTAACTGTCGTCTGGCAACCTTTAGAAAAGACCGGAAAGGTGCCTGGTAGCATCGACAAGACGGATTTTTGCGTCTATGTCCTCCCAGAACGACCGTCCACCACCCACGATGTATGTGTGCGTGTGTGCGCTCTCGCGTGCGTAGGTGACGTCCATCCAGGCAGCCAACACAAGCTGTACCCGGTCACCATGGTCACCAGCTCAGCATCCAGGCTTCGGGAAGGTAGTTAGACGTTTGATGTCAAGTCTCTCCACCAAATTCATTTTGGGTCATCTCTCATCGCTCATTCACATGAATTAATAGGTTTAGCGAAACATCGTTTTAACGGGTCATGACACCATCAGACGCCATTTTTGTCTCCAGAATGTGTGAAGAGCATACTGATCAAATATTTACTGTTGTTTTTGGAGGCCACATCTCTGTTGCCTAATGTATTTACAAGTAATGGTAATGAGTTTCGGGTCGGCGAATTCATAACAACTGCTGAAGTCGAAGTTAGCCATCAAAATGGCGAGTCCATTAAAGCACAGCCAGCTGCTAATCTAGGGTTTAGTTACCAAGACAACGAATCCATTAGAACCTAGTTAGCTGCTAATCCAGGCATCAGCTACCAGGGCTCTCGTGTTTTCTCAATAGACAAGCAAACTTAAAGCCCGCTATTTATTGTCTAGTCAAGTCCTAACTCCAGGCGGTATAGTCCCTACAAACATGAGACAAAATGGTTCTCCCAAAACCAGTAACCTTGTTGATGCCATTGTGGGACATGCTTCGTAAAATTACGGATGTTTCTTGAAAAACGAGTTACAGCTTTCACTGGATGATGACAATAAGACTTTATCCGCCGTCACATTTGTATTGAATAAGTTGGAAGTTTTTTTTAGAAATAACATCATAAGTGTCATTGAACAGACAATCATTTCAAACTTTTTACAAAGTTCCAAAGCCCACTAAAATAGTCTGGATGAAACCTACAGAAGTGTGAGCCACTGCAAAAGCAGTTGGTTTTTCTGAAAAATAAAATGTTTTCGAGTGGCAGGGGTAATAAAAATACAGGGTACTTAAAAAAATCCTATGGTCCCAGTTATTTAAAAAGAAATCTTATGCACCGAAGCTACCTCTTCTGCTGAAGTATAGTAGGTCAGACAGGAGAACCCCATATACAGACGAACTAGTGTTGAACTAACCCTCCGTGTAGGAAGGTGACTGTCATGGCGGTCTGGTCAGGGTTAGCCACTCAGACATCACTCAGCCTTCAACAGCTGAAATCATGGCTGAAAGTTGGGTACGTGCATGTTTACTGAAGGGTGTGGCATTAAAGGAAGATGCTAAAGGTAACAGCAAAAAACAAAAAACGAAAAGAAACTTTTAAAAAACCTCACACAGCATCAGAAGCAAACCAGCGCAAGAAAGATAATGAGGCCGAGAGTGCTATAAGCATGTTTTTGTTGAGACTTTACAGCGGTGCGAGATGAAAGGCTTGTGGATTACGGCGGTTAGGCCCTCGAGTAAAGAGGAGGGGCACGGTGAGGGAGGACATGAGGGGGCATCATACGATTTCCTTACGAGAAGCAGGCGGAAATCCATCAAATATTTCTTACGGCCATGTTCAGGGTTTGTACGCGGCCTAATCGACCGGCCGGAGATGTTGAAGGGAAACGAGGCGAGAGAATCCGGGTTTTCTTCAAAATTAAAACTGGCTTTCAATGACATTATTCATCTCTTGCTCAATAAAAGTTGTTTACTGTCAGGGAGGCATAAAATACGACATTTAGAAATTAAAAAAAGTGTTTGGGGAAGCAAACATGCATGGAAGGAGGCAGGGAGAAGAGAAACAGAGAGTTAGAGAGAGAGAGACAGTAAGCAAGGAAGAGAGAGGAAAAACAAAGTTAGAGATAGAGAGACAGAAGGAGAGAACGATAGAGAAAAAGTGAGAGACAAGAGAGAATTAGAAACTCGACTTCACTGAACTAAGGAGAAAGAGGGAATCCGAAAAAGCGACAAAAGCTCGTGAATTAACGGACGTCACCTCCAACACATCTCAGCCTCTCTCTCGCACTCAAAACTCCAAAATATCTCACACTCTTACTCCAACAACACATTTCAAATTCTACCCCAAAGCACCCCAGACTCTTACTCCAGAATATCTTATTGTTCAAGTCCTCCCACCTTCTAAAACGCTTTGACTACTTTCAACAAGTTCTCGGCGTGTTCTCGGAGAATCACACGTTAATTCTTATCTAATCTTCTATCCCTCTCCATTTCTTCTTTTTCTTTCCACTAGTTCGGTGTTCTACACAAAGCCAACACTCATTTGGTTTCTGCTCAGAAGGTGGGTGCACACCACCCAGAAGACTCCCTTTCTTTGAAGAAGGAAGTCATTATCGGGTGACACTACGGAGGCAGGCTTTTCTGCGATTTACGACAGGTCCCTAGGGTTGGTCAACTTTTTCTGTTTTTAAACAGTACAACCACTAAAGGTAACATAAAAGGCATACCTGCCCCCAGGAACATGTCTCGAGGTACACAGTCCACAAGAGATCGAGCCATTGACATTGTTAACTGCACGTAAATAACTGAAACAATGTTTAAATCTTTGAAAGTTTTTATTTTTTTGTGGCATCAAAGTTTTAAAAAACAGCTTAAAATGTACGAGTGTTATGCAAACATAAAGAACAGAAAGTGTAACAGGGAGTTTCAGGGTTCCTGACTATAACAACAGCTGTCCAAGAAGTCTAGCAAGCTGTCTGATCACGTGTATTACTGGACTGGCAGACAATTTTTTTCCAGTTAACTACTAAAACGAGGCAGGTGTGTACAAAGCTTCCGGTTTATTCAATTCTTTGTTTAGGCTCGCCGAGACTAACAGCGGAGAACTTCGCAAGATGCTTAGCGTTGGTCTTGGCAGACAGACAGCAGTCCACCCACACACAACCCTGGTCTGATCAAAACAAAGTTACAAAATGCAAAGCAAGACATGCGTCACGTGACAAGTACTGTTACCTGCAACACTTTCGTCGCAAATAGGAATTGATTTTCTTTAGAAACTCCTAACCACTCACACTCGCCACACCCCTCGTCCAACTAAAGTCACTAAATCAAATCACCGCGAAGACTACTAAAAATAGACAATTGAACCTAAACGAAATTTGATAAAGTTAATGGTTTGATCGCAGATTTACTACAAGTGTTTATCTTGTCAGATACACTGACTAATTTGTAATGAACTTCCGCTGTTTAGTTGATTGAAAATGTGTTTAGAAAAAAACAATTCTTTTAGAAAGATACAAGCTGGAGCACCAATTCTATATACTTGAAAGTTATTTCTGTTAAAAATATGTGGCAGCTATATATATATGTGTGAGAGAGAGAGCTTTGGTTGTCTGCATGTGAAACAAAGCGAGGATGTGAGTCACTAAAGGGTATTTATTAAGAGGGATACTTGCAGTATAAAATATTTCTTTTTGTATTTTGTGGCATTCACGAAAGCTGAGGTGGATATCCGTGAAAATAATTACAGAGAGGAAGGTTAATAAATTATAAAAGATTAGACATTTTCCCCAAATGCATTTAAAAAAATTGTGCACTACTCTCTCACACACACGCATGCCGCAAGAGGTGGAAGCAAACATTTGGGGTTCACTTCTCTAGCTCGGCCCTTAGAAAAGACGTTAAACAAAGATTACAGTTCACTGTTTAGACAGCGATGCTTGTAGAGCTTTCACCCTGAAAGGATGATTCCTGTCCCCTCGGCAACCTGCATTGCAACTTTTGACTTTGAAAAATGTAGATGTGGAGACCAGCAACAGTTTGTAGTGGCATCCACCCCCTTAAGGGGCCCACATTGGTGATGAACCGCGGCGTTACACGGGCCCTGCATCCCCTGAGCTCGGTGGTGATGGTGGTGCCGGGTGCTGGTCCTTACAGCAGACACAGACAGTCACAATTTCAAGGAGCCACCAGCTTCCGAACATCTGACAACTTCACAGCTGCAGCCAGTCACGAGGGGATCAAATGCTTTGTGAATGAACTATCAATGAGTAGTGCTCACCCTACTTGCACGTGCCGCTCGTGACACTGCTAACATTCATACATGCAACACTGTTACAGGTGCAGTTATGTCTCTCTCCGCCTAACATACATGCAGGGTCAGGTGGAGTGAGCGAAAGGTTTTATATTTATAGCCAACTTCTCCTCCTCCTCCTTCTAAAATAGGGTGAGAGGGAGTGGTCACCTCCGCACCCTGCAGTTTACAGGGACTTGTTTTGTCTCGGCTGCTGCTGCTGCACTGAAGGCAACCTCTTCTCTCTGTTCATCATCTCTTGCTTTGTAGACACTGAACTTAGAGGCTAGGGTGCAATTTATTTCCTCTTCACTACACAACATCAAATGTGACTTAAACCAAACAAAGACGTGTGTTTGTCAACAAGAGCGAGAGTGAGTGAGGCAAACGAGACCAGAACTAACTATAATCAAAAGAACTAAACAATAGACTCTAAAAACAAACAACAAAGACCTCTACTTCGAATTTTATCAATAAATTGTGAATAAGAAGGACAATGAACATTCTTGAAACTAGTGAAGCATGAAACTAGCGAAACATCCCACAGGCCATGGAATTTTCCGTAGATTCCTAGAATAAAACACTTTTGAGTGTGGATGACTTAAAAAAAGATGTGTTAGGAACTCAGTTTGGTGGCAGCACAATATTTAACACTTGAGTGGAGAAAACACTGGCACTTCTCTGTGCTCTGCGGCATCCACCCGCCAGCAGATCCTGAGAATTTTATTGGCGATGGCCTCTCTAGTCTTAGAACTTTCAGAACTTTTCCTAATTGCTAACAGCTTTCATCACGACGACCACTGGAGCAGACTAAACGAGGTTGAAAACAAAACCATGGATGGAGTTATGTTAATTATAGACGACCGCCTCTCACACAGTCGCTAAAAATAAACTGATGATGAGAGGCGAGATTTTTGTGGCAGTGCAGGAGAGGTCACGACGAGAATAGCTTGACCTCCACGTGCATTCCTGTCTTTGTTTTTGTTTTGTTCCTGTTGTTCGTTCATGGTTGCTTTGTAGGGCCGTGTTTGTTTATTTGTTAAAAAGGTGAAAGAAGTAGACATAACTACTTTCCAAATGAAAAGCAAGCTCAGGTTCTAATGTGTTTAAATGCAAATTAAAAATGATGATGAAATAATTAATTAAAAACTAAACAGGAGCATGTGAACATTCTTAATTGATGAATACCTGAGAGTTTTTGAGATAAACGGTTCTGACTGGGAATCGAGAATAAAATAGTACAAATGTGTTGTTTTCTTAATCTTTTCAACAACAACAAAAAAATTAAAAAAAAAAAGAAAGAAAGAAAGAAAAAAAGCCAGTGAACAAGGAAATGAGTTTTGTATCATCCAGGAAGAAGTTTTTGCCAAATTTATCGTTTTTAAGGCGACAAGAAACTGTGTTATCTTGTTGTAATTAGCTGACACGAAAAAAAAAGTTTTAAAAATCGTACTTAAAAGTATTAAAACTATTTTTTAAACGCGATTTAAATCTGACCTTGTTCAAAAGTATAAGCTTCTTCAAATACCTTATAGGTTTGCATTTACATCGTATTATCACGAAACCAGTTCCAGCCCAGAGTTGAGGAGGAAATATGGAACATTTAGTTGTCACAGATTCTATCCAGCAATTGAAATACTTGGGATAAAAAAGCTATCTGCTGATAATCTCCGGGACATTTCTCATGGGTGCCACATAAACAGCTTTGCAGTGAGGTCAACGGAAGTTCTACTGATGTTAACTACCCCTGAGGTTGCATCCTTTACTGCTTTGTCAAATATACCTTCAGTCGTCTGTCAGGCCCAGTTAGTGGTGATAAATATATTGTTTTGTCCTTTCGCTGGCGAGGAACAAAATACTTGGTCTGAAAGTGATGGATCTGCTCCGCGTGTGGATTCAAGTGTCGCAAAACATTTTGTAGTTTTTATCCTGGTCTTCAATGTCCAACATTATCAGTAAATGAACTCATTTATTGCCATAAAGAGACACAGTCAACAAGCGAGGATTAGAAAATTAAACTCTTCGCTGGCGGTATTTGCCTGCGAATTGATGAGTCAGAACGAGGCTGTAAGACTTTCTTAAGCTCTACGTCCTTCTTGTCCAAATGCCATTCCCGCTATATTTCGAAACATTCGAGGGATTCGCAGACAATGCCAGAAAGTCCGGTTGGAACATTAAAACGGAAATCCTGAAATGAACTCCTGGAATGAAACATTGTCTCTCAAAAAGAAAGCTCACAAAGTAACACGAGTTCATGAAAGTACCTTTCCATTCATCAAGACTTGGCGAATAAAAGAAGTACCGGAAGCCCAAGAGACGAGTAACCCGAGATTCTTTTTTTCCCCTGGGTTTGAGTTTGTTCGCAGAATGCACACAAGCCTCTCATTAAGAGTCCCTGGTGCTGCAGAACATGCCAGCTGCAGAAGGATGCCTGACATCCAGCCAGTTGAGCCGTCGAGCGGCGTTTGTCTCAAAGCGCGGACTTACAGGTATCCTGCCACGTGCACTTTGTCTCCATTTACCCTCCGTCGCCACTCGAGCCAGGGCCTGGCTGCAAAGTCCCTTCTACACACTCGGTCTTAAGGAAAAGCCAGATGAAGCAGGCGCAAAAATGTATGAACAACATGTGAACAACTGCAATCCGAAGAAGGGGAAAGGAGACCTTTCGGGTTTCGATCGTCCAAGCTAGAATTTTGAAGTACGTAGCTATATTAAAATTGGTTTCAAACATCTTTGTGAGTAACATTTGAAAATAATGACAAGCAATAAAGAACAAAAATATTTGATTAAATAAGGTAATAATTTTAAAAATGAAGAATAAAGAGGATTAGAAAAGAAGAGAATTTTCCCACTAAAGAGCAAACGGAAGTAGGCCTAATGACTAATGATCTCGATTTGTAGGTTCGGAGGAATAAGGGAACCCAATAATCTGAAGTCATGCACTTTCTTTTGCCATTAAAAAATTAGTTAAGTTTTTTTAAAAAATAAAACAGACAAAATCAGAAGGCGGGTAGAAACCAGAGACACGCATTAAACGAAAAAAAAAAAAAATTCAAGAGAGAAAAAGCAGATGCATGCTTTTCTTTACATATAGCCCTTCATCTTAAAAAAAATCCTAAAGCACTAAATTACTACAAACAAAAGCACTAAACAAAATGGAAAAACAGATGATATTTACAAAGATGGGGCTTGACATCTTACTCGACAGTGAATGTAAAAAAATGAGTAATGACGTAGGAACAAGACAGACATAGCACGTGATCCACGTAGCATGTGATCCACGTGACAAGCTGCACGTGCTGTTACTGAGCTACACTGTAAGGGAGGAGTTTACCAAATACATCAACTGCATTTTTTTCTTGCAGATGAAGCGTAGAACATTAAACTGAAAGAAACAGAAAAAAGGAGCAGAAAGCAGATAAAGAAAAGAATAAAGCTTGAAAAAAAGGGAAAGAAAAAGTAAAAAATAAAAGAAAAAAGAAAAAAGAAATAAAAAGGTAAGAGAATTTAGATTGCACCAACTCAAACAGTTCTTTGTGTGTTTTTCGTTAAAACATATGTAGCTCACTCTTGAGAATCGCTGACTCGTATAAGACACATCTGGAAAAGGTGAAGAAGAAAAAGAAGAATGAAGAGGAAGAGCAGGAGGAGCAGGAGCAAGTGGAGGCAGGTTCATGTTATTTGCAAGGTACAATGCTGACACTGCTCCTGAAAGCGTTTTACAATGAAAAGGACCTCACTGTCTTTAGACTATTTACCACTGCAATATAATCAACAGTTGTCTAACGGGATTAAATACACAAACAATTACACACATAAACATACATACATACACATACACATACATATACACATACACGTGCACATAGAGATTACTGAGAGGCTTTGCTTGATTGTTGTGATCTTGATTATTTTTTTTCGATTGTGTATGAAAGCGAGAAAATGTTTGAACTGGGACAAGGAGAAAGGTAAACTGTAGACGGGGGTGGCAGAGAGGAGGGGAGGGTAGAGGTGATCTAGGCCTCACTACTCCACACGGTAACCATGGGTGTTGGCGGAGAAACTAAACTGTTTGCTGAATGTTTCACAAGGTAAATGTTTGACTGTCTCACTGACATGGTGCCTGCCCGCGCTAGTGGGAGGTAGGCCCCTCCTTCGGTAGGTAATTACGGGTAAAAATTACCTTGGCATGGGGTGCACTTATCAGCCCCATGGCGCTAGAACTAGCTTGTCTCTGTGCCAGCAACCACTCCCCCACTGTATTTAAAAACAACAACAACTGTGGGCTTCACACTGGGCTGTGTACGTTCACACAGACGTTTGGACAAACATGAACCGAGAGTGCATGAGACTGCACGCCCACACACACACTCACACACTTTCACACACACACACTCTCTCTCTCTCTCAAACATTCTCTCACACTCACATACAAATATATGTTCTAAATTAAATGATGATTTTATTAACGTTGTGTTAATGTTTTAAAGAGTGTGCATGTGTGTGAGAGAGTGAGAGAGATTTTGTGTGTGTGAGAGAGAGAGAGAGTGTGAGTGCGTTAGAGCGTGTGTGTGAAAGAGAGTATGTGAGAGAAAGTGTGTGAGAGTGAGAGAGTGTGAGAGATTGTGTGCTTGAGAGACTGTGTGTGAGAGAGAGAGTGTGAGTGTAAGAGAGTGTGTGAGTGAAAGAGTATGTGTGAGAGAGAAATAGTAGATGAGAGAGTGTGAGAGGGCGTGGGTGTGTGAAAGAGAGTGTGTAAAATAAAGTGTGTGAGAGAGTGTGTTTGTGAGAGAGAATGTTTGACAGTGTATTGTGTGGATGTATGTGAGAGAGTGTGTGTAATAGTGTGTGTGTGTGTGATAGAAAGAAGCGTGTGGATGTGAGTGTGTGTTATAGAGATAAGTGTGTGAGTGAGTGTGGATGTTTGAGTGTGTGTGACAGAGAAAAGAGTGTGTTTGAGATAGTGTATGTGTGTGGATGTAAGAGTGTAATAGAGATCAGTGTGTGTGGATGTGTGCAGACGGGTGGCGCAGCAGTCATTACAAAGGCATATCGCACATCAAAGTTCCAGGTGAGTGAGTCATAACACAAAAATAAAAAAATCCCAGTAAAGAATAAACTTTTTTCACAATATACACAAACACTTACCTGCCCGTGTGATAGTAAAAGCCCTTTTTTCTCTCAGAATTTCTGATCTCACTTTATTCAAGTGCTCTGAGTGCAAGAAAAATAAAATTTGGAAGACAAAGGACATGAAGTTAACACACTTGTCTGTCTTCTGCTGCTGGGAAAGTGTTCCAGAGAGAATCTCGGCTGTCTAACGATGCCAACAATTGTCTCGCAGACGTCTGTTCATCAGGGGAGGGGGAGCCACAAGGATTTCCAGATCGTTCTTTAGAGACAGAAGGTGCCGGTCCTGCCCATGATCCATGCTTACTGCAAGAAATCTTGTTAGCAACCGGCAATGCAGGCCGAAGCAACAGAATAATAAAATATTCTTTGGTTTAGTAGTGTATGCAACATTTTAAAACCTCGATTCCATCTTATATTTAAGTCCACAATGTAAAGAAAAAGTTTTGAAATTTGTTTTCTAACACGACTTTTTAAGTCCTTACTTTTTATTTACTATTTAGAATTTAGAGAGCTTCTGCTTATTTCAAAATCAACAGCACAAAAATCCAGATGTGCATGCAATGTCTAAAAAGTAAATTTACATCAGTGTGATCACAGACAAACAACATTTGTCTACTTGTATTTGTGTGCATATATATATATACTGAGTGGTTCTTTAAATTTAAGCCCAATTTCATGCAAGATTTAAAGTATGAATCATGTTTTCTATCTTCTAGAGTATGTAAAATTGAAAATTGTTTGCAAAAGTATGTTCCCTTAACAAACATTAAAAGTTTGATAGTTTGATAGCCTGATAAGTGATGAGTTATACAGGATAAAGTACCTGACTCACGTTTG
Organism: Pomacea canaliculata; assembly: GCF_003073045.1. Lineage (NCBI taxonomy): Eukaryota > Metazoa > Mollusca > Gastropoda > Architaenioglossa > Ampullariidae > Pomacea > Pomacea canaliculata. The sequence goes on from NC_037595.1 coordinate 13,761,380, forward strand.
GCTTTAACATCACATTCAAAGAGTCTGAGCTGTTTACCTACAGAATATTCTGACATTTTTGTAATTATCACATGCTGCTCCAGTTTAATCTCGACTGTACACAGGCAGACTGCGAGGAATTTCTTTTGAATAAAAGACGGAGGGCTTTCGTTCACTCCATCGAAGTTTTTCTCTGACGGGAGGGAGCTTGCCAAAAACTATCTAGAAACGGCCTTCAGACCATGAGAGCAGATGAAGAAAGGAGAAAATGTTAAATGTCCTTTTACTAAATAAATTTTACCAGGTTTTAACCTTTAGTGTTTGCGTTTTGCTTGCCGTGAAAAAAAATTGGTTTTAAGGTAGAAAATCACTGATGGACGCAGCCAAGAGGCAAGGCAGGGAGTCCATGAAAAGAGTTTTGTGGAGGAGCAAAAACTTTGTTTACTTCACCAGGATGCCCACGCGACATGTCACGTAGTGAAGGGCTTTGATTACACTGAACACATCCTTCCCTCACCTCCACCGATCTCTCTGTCTATCTCTCTATCTCTTTTTCCTATTCGTCTCTGCCTTCTCACATCCCAGTTTAGGGAACTATTTATGGACTGTACATAACAAGGGAATAGATATCTAAACGGCAAGCATCTAGTTAAATAAAGGACTTTCTTTCTTTCTTTTTCTTTCTTTTTTTCTTTCTTTCTTTCTTTCTTTCTTTCTTTCTTTTTTTCTGTCTGTCCTGCGGATGTCAGTATAGTGAAAGTCGTACCACTCTGCTGTATTGATAGCAGTCGCAGACACACCCGCCGAGAGGGCCTCGGGGCAGACGACTCTCAGGGCCTCATAACTGTAATCGTAAATTATTGTCGCAGTATATAATAATATACTTACAATTCGAATGACAATATCTACATATCATTCAGTAATGTGATATAGACTGGAAACATTAGGACAAGTCTACTCGGGTTGAAATCCCTACTTGAGCATGGAGTTGTTTACACCTGAGTAGTTAGAAATATAGGAAAAATGAAATAGAAATAAAAGTCTCAGAGAACATTACCAATATCACACAAACCTACAGTTCTCGCTAAACTTGGTCAGGTGAGGTCACACCAAGAGGTGACCCCGCCATGCTGACGAGCACAGACATGTTCTTGGCCCTCGGGCTAGTCCTCACAGCTGCGTGCTCTTGCCTACACCGTGAAATAATTTCTTTCGAGGACATGTCCGGCTCATCAGCTCCATTCTCTATCAGCTCTGCCCAGCAAGTGCACGACGATGTCTTCCCCCCAGCTGACGCTCGGTCACGTGCAGGTTTGATGACATCGACCTGCGGCCTGTGATCCTGGCCCCGCACTTCATGGACGGCCGTCCTTGTCCAAACATGCGTCCGGTCAACAGGATTAGGCAGACATACCTTTGATCGCCGCGCTCTTCACACAGGTCGTCGATGTCCCACCGAGGGTAAGAGGAAAGGAAGACATTATATAGACAAGTTGAAAAGCAGCTGAACTTTTGACATAGGTTATGTTCATATTTTACATCGTGAAACAACTATTATTAATTTCACAATTTTAAATTATTCATTTTTGCAATAATTTTCAGACTCATGTGTCTTTTTTAAGCTTTGAATTAAATGAGAAGATAATGAGGAAACTGTTACTCACCTTCGCTCACACTCTATCTTTGGACAGGCTATATATCTATTAATATGTATTATATATATATTTTGCACAGATGGATGCATGCACAGTTCATGGACCAGCACACAGTTATATTCTGACACATTTTTCTCTTCAGGACTGTAGGAGCATTCGCCGTTCTAAAAGGAACAAGCAAGAAAAATTATCGAGATATTAATTTTCTCGACTCAAAAAAATATTTAGCAATCAGACAATTCTATGATTGAAATGTCAAAATTTTTATGAAGCCTCTAAAATAATTTACTTGTGAACGACCTTGCTATGATGTAAACATAAGAACTAACGGAAGAAGTAATTTCGATATAAAAGAAATCGTTGCCAAGAAATTTTACCACTCTACTAATAAAACTTCCATCAATTTCCTCTCGTCTTTGTTGAAGCCTGTACATCCGATGTTGAAATCTGGTGATTCAGAACAAACTGGAATTTAGTGATTCTAAGCTTTGTTGATTAACTCCACTGGTTCAGCCGATTGGTCGCCTTCATTAAAGACAGGGCAGAGCGAAATTTGATGAATCTGTAGAAAGTCCAGTAAGGGCAGAACTTTGGCACCAGCTCAGATAAGGACCACTCAAGATGGACCTTCTTGAATTCATTGTTGCATTGAAGTTACATTGGTCTTCTGTCTCTAAACTAACCGACTATGAACTGTTTGCCATTTGTTATTAATTAACCCTCTTTGTAGAAGTATTTTATGTTCCTTCTTAGTCTCCACACTTTCGCCTCACTCTCATACCTTGAGGATTCATTCGTCGGAAAAAAAACTTGGAACACTGCTGTTTCTTTCATCTTGCCTGTGTAGTTTGAAACCCCTGACCTTTTATCCAATATTCAGGTTCTGCAGATCACTTCAAACGTCTTTCAAAAATCATTTTTCCCATCTGAGAACGAGTCCAAACAGTCATCCTATCCTTCTCCTACTCCATTTTTTTTCAATTGTTGTGCTCATTTAAATGAATGATCGGATGACAAAAGAGTTTGCAAAAGAGTGCGTGCGTGCGTGTGGATGGATGGAGGGGAGCGAGGAATAGACAGAGAGAGAAGAATGAACGAATGAACGACTGAGGGAGATGAAGGGAGGAAAAATGCTGGAAGAGAAGGAGTAAGAGAGATAGAAGAACGGCAACCTTATCCGTGTAGTCAGACAGCCGGAGTATTTCATGGTCATCTTCAGAAATTTAATTCATCGTGCTGCCGTTCGAGCTAGGAGATTAAAAAAAAAAGTATGTTGAAGTTTCTCCAGACTCGGAAAAGCAAACACAGGCCACCCAAACACTCACGAGCTCAATCGCCATCTTCACTCTAGCCTTATGGTGAGGTGTCGCCGTCTGCTGGCCATACATGCTGCTGCCGCCGGGTGAAAAGGCTACAGGACTTACAGAATGAAAGCTCATGTTCAGATGTCGGGGTGGACCTTGGCCACAAACGCGATCTCGGCTAGTAAACAGTTGTGTGGCACTCCAGCCTTCCTTGCTTCAGGGGCAAACATCTTCCACAGGACTGAAAGTGGACCGGAGACTCCGAGGAGGAAATCAGACCACGTTGTGAATTCACATCACGTGACGAGCTGTCCACCAACGGGACCTGTAGACTGTTGTTAGCCCGCCTCTCACAAGTCTGTGATGATATGTGTTGAAGACGAAAAAAAGACAAGAGATGACCCAGAAAGCTCTCGAAATGAAAATAAAAATATAATAGATACCAACAGTTGTTCAAGGTAGCTGTCACTCTCCAGCTATCTTCTGAGTAGGTTAGATATACATCAGAAGTATAATTCCAGAAGTAGGTTTTATATATATATATATCAGAAGTATTCAGGTATTCAAGTATTCCAGGAGAAGCCGGTCTAGTGGCTGGGGTAAAGCCAGATAGATATTTGTTGATGGTGTGTACCGATCTGTTTCACAGACACTGGACTTCAGAACTAAATCCGCATCTCCTTTTCAATAGAAGTTGGAGTTGAAAGAAAGTGAGAGTATTTACAGACTGAATTCGATCAAGTTGAGCAAATCAGCCTCAGCTCGTGGCCAGCGCTGGTACTTGCTTGATCACCGTGCTGATCACTTTGATCACCTGTACAAGCACTCGCACACACTCCCGACACAAGCACATCATCCGGTATGCATGCACAGATACTAAAACACAGAAGTGTTTTCAATATTATCCCGTTGACAGTCAAATATAATATGCAGTATTGTTAGCACCGAGTTACACGTGGAAGGTATTATTGTCTGTCTGACTCCTATTTTTAGCAAAGGTTTTCGAGATAAACAAGGAAACGACATAAACAACGAGATGACATAAACAAGGAAATGAGATCAACAAGGAAATGAGATAGATGGAAGGTACAGGAGCGGAGGGCATACTCCCAACTATAAAGTCGATTATATTCTTTCGCTTTCCTCCTTATCTTCCTGATATCTCCTGCTTATATTTGCTCAATAAATTGCTTGGTGTGAACCTATGATTTCTTATTTCTTTTGGAATGAGGGCAAAGGATGCCAAATAGAAAAAAAGAGAGATCGAGAAGAGAGAGAGAGAGAGGATGGAGGAGTTTATATTTTTATTCTTCATCTGTATTTCCTGTGATCACTGTTTTCTTCCTCGTTAAAAATACCGTTGCCCGATTTTAGTTTCCTAAATTGAGATCAAAGCAATGTTTTGATGTCAAATTGTAGGGTTAACTATTGTTGCAAGGTTCCTAAGAATTTATCAATCAAAGAACTGTCCGCCCGGATGTGAAAGGTCGAGTGCAATTTGTGCTGGCAGCCATCTAATCACGCGCCTTCTCGACCTTTCAGACGAGGTCAGGAGCTGGTCACGAGGCTAGGAACCCTCACGGCTCACCAGCTTCCGGTCTAATCAAGCTTGCAGTCTCTTTCCAGGGACTGTACCCGTTGCACCAAAGTCTAGTCTTTTAAAATGAAGAAAAACCTGTGAATTTGAATATAAACTTTTAAAATACCATATCCTCAAATGCAAAGTCCAAAAAAGCAATGAACAAAATTTTTTGCACATTCTAAAAGGAGAGACCTTTACTGAAATCTCACTACGAGAGTAGTTAGGGGAAGATCAAGAGAAAAGATTAGTGATGGGATAGCAAGACAACTACTTGGTGTACTTCCAGGACAAGATGGCTGGTGCCAGGCTGAACCTCGAGCAGGCTGGTGATGAAACAAATCACAGAAAGCGATGAGAGACGATAACGACCCTCTCACCGTGTCGGCGTCTGCCCAGAGTGTGGAGCCCTGGCTTGTTCGGTGCATACTTTGGCTTCATTTTCACCTGTTCTTGACCGAAAAGATAGTAAATCTGAATCTTAATGAAATGTAAGCAGCATGTCAAGAAGGTCAGCCTCCATCGTTTATTTTAGTTGTGTTGCAGCAAAGTCGTATTCAACATGAGGCTTTGCGCTCTGCTCCATTACAATGATGAAATCTCAAAGTTCCGCAATTTCAGGAATGTGTTGTCAGAAATAATAATCTTCTTAGTGCTAGCCACAGAAAAAAAAAGACTTTAGGTTATTTATCTCTAAGCCAAAAACAAAAAGTAAACCAAAAACGAATGAAAACAAACAAACAAACAAACAAACAACAGCTTTACTGCTCCTTCTGGACACGCGGAAAGCAGGCAGACAACTTTGAAGTTTGAGCTTTGAACTTTCTTTGGTGAACAATTCTCTTTGAATGTTGGGGGTCGGGTCAACAAAAAACAAAAAAAATAAATAAAAGTCCATCATGGTGAACATAATAATAATAATAATAATAATAATAATAATAATAATAATAATAATAATAATAATAATATAATAATAATAATACACCATTACTTACAACAAGATTTAAAAGAAAAAGGACAAAAGAAGACACTGAATTAAAATGCAAAAGCACACGACAGGAATATTTGAGGTGAGACTACTGGCGACTTTTACAAATGAAACGTGACCGTAAAAGAAAGTGTGGACGGGAAAGTGTAAAGACAGAAAGGAGGATCAAAGTCCACAGGAATGGAAAAACAGTTTAGAATGATGATCATGGTCCCATCAAGAAACACAGACAGACAAGGGGCAGGAAATAACTGCAGAATAAAAAAAAAAACCTCAAATAAACACCCAGCACTGGTCCCCTTAAACTCGTAATGCAAAGAGGCATCACTCTTAATAAGAAATTGGAGTAAACGAATTGTATGTGAGCTAATGACTTAATTTACTTCACTGATTATCATCACCTGCTTATTTAAAAAAAATGTTATCGATGAGTACCTCTTGAAGGACACGTGTCATAGTGTTACGATCTGTCACACTAGCAACATCCATACAGCCAAGACACATTGTGTCACACTAGCAGCCGCCACCACAGAAAGGGGAAGTGCTTCTGGACAATCCAAACAAAGACTTCATTTCTAGCCTCGATCTGATTCCACTGGCGTTAACGCTCGGGTGTTTGGAGATAATCAGGCCAAGCTTGCTAGGCTTTGACAAGGTACCTCCTCCCCGGGACTTTACAAGGGATGCTGGGATGGAAATGGCGACAGATCGAACCTCGAGTTGCCGCTGACTTCGCATGTCTGATGGCTTTGCCCAAGTCGTCACGTGACCATCGTCACGCACACAAATCTCTTACTTTACTCTCGTTGTTTCTCATGCCCAACGACTGTTTTCACACCCTCACAGTTTGTGTCTCTGTTGCCAGGTTTTGACTGGAGGAGAGCTCCCTGCACGTGGAGGGCTCGGAGGCTGAGTAAACACGTGCATGTTTTGATAAACATTTGTGGGATTTTCCCAGGATTTTATGAGAATGTTGCGACATGCTGTCGGTTATTTATTCACAAGTTTGCAAGCTTTTCGATGCTGGCACTGCCATCCTTGCAACCATCCTCTTCAATATTGTTATCATACATTTTTCTATTGTATATTTCGTTTGTTGAGATGTCGCTGAAGCCAAGTAGTCAGGGATGTTCCTCTCTCTTTCTCCTTCACTCGCTTGCTCTCTACTTCTCTCGCTTCGTCTCTGTCTGGTGTAGTTTTAGTCTGTGAATCTGTCATCGCCGCTTCTCTATATCCCTATTCTTTTCTTCTCGTCACCAAAGAATCGAGGAAAAAACAAAATCGTCTGTCGATGTCATTATCTATCCAGACCCCGTAGTCTAATATTTTCATGCAGCTTCTAGCTATCAGTGGCTGGAACATTCAGAAGGCAATGTGTGAGTAAAACTATCTCTCAGTCCCAGATGCTGGTGTTGGTCCACATGGGTGTAACACCATTGTTAGGTACTCAATCAAAACTGCCATACTATACTATTATTTCTTCGCTCTAAAGAAACTTGCAACAATTCCTTGCTATAAAAATGCTTGGGAATATTTAGGACAACATGTTGTTAAATTGCCTATAATTGTTTGTAGGAAAAACAAAAATAATGTTTCCTTCAGTGCAGCTTTACCATTTCCACATCTCGGTGAACTCCTCTCAATACACAGTTTTAGTGTCTCGGTGTCCAACCTCAAAAAGGGCCATAACTCACGCACTCAAGGCTTCTTTAAGTATATATTCGGGGAGATAAGTTCTTAACAAACAATGAGAAGAATGCCAGGCATCATCTCCTGCAGCTCAAAATGCCGTGCTTATGTCCCTTGATGTGTGCATACCCGATGTTGCACCCGGTGTGCCAGGAGAGTTACCTGTGGGAGGGCTGGAGCCTCAGTGCCAGTGTAGTGGCTAAGAGCTAATCACCTCGGAACTATTTTTCAAGTGCACTCTGTTGCATACCTTTCACTCAAAAGGAACTCAGTCGGCTCCGGGTTCTCAGATCTCGTCTGGAGCAAAGCTCGAACTGTTTACCAAATTGACATAAAAATCAGTAATAACAATTAGTAACCTTTTTCAACCGAATAGGGTACAAACTTCATCGCATACCCAAACAGACCATGTACCCATTTACCCTCCAGTACCTACCTGCACACCTCACCACCGACCAAGGTATACTGGTAGTATTGCAGATGTGCTCACAGTTCACATGTCCTAACATCAAACTCCAGACTGATGGTCCTTGTTGACTTGTCACAGCTTGACATTCCTTCTTTGTTTCTATTCCACAGCTACCTTAGTGGGACATCAGATAAACGGACTCCACCGCCGCTCTGTTGGTGTGAAGTGTCCAGGAGACTAGCGGCGCTCAATGAGGGTCTTCTTCTAACGAGTGTCGGCAATTCGATATAGATCACTTCTTGTAAAGTAAATCAATAACTGATTCTCTCCCTCATGTACTTCCGGTACAGACGGCGTCCTCAAAGAAGCGGGAGGAAGAGTCTTTAATCTCCAACCTTCAAGGCTGCCCAGCAGAGACTTGCCTCGGGTGCCAGACACTGCCAAAAGCTTTGGAAGTAAGGTTTGGGCAGCTGGTATGAACTCTGAATGATGCTAGACAGACCAGAAGGGAGGAAGCAAAGCCAAAGGCACACCGAAGAATCAGATAAATAATCCGGGAAAGATGACGAGAGGGTAGAAGCAGGGCAGTATGCAAACTTCAATGTACAGAAGTCTTTAGGAAGTGCAAATGACAGCAGTCCTGTCAGAAAGTTCGTCTCAATTTGCATTTTGAGCTTTGATCGCACTCAGTCAAATGTTCATGCTCGCACTGGATTTTCATTTAACACCCTTTTCTCGTGTTTTACAAACTTTCATGTTCTCGGATATTCTAGCATATTTTTCCTCCCCATTGTGAGTTCATTGACTTCTTCAGTCATGTCAGTGATATATCGCTATATCGAATATCCGTAAGAATGCAATTGTTTTTCCCCTTTGATGAAATCCATTAAGCTGCTTTCAGTGCCGAGCCTAATGCTTCTCTCATATTCAAATGTGGCAGAAAGATCAGTGTACCTGTTGGTTCTGAGCTGTGTCTGCAACAATGCAAAGCGCGCCACAGATCCGGGGCTTAGGTCAGCAACACCTTCTTGCCATTCGTCTTCTGGCTCCGTGCTTCGCCATCAGAGCCTCAAGGACCACCCTGCTTTTTTTTTTCCTTTTTTCTTATTCACTTGCAAGCGGCTCTAAACAGGTCAGGGTCGCTAATGTACCATTCTTTACCTTCCTGAAGCCTCGAGTTTACAGAGAATGCCAGTGAGGATTTGACTTGCTAAGGGAGCGTTGGCCTCTAAGTCATGGAGGAAACCGCCCCCGTGAAAACTTTACATACTGTGTTTGAGGCACATGGTGATTCCCAATACCCTAAACTCAGCATTAGTATTCAAGTCGTTCACTTTTCACTTTAGTCTTTTTATACGGCTGCTTTCTATTTATCTCACAAAGAAGTTCGCAGAACTCTCATAGCCACAGATTAAAGCCTTCAGCAAAGAAGTCAATACCAATCGTGAATAAAAACAGTGAAAGGTACCGTGAAGATGAACTAAAAGTGAAAAAGTGGATAATATTCTTTTCTTAATGAATTTCTACATCCGGGTTTAGAATTGACCATTTTCCCATACGTTTATAACTACTACTACTAATCATCATCATCATCATCATCGTGGGTATTATAATGCTCAGCACTACGACCAAGGTAGACCAGCAAAGACAACTAAATCTGTTCTTGTAATATTTTCATTTCCCAGTTTAATCTGACACATCACGTGTTTAATTGTGTCGGAGACATGTACATTTAGCTCATTTCTAGTCATTTTCCTATGCAGTGTGGATCATGCCGCCACTGTGGTGGCCATGAAGTCAGTCTGTGTGCTGCATCCTCCACTCCAAGGCAAATGGCCGTTTCCTGGTCTGAAGAATTTCCTGCTTAAGGCTTGCAGATGACCTTTGCGATTTCCTCGATGATTTCCTCAATCTTAGTGTATTATCGCATAGAAGGGAGAAGGATTTCGACGACTGGTCGCTGAAAAAGACACTCACCCTCCTACTTCCCGCCTTATTGACGCACAGGCTCTGTGAGGGTGAACGAGAGGAGTCCTCCCTTCTCCCCAGTGATACACGATCTCACTTCTGTTTGCCAACAGCATCCACTGCAGCTTATGAAGTCCGGACGCAAATGGTCGTGGTGATCTCGATGAACATGCACTTCGTCTACCTTTGGATGTCTCATGCAGTCCAGTGCTTCATCAAGTGTGTGCTTACCTCGTGCTGTGAATGCTTACCCTCGATGCATGCAGCCAACAATACTTATGAAGCCAAAAGCTTCTTAATGCTTTTCATGGTCAATGGTTTCTTAGCAGACGCATTAGTTGCACAGACACCAATATAGTGTGTGATATAAATTAATAATCTCGAGACTTGTTGTTGAGTACTGACAACATCGTGTATGCAACCATTGGCCTGAATGCAAGCAAGGGATCTCATGGACTGAACTGTTTTCAGTCCTTTGAGTAATTGCCTGCCACTCTTGTTAAAGAAGGTAGTACATCTGATTCAGGTGGACTCCTGGGAGGGTGTTTGGCACTAAGTTGATGGCCCAGGACATCCCACAGATGTTCGATGGGATTGAGATCCGGGGAACTGGCTGGGTGGTCCATGCGGTGGACTTGGTGCTGGTGCTGGAAGTCATTGGGGACACTGACCCCGTGCGGTCTGGCGTTGACCTGAAGAACGATGTTGTCCCTGTTGTCTTCCAGACAGACTTTTTCATCGTGGGTGGAAGGACCTGGTAAAGCGAGATTCGTCAGTGAAGACAATTGTGGCCCACTGTTACCTTGTCCATGTCAGATAGTGTCGTACCCATGCAAGACGAGCAGTGCAGTGCGCATGTGTCAGGACAGGGTGGACTTTGACCGAAGATTGCTCTCCCTGCAATTCCCATCGACCCTATTTCATGCAATTAGTCACGAATCTTATGACAACGAACCACACTATTTCTAACATTATTACATTAAATACTTTATACTTGTTCTTACCTTTCAATATTGATCATTCTGAGAAATATTTTGCTGCAAAGCATTAAAAGTTTCTTTGTTGGAAAAAAAGAGTTAATACACTTTATTGCATTCTATTTGGAGTACTCTTTAAGCTTTACAAAACTCAATTGCGATCTATAATTATTTTCAAAAGAATGCAAAACATTGTGAATCACGAGCAAGAAGTAAATTCCAGTTAGTTATGCGACAGAAAAAAAAAAAACGTCTGGAAGCTCTGGTATCGATCTCACGCGTTTTCAGTCGATGAATGCTCTCGTGAAATTTGATTAGAGGAAGCAGCGAGATTTTCCTCCCCCGCGCGAGAGTGTGAGTCGTTGTTTGGGGAAAGTGGAAAGGAGGGAGGCTGTCCTGTCCCGTGTCGTCAGCTCGAGCAGACTCACCTCCCACTCCATGGCAGACCCTCCCACCTACACACATCTCCACACCCACACATCCCACAGCAGATGGAGTGAGGCTGGGACACGGGGGGACTGACGCTAATCAGAACAGATGTCCTCCACAAGCTTGTTCTCTCCTTTCTCCTTTTAGCTCCTGTCTGCTTTTACAAGAACTGCCGAAAGTATTGTTACTAACGATGGTGTTACCTTATGTTTAGCTGGTACTTACCTGGCATTACCTACTGACTTGATATCACCTGACACTGAACAGAAACAACGAAGTATTTATAGAAATTTACAACTTCGACCTTATGAACTTGGGAAAACGATTGTTCATTGCTTGACGGGTATTCACGATTTTAAAAACCCCAAAATGCTTTTTGTTTTTTCTAAGTTTATATAAATGTTTAAGGCGTTTGCATTTTTTCTAGAAGATGAGTTGATGTTGTAATCTTCTAGGAGTATCAGACAAAAAGAGAGAGAGAAAGAAAGAAATGAAGGACGACAGAAGGTAGGCTGGAAGGAAGGGATGTATGTCTCAGCACATCTACGTTGACAAAGGTTTTCGTTCCATCAGCAATTGAGTCTGTTACTCTCGTCTGCTTCTACATCCACCCTGCCCATGTCTGGCTCATGTTAACGAGCAGAGCAGCGAGGTGCACGACGGTTACGACAAGAACATAAAGCTGCGAACTATAAATCACTGAGGAGAGCAGTACCTTCACTGAGGCCTGTCGAGTTTTTTCTCTCTGTTTACATATCGACAGATTATCTTCAGTTTTTTTTCGCAGTTGTTGTAGACTGCTCGTCTCCAGGAGTTAAACTGGATGTTCCTGCAGCCGCAGTTCTTCCAGGGACTTCTTCAATGGCGCGTGCATGTCGATACCCGAGTCACGTGCGCCTCCGACACAGTGCAGGAGGGGACAGAGCTTCTGAACTACAGCTCGCACTAACAAACAGGACTTAGACAAACTTTATTTTTAGGAGTTTATAAGGGCCCAAACAGGAAATCAGTTAACTCACTCGTGTTTTGTTTTATTTTATTTTGTTTTGTTTTATTTTATTTTGTTTTGTTTTTGCTTTTATTTTGATGCTCTGTGATGTTCGTTTTCAGGTTATTCGACAATTTATCTATTATTTCAATGCCAAGTATTAACAAATCACTGTGAGCACCCTTGTTTTTTTTTAAAGCTTATTATTGTGCCATATAACAGATTATTGTATATAAAAAAAATCGTGGCGACTAGTTTTAAGAGAATGATGAAAAGAAAAAATAATTTTGACAAAACACAGACCGCCAGTCATGATTCGATTATGGCCGAAGCTAAAATTGTCAGAGCTCGGGAGACACCCACGCTCTTCTCCCTCCCAAGCACATTCAGCACTTTCACACAGCCTCACACAGCTTCACACAGAATCACACAGCCTCACATACCCTCATACCTCCTCACAGCCTCACATACACTCACACAGCCTCACATAGTCTCACATAGCATCACACAGCCTCACACACCATCACACCTACCCCCTCACAGAGCCTCACACACCCACACACACTGTCACATAGCCTCACACACCATCACACCCATACACACCCTCACACCCTCAAGTCTCGTAACGATATCCATCCATCCATGCATTCTCCAGCAGAGTTCGTTGTGGTCATAAATTCCATTCGCTTTTCTCGTGGAAAACAACTTTTTTCAAGTCATTTATACTGAGAAAAACACAAGTAAGGGCAGTTTAAATCGTGCTGCAGTATTTTTACATTCATTGTTTACTACGACATGAACAACACGATATAAAACTTGAAGAAATCAGGCTTACAAGATTGGCCGTTAACGTCCCCGACACAGCGAGAAAAATAATGTCTGACTGCACAATGTCTTCTGTCCAACTTCTTCATCATCTGTCTGGCGAGTTACCCTCCGTGTTTTGGAAATCTGCCCCCCTACACCTCGCCCTCTTTACATCCCCCTCTCTACATCCCCTCTCTACATCCCCTCTCTACATCCCCTTCTCTACACCCCTCTCTACATCCCCTTCTCTATATCCCCCTCTTTAAATCCCCCTCTCTACATCCCCCTCTCCATCGGTCAAGCTGTCACCAAGACGAAAAAGTGTTGTCAAGGAATCCTCCTGACGTGAATCACGTGGTCCGATTGGCATCTTGCTGCCGGTTTAAAATAACTCTCGCATCAAATTCTAAAAAACAGGAATTTTTTTGGACACACAACCGGAGTCAACACAAGCCATATTTCTTTCATTCAAGTCAATTTAAAGTTTTAAACTAACGCTCCCTCTTACCAAGAAAGTTTGAATTTCATTTATTTTGAAAAAAAGTTTGGTTTTTTTGGGTATATTTTTATAACTGTCGCGTTTACACCATTAATGATAATAATAAAAAAAAATCACGGGAGAGAACACTAAGAGCCTATAAATGTTTAAAATAGTTTATATATTATATATCTTTGAGGGGAGGCTCATTTAAAATCTATAAAACAAAAATTATTTAAAATAATGCCTAATGTCCAGGTCTACGCCATTCCTAAGCCGTAGGATGTCCACTCCCCCTCCTCCAGTTCCCTCTCCTGCACCATGAACACAGCCTGTTGACTTTTCTTCTTTCTTGTTCAGTTTTGTCTTACGTGGGACTTCCGAGGTGAGAGACAGGGTAGGGTGGAGACATCTCCCCGTCACACCGTCTCCCGTCCCTCCAGGCTCCAGACGTCCGGAGGGATAAGCGACGAAAGATGGGACGACGATCGGATGTAATGGGACACAAGGAGGGAACAGCCGGCCAGACAGACTGTGACCCAGGTGGCGCCGACATCAAGACAACGGATGAGGCTAACATTACCATCATGAGAGACAACTTGCATTTGATGGAGTTTGTAGAGGCACGACACATGCCTTCGGCAGGAAATATTAGACGAAAGAAAGTTTTTCAGTCGTGATTTATTGAAATATTTACAGATAAGTTACAGGTGAGCACAGACAGGGATTCACATGAAAGCACAAGCACATTCGAAATGTTGTACATAATAACCAGCATCCTACACACACACACACACACGTCACGTGGATGCACACCCTCCTACACACGTACGCACATACACACACACACCACACAGACACACACACCACTGAAGTATATGCTCTTTCATTATAGATCATCCTAGATAAGTTCTTGTTTCTTATTCTCTCATATTTTCACGTGCTTAAGAGAGAAAGAGAGAGAGAGAAAGGAAGAGAGAGAAAAAAAGCGAAAGAACGATACGCGCAAGAGACAGAAAGAACAACCTTTGATTGAAGTCAAATGGTGTAAATAAATCACGACAGAACAGAAGCTCGCAGACAGGTGCACGTGCTTAACTTCCTTGCCTCTGTAAGCAGACGACCCGCGAGCGACGTCGCTGAGAGCGTTGAAAACGAGGTGCGACGTGAGAGATGGGGTTATCTCCCCGCCTGTTTATCCCCCTTCGACAAACGGATGCGGTCTCAGCAGGTGCTAGGGACCAAGTGACAGCCTGATAACCTAACTGAGATAGGCAGACATATCGCTGACAGCACCATCCTTAACATGCTGAAAACCGTTGCTACGGAAGAAGACATGGTCCTCCCCCTGATCCTCATGAAAGTCGTTACGACCTATAAAGATGATGCTCACGTGACCTGACGGATCTCAAGGCATTCATCTGACAGTCGCCCTTTCCCATGCTGATTCATTTAAAACGTTTGATGTGTTCTGAGTGTAGTAACAAAAAAAAAAAAAAGAAAAAACGAACCAAAAAAAACCAACAAAACAACAACAAACAAATGTGTCTCTCAGAGAAAGAGAGAACGTTAACCATGGACATGGAAATTGAAATAATTCAGTTTTCCTTTCGCGTTTAAGAACCCTAATAATACCGGGTAAATTTATAAAGTCTGACTGGGAGTTAACAAGAAAAAAAAAGACAATGTAACTAAAGACCTAATGGCGTGAAGTCTGCAATCTGCAGATAACGGCAAGATTATCTCCGCTTGCAAGTCGTGCTGAACAGATTGTGAGGATGCTGGCAATGCCGAGATATACCGAGACAGAGTTACGGCCCTAGCGAGACACGTGAGAACGCTGGGAGAGTTCAGACATACAGTTAAACGACCACAGGTTCCAGAACCATGCTAAACAGATTGTTACAACTCATCTAATGGAATAATATTCTGCTCGGCGAACTCCCAGCTACTCCAGACATCCAGCAAAGACACACCAAGACCTGTCTCATACGTGAACAGAGTGAGGAGTATTAAAACTGGCCAGTCATTATTGAAAGTTTTCTCAATTGCTAAAACTTCAGAAGCTACCTGTGTGATCAGACTGAGGATTAAAGGAAGGAAACAAGATAAAAAAAGTTGAGACATACAAGCAAACAATCAGACATCAATACAAGCGAACGAATAAAGACTCGTAATGGAAGTCCTCGGGCTGACGGCGGAAAGTTATTTGAGAAAAGAATGAGTTGATCCAGGCAGGAAGAGAACTTACAGCGGTTGTGCTGAGCTTTCTCCTACCGGGTGAGCTGCCGACATTGTACATACATCTACAGAAGAAGAAGGACACACCTGGAAACAAGGAAACAGTACAGGTGTGCGCACCTGCTAAACTTCATCAGGAGTAAGGGACGAGAAGTGCGGGCTCGGCGCCCTCAATGGGACTCGGTGGGAGGGGAGAAGGGCTGCACGCGCTTGGAGAGAGGAGCAAGGGCATCTGTACAATGTCCTCACACGCACAGACGTACCAGGAGCAGCGCCATCTGTACAGTGGCGTCACACACACACACAGACATACCAGGAGCGCTCGGGCGGGGCAACCGGGGGAACCTCCAGGGTCTCTGACGAGGAAACTCATCAAAGTGTCGTGAGGCTAGATGTGCAGGAGAAAGACATGAATGGAGGGGGATATGGGAGGGATACTGAGTGAACACAGTTCACAGATGTCTCGGAGTATTTGCCCCCCTTGGATGTCGGAGGTTCTTTCCCCTAGACTCTATGAAACGTGTCCTGTATACGAAAACGACTTCTGAAGGCATGTTTTTACCTCCAAGATATCTAGACTGCCTGCCCTCATCTACTCTCCGTTTTTGAGTGTGTGTGTGTGCATGCGCTTTGGGAATAAATTCCAACTACACGACGACTTAAGCTCATACAACATTAAGAATCACAACTGACTCCCTTCTAATAGAATGTCTTACACAAATGAAGGCGGTATTTAACGAACACTCACTCGCCAACCCCTACAACAACCACTACATCCCGAGCTGTTACTCCACCAAAAGCATGTACTGCAATGAATGTATTGTCTGCAGCCTGTGTGGCGGCGCGAAATCATGGCAGCAGGGGTCGCACCATTAACTAGCGAGAGCACGATGTTCAGACAATTTATCGCCGCCATTATCGCTGCTGTCGTCAGCTTGACAGCGTTAATCTTCTTCGTTTGACGAGTCAGGCGGAGTGGCCCGTCAGAGGTACCCGAGCGGTCGTCAGTCGATCGACACGGCAAACGCTCGCTGGACGCAGACGACGACCCGAGGATGACGACGCAATTACAGGCTCCGGGACTTTGTGTGTAAGACTTGCCCAACGGCTGCAACTGTCCACGACTTGTCTTTGCGTAAACAAGCAACAGACGTTTGTCATGCATTCTAGAGGCACTGCGCATGTCACGTGATGATGACGTCATGACCACGTCACTTCCTCCCTCAACTACGCACAGTTTGTGTATCACTGCTTCTAGTACAGGGATGGGCGAAGTACAGAATGTCTGCCAAAATGTGAACTGCACTTTTATTTTTATAAAATTAGCCTAGGTTAATTTGATTAAAATTTTATTATCAAGTACAACAGAGTTAAAAATCGCCAGTCCGTAACATTCTAACACAAAAAAGGTACAACAATAAAAAAATAACACAGCTGACATGTCTAATGTAGTCGTTAGAGTTCATTGGGGGCGGCCGACTTCAAATAAAAGGCTGGTTTTAAAGTTTTATTGTGGGTGAATTCAAACAGATTCACTTTACACGATAAACCCGGTAAGTGAACGCCGTTGTCTCCATCCCATTATCACTAAGTTTGCCTCGCAGTCACCTGTCGAGGGTTGTTACCTGCCCGCCACACAGCTTAGAAGTTTGAGACCGACCCGCAAAAAACTTTGCCCACCCGTGTTCTACTACAACAGCTGCTTCTCTCATCACTTACCATCACTCATTCTAACACGGCCATCTTTTTTGCTTGAGACTCGACTCCTGCTCAGGTTGTACTAATTATTCGACGGTAGGTATAAGAAGCACGTTATTTGATGAAAGCTCTCATTAAGACAGCGAAATGGCGGAGAGGGAACCATGTATACATCCCTGAGTTTGTTAACAACATTGGCAGTGACAGGGAATGCAAAGAGGAGGACCTGAAATGTTTGCAAAAGCGAATTACACCACAGCAAACACATGCCCAGGTGTTGTTCATTAAAGCGATAAGAGGCAGAGAAACTATTTTCTAATTTTCTTTCGCTGAGAAAACCGTGAAATATTCAGGTGTTAGAGATTGTGAGAAGATTAGACTAACTTCCGGTTGTCGAGTGAATTTTTTTTGTCCTAAAATGTAAAATCTGAGTGGGCGTATAGATAAGTAGGTACGTTGGCAAGAGTTAGCTTACTATCGGGGTGGAATCTTTATTATCAATCCCGATTATATCATTTAATAGAACTATTGTCTGATTGTTTTGTAAAATTTCTTTTAATGCAAAATATTTTGAGATGAATATAAAAATGGTGTGAGTTTGTGCATGCTGAGGGGGAAAAGCTCGGTGAAACATCGAATACCCTGCCTGACCTGTGTTTTCTCACGCTCGGGTATCATTCCACACTTGTTCTCTTCCCACGAGATGTAATGTTGTCGCAGGCACAAAGGTCGGTATTCACGGAGTCAAGTGTTTGTTCACTGAAGCAAAATATCTACACACTATTTCCCAACATTGTGTGTCTTAGGGTTATAGTAGTATAGTGAAGATAGATAAGTCAAAATATGGCCATCCATTGTTTGATGTTTGTCTCAGCTATTGTTTTTGGTCTCATACTCTGATCAAGCAGCTAGAGCTGCTGGACAATGGCGACTCATTTATAACAACGTAAGTTCACCTCCATCTCAGTGCGACTCAATGACGAGCGAAGGAGCAAGACAACCTTTATTACCTATACCAAAGGTGCGAAAGGTATAGGCCTTAACAGATGGGGTACCATGGTCACTGAAGCTGATAATGAATACAACAACAGAGAAGAAGATTTTGCAGTCCGAATAAGAAACTTGTGCAAGCCGCCATGCTTGAGCCGTCATCGTAGCGTTTGTACAGACGTCCTGGCCGGGTGCACCGGCGCTGGATCCACCCTGCAGTCAGCTACAATGTCAATAAATTATTCACACCCAACATACCCGTCTGTGCACCCGACATCTGGTCTCACACACACACGAAGGTGTGGGAACATTCGCCAACATTGAATTTTTAATTTGCTCGGCGCCGACAGACCATGAGGGCAGACACTGGGTCCTGATGGACACTCGGTGTTGTCGACATTTCGTCTCAAGCTGCATTTTCTTCACCGATCTTCAATGCTGACTGGCGTAAGAGCTCTTCTTAGCACCTAGAATCTCTTCTCCAAAAACTTGTTGAAGTCATTTGAAGAATTCTGCCTACTGCACACTTCTTTACTGTTAGCAAGCCGCGTGTGTCGGCATCTTCAGCCTCCAGCTGCTGCTAATAGCCAATATGGCGCCCAACACCTCCACAACCCAAATAAAAAATAAAAAATGTAAAATAAATCGGTGCCGGTATTTGCAGTTATTTCCTCCCTAATTTCTTTTAGTGGAAAGTTGGTGGGTGGGTGTGAGCGTGCATGTGAGCGCGCGTGTGTATGTGTTCACATTAACTGCACGTGCATCTGCGTGCGCCATTCTCCTTTCTTTCTCGAAATTATTTTCTTTATATGAGGTTGTATTATTCTCTCCAATGGCTTGGCCGCGATGAATGCAAGAGAAGTTATGTTCATTGTGTGTGACTGAACATCTTTTTTTCGGCCAGGCGCATGTTAACACGTGAATTACATCCAAACACCATCTCCGCCGACTGAGCACAATCCTGCAATGGCCGCACTCCGCTGATTGCAGACCGGTCATTGAGCTCTGTGGTCGGGTGGCGACAACAGGTAAAGTGTGAAGGTCGAGATGACCACCCAATAATCGATGTCGGTCTCATTCGTCAAGGTTGCCTCCCTACCCCATCCCGCTCCCTCCCTCGCCACCCCGATGACGACAGCAGATCGTTTCCGCTCGGCTTCAGCTGCGGTCGGTAAACACTCCGCCCCAACGATTACCCTTCCCTCCTTCTTGGCGTGTGTGAGCAGCGCCTCCGAGGCTGAGACCGTTTGATGTGGTTAATGAGGACGGGTGGTCAACGTGCTGAGAGAGAGAAAGGCGGGTGGGGAGGGCTTATCAAGACGCTAAGGTGCGCGATGGGGTCTGCCAGAGAAGGATGAATGGGAGATGGATGTATTTGATACGCTTGCTGCCTGTGTTTGTTTTTTTTTTTTTTTTTGAATAAATTAAACTTAAACACACTCATTAGCAGACACGAAAGCACGCTCACATACAAAAGTTATTTGCGATTACACAACATCATACAACAGGTAACCCTCCAATCCTCTACCCACCCTTTCTAACTGCAAGATCCATCAGCTTGCAAGTGAGATTGTAATGTAACACCTGGAAAATCCAGGACGAGATTACTGCCTCCCTTTTCTCACAACTATCTGGACAATTTTATGTCCACAGACTCCGGAATTCGGTGATAGGCGCTCACAGGACGGCCGGGATTTACCTGGAAACTCAGGTTTCTTGAGGAATTATCCCTTCTTCAGTCTTTCAGTCACTAGTCGTTGTCTGTGAACTCTCATCACTCGTTTCAAACGCACGTGTGTGTCAGGTCACACTTGTTCTGAGTGTAAAACATGTTTTCAGTGTAATCTCGAATGTTTCAGACCGTTTCCCGTCACGATGATTAAAATGCGCATCAGGCAGGGCCTGAGAAGCTGCTCAGCTGGATGGTGTAATTCAAACTTCAGGCTCCTCTCTCCCTGACATCGATTCACTTCCCTACCCTCTCTCCAACTCTCCTTCATCACTCCTTCCCGTAGTCTTAGTGTATATGTTCGTGTGATCGCTCACTCTGTGGTGTGTGTTGGTGGTCAAAAATAATCCTGCCGTTAGGAGATGTTAAAGTTAGTAAAGATGTCCTCAGTAACAAGTCTGCACAGTTGTTAAAATATTCTACTCAAACCTATCTACCATTCTAGAGAAGTAGCTGTGCATTTTAAAAGCGAAATAAATTATATTTATCATAAAAAATCCCTGAATTAAGTTCTTAAACAAGTATTTGACAATAATTAAAGGCATTGGCATATCACTTGCTTCAAAAACCATAACAAACATCTTCAAACAATATTACGTCGAAGTGTGTGCCACAAAACACTGCACGCAGGTCACGTGCTGGTCACGAGGTACAGACGAAGAGTTGTGAAGACGGAAGGAAAGAGGAAGTTGCGGAGTGGAATCTCGCACGACCGCGGCAGCTCGGCTCTTGACGGAGGAACCTTCATTTTCAAACTCAGCATGTGCACTTTCATATTTTCGAACTTCCTCGTCGACTGCCAGTTATTTCCTGCTGCCCCAACCTCAGCATCCTAAATCAGGCGCCCGGCGGCATCAGGACCGTTGGCAGCTTCGCCCTCCGTGAACAGGCCGCCAATGACGTCATCAGGCAACACTTGCACGTGCTGCTTACGCGCGATATAAACTAGCGAACAGCTCACAGCTTTAGCGAGTAAACAATAAACATAAACACCCGGATTTGTATCCAATTATGCACAGAGAGAAGGGTGAGCTGAAGATATTGTGAGATTAATTTCGTCCGAGGTATTGGAAAGCTGAGCTCTATGAGTTTCATGATGATGATGATGAGGAGGAGGAGGAGAAGGAGGAAAAGAGGAAAAGATATATATATATCACAATGACGATGATGAGGAAGAGAATTAATACAAGATTGGCAATCTTACAATAGCTTAACACCAGACTAAACCATGAAGCCACTGATGTTGGAAGTGGACCTCAACATTTACAGTAAAATTTATGTTATCGCTGGTTTTGCTTATGTACATCCTCCGTCTCCAGGTTCATTACTTACCTGTTTACGCAGACGTCAGACAGACATTCACGCACATGTGTACACCCAGGCGAGCACAAGTGTGTGTGTTTGTGAGTTAGTTTAAGATGAAAGCAAGTCAAGGGATACCCCGATCTTCCCCGGATGTCTATTGGCACAGCGCCCTCTGTAAACGGAGGGCTGGGTGACCATCTGCTCGTGTTTTTACTGCTCAAAAATAAAGGCCTGACTATCTCACTCATATCTCACCTGTCGAGACGATGTCTACACAGAGAAAAGGTCAGTGTGGGAGCGTGGACTAGTGCCAGCACTAGAGATATGTCAAATGGTCATCTCAGCGCATCTCGCATGTACCCGAGAAATGGAGGAGAATCCCAAGATCAGAGAGGATGTAGCACCCGCACCCTAAACGTTGGTATAAGAAAAAATAATAACTAAAATAGAAGGGGCTAACCAGATAAAATCTGATTGCCAAACGGTCGTGAATGATCTCGAGTTTATCCTCCTCCTCCTCTTCCTTCTCCTCTACCTCCTGACATCAAGAGTAAATCGCTTATCAAGATAGTTTTTGACAATAATCTTTTGTATAAAGTATCAAGCAGTGATTGTCCTACATTTCAGAGAGGATGCAGCAACCTGAACGTTGGTATAAGAAAACAGAATAACTAAAACAGAAGGGGATAACCAGATAACATCTGATTGCCAGACGGTCGTGAATGATCTCGAGTTTATCCTCCTCCTCCTCCTCTTCCTTCTCCTCTCCCTCCTGACATCAAGAGTAACTCGCTTGTCGCAAAGACAGATAGTTTTTGACAATAATCTTTTGTATAAATGTATGTCAAGCAGATTAGCTTAGAGATCATTTACATTGATTACAAAGATGCTGTTACTTCTATTTTACGATCCGTCCTAACATCTGTAACAACATTTCTTACATTCCATGTTCCTGAAGGCAGACATATGCCAGTGGCTGAAATAAACTGAAAGTTCGAAAGGGAGTAAAAGTTTCCCATGAAAGAAAATCGCCGGTCGAAGAATTAATAATGTGGCTAAAAGCTTAGCTGAAAAAATGTTGGTCGGAAGCAAACAAGGAGGCTTTTCCATCAACATGAAATAAGTGAAGGAATGTTTGTCAGTCTTACAAACCACTCAAAATATATTGCATGATGTTTACTGAAGTGTCACCCTGACTTCCTCCCGAGTGACTCCATTTCCAATATTTGTGAATTAAATCAACTGTCTCAGAAATATATTGTGTTAATACACTCTCAAAAATACATTGTTATGTTCATACGTTGTATCATGAATATATTTTCTTACTATACTCTCATAAATATATTGTTGTGTTCATACACTCTCTGAAGAAGTTATTGGTCTGATAATTTTCCCAAGGATTGTTACAATCTAACCAAAAGTATTTCCGTGTAGATAATTATTTATTTATTCCTCAGTATTTTTAAGTGAGTTTTTTCTTTGTATACAGTTTTTCTATTTTTCAGTTCAAATTTCTAATCCCAGAGAAACTTGTTTTCCCTTATCGCTAGCAGGAACACAACAACTCACAAAACACACCCACGTTGTGGTTCGGGTTATTTCCGATCCTTTGTCCCTGCTACTTTTTTAGGAACAAAGACGATAAAGGTGTAAAAATGGGCACAGTGGATAAAGAACCCTTTCGCTGGTTTATTTTTGATCCACTCAGGTTGCCATGGAATTTCGCCTTTGCCAGCAGGAAACGCTGGTGTAATCTCGATTATCGATGACGTCACTATAACAAGTCCGTTGAGTTGCAGTCTTGTAATAACCAAATATCATTAGGTGAGAAAGGGGATCGTACACCTGGCGCTGAAGGCATCCCAGAGCCGCCCAAGTGCTTCCAGAAACATCCAGTGGCTTGAAGGTTGTAAGGACAGCAGTAAAGCCACTCTGTCACGTGTCGCCTGCTGACGACGATTGAGACTGGCAGGAGCTCTTCCTCCGAGGAGATGGGAACTCTCCGGCACTGCAGTCACGTGATGCTGATGGTATCGTCAAAGAGGTCCACAGATTGCAGGCTAAGCTTTCTCTCGTGGGCGCCTGTCGCGGGGAGCTTCTCCCAGTGGACTTAGCATCAGTATGCATGTGGCTTCTTGTTTTTCTTAGTGAAGAAAAACACCAAGAAAGTCTTCTTTTTCTTCTCTTCCTCCCATCTTTCTCCTTAGTCTCCTAGCACCTCATGCATCGCACACTTGGTGAATTGTTCTTAGGCATCACAGTGCAAAGAAAAGGCGCCAAAAATAACACAAAGATCCTGTCGGAAATAAAGAAATAACAGTACACAGTACTTTTGATTTCCCTGTTGAAGATCCCTTCTGAGATAATCTGATCTCTGGCACAAAAGAGGCAGGGGCTCAGAAAAGATGTCTTTAGAGAACCGATGACTCAGGAACATGATGGTAGACTTTTCTTTGATGAAGAGAGCTTTTCATTGACCGTGACCGTTTGAGATGGCTCGTGCGACAATTTCCTAAATATAAACACACGGCATAAGCAAGCAGAGGTTTGGAGGGTTGTTCGAGGCCTACCACGACCTGCGTGCACCCCAGTGACGTCACAGAGTTTGACCCGCGAGCAGTCAGGCGATGAACTCGGGTGACGTATAGCATGCTGCGAACATGTGTGACGTCTCCAATCCCTGGCATGGATACAGGCCAGAACTCTTGCGTCTCTCTCTCTCTTCATTCCTCCTTATTCTCTCACTCTTTATTTCCGCTTATTCCTTCCTTCAGTCATTTTCAGCAAAATCCCAAACTGTTGCCTCTCACTCTTTCTTCTGACCGGAAACGCCAACTCCCGGCGGAGATGGCCGGCCTGACTTCTGTCTGGCGATCGTCCAAGGCGATAGCCGCGTGTAAAATGAGCTTCCAGAATGGAAGTCTGCTGCCGACTCCTCATACTACTCGCCTGGTCGATGTATTGTTGGTCACTACCGCCAGCGTCCCACCGACAACCCCGAGGGCCTGCGATGGTGGGTTAGCGGACTTGGTATGACGTGAGCACGTGACTGTGAGTGGCAGGGGTGAGAACTCCTATACATATTTTCCTTATTAATATACTGCAGGGTTGGCCTGGTAGACGGTGATAGACAAGTTAGTTCCTGAAGTATCCAGAGACAAATAATAAATAAGATGGAGGAAAGGTGTGTTGTAGCAAGTCCTCAACTAATTCATTCACCTCCATGAAAAAGCACATCCACAAAAATCCCTCTCGCTGACAAACTTAATCCTCGCCAGGAGAAGCCAAATTAAAAAAAAAAAACTCCCCATCAAGGCAGATGGTGCTCTCTTCCCCCTCTAAAAATATAAGATCATTCAAATACTAGGAAAAATTTGGCGCGCATGATAAGAGCCTGGTGTGCAAAGACAGATGGCGGAAGACGAGAGTAGGAGGCTGGGGATGTTGGGAGGAGTAAAGGAGGTGTGCTGCATCCCCGCTTCCTCTTTCACTTCTGAAAATATCACTTCTAACTTTTCCCGTCGTCAGAACACAGCCGCCGCCGAATTAAGATAACACCAGGGTCTGGCCTGTGTATGGCGCCTGTTTTTGTTTGAGATCTTTGTTGTTTTACAATAGCATCCTTCTATCGGCCGCTAGAACATTCCACCAGCCACAAGGTTTTTCATAAACAACACTCACTACTCTTGCTTATTTAGAGCCTGGAGTGTTACTGCACCTCACCTCACACCGGTCACGTGATGCTGTCCTTGTTTAACTACTGCTGAGATAAAATATTGCTATGCCCCAGGGTTATTCATTTTGTAACCACATGTTTAAAAAGATTTTGTTAAATCTCTGGATCATAGTTTACATAGCTAAGCTAAATAAAAACAAAACTAAATAAATTGAGCAAGGAGTCGGAGATACATAAATATCTGTCTCAGAGGAATCGAAACTTCTGAAATAAATCCACTCAGCTCCTGACATTAGCAATTTCTTCATTCGGTTACATGTACCCACGACATGGATAACTATTTAGCAGATTTCCACAGGCCTGAACTCAAACAGGTTTAGTAGGTGTGTGTAGACCAGAATGTAAGTGTTATAAAAGGGGTAAAACTCACCTGCGACTCACCCTGGACTGAATTGGTGAGAATCGGGAGCGTGGGTTCAAATCTCGGCTCTACCAGTCTTCTGTCTGAATGTGACACCTGTTTACAGGGCTTGCCTCTGATGGTTTTCTCCTGGTACTTCAGTGTGTGTGTGAGTGTGTGTGCTGTAGTTTGTGTTGTATGTATGTTCATGCATGGAGGTGCATTTGATGCCTAGTTTGAAAAAAAGAATGTTCTTGCTTTTGAGTGTGAAGAGCTCTGAACCTCGTTCGGCGGATGTTTGTAGTAACTGTAACATGTATTTTCTGACAGCGCAAAACAAAGCGAACAATATTAATTCACTAATTTTTGTTCAAGCAATAATTTAAGAGAGAAAGAGGCGGGGATGCAGAGGTGGGATGAACAAAGGAGGTGTGTGCTGCATCACTGCTTCCTCTTCCAACAGGAAGCCGAACAAAGTAGAATTATTTTCGAGGAAACGTCTCCTTAGATTTAATTAAACATTTTATTTTCTTTTATTTCTGCTTAAATAACAACAGTTGAATAAATAACAACAACAACTGTTGTTACTTTATCGTGAGATATCGCGCGAAGAACAGCGGGATCGGAGAAAGAAGCTATTTGCACGAAGCTGGAGGCCACCAACTCATCTCTCGACCGGAGCCACGAGTCAAGTTTCGGATGTAGGGGTCGCTGCGATTGTCGGCGGCAACAAGATTGGTCAATCCGCCCACCGCGAGATGGCGCTGAGAGACGCGAGGATCGAAGAGAGAGTCACAGGAAGGTTGAGATTAGATTATAGAAAGAAGAGTTCACACAAGGGGAAAAACTACGTCGGGCACGCTGAACACCACGTAAGCTTATTTCGAAAGGCACATATGCACTTACATCAATCTTATCAACGCCGAGACAAAAATCTCTTCAACGACAAAAGCTGGGGAAGGCTACACACGGTTTTTATTTTTATTTGTTTTTTTGTCAGCTGAGAAAGAAAATAGTTCCTTACAAGAAGGATTCTCTTCAGAGAAAAGTTGCATTATCAAAAGCGTTTGATGTATTCATACTTTTTTATACTTATCAAGTTCCTCATTTGCACAAAACCAGCCAGCCAGCCAGCCAGCCAGCCAGCTAACCAACCAACCAACCAACCAACCAACGTCAAACAAACAAACAACCAACCAACCAACCAACCAACCAACCAACGTCAAACAAACAAAAAAAGAACTGCCATATAAGAAAAAATATTATTTTATGAAAAGCTTTGAATAACAACATATCTTAAATAAATTTATGATCCTAACTAATATTTTACTTGATATTACTGTTTAATACATCAGTAGTAAGCAATAACCTATTGATATTGAAAGAATATAAAGATAACGGTTCATTAATTAATGAGATATCAGATGAACTTTGATGAAGTTTATTGATAAAATGCTGTCCTCGTTTTAACTGACCTCGTTGTTGTGGTAAAATTACTTTTTTTGAAATCGATAACAGCCGAGAAGGAAGATTGATTATATGGATACATCATCCCCCAAAGGCGATCCTCCCAAAGAAAGTTTGTAGGTTTCCCCCCGCAAACGTGCGCTTGCTAACCACAGCATAGCTTAGTGTTACACTCGAGAAAGCGTCAGGTAAGCACATACATTGTCTGCTGACAGTTTCTCAGCCACGGTCTGACTAGTTACCATGTTAGTCTCGCTCCATGAAGCGTCAGCAGCATACAAGTCAGTCCATCAACGTCAGCGGGGCGTCTGGTCTTTCCACTGCGCCACCGCGGCCTGGCGCCGCCACAACTCACAGACTAGAGAAAGAGAGACTGGAGAGAGAGAGAGACTGCAGAGAGAGAGAAACACTGCAGAGAGAGACTGCAGAGAGAGAGACTGCTCTGAGAGACTGCAGAGAGAAAGGGTATGGGAGAGAGAGGTGAGGATGCTGGAAGGATGGAAGGGAAGAATGAGAGAAGATGGAAGTGCGGCCGTTCCCGTTCCACGCCTGCAGCCATCCAGCCACTAACTAAAAGCGTTGGCCAAGTCTTCATTCAGTACAAGAGAGCTATTATCTCTCACATCGTTAGTAGACAAACTCCTCTCATCCTCACACACCTAATGATTTTCCAGGTGGTGGGTGTTTCCCAGGTCGCCATAACATCTTCAGCAACAATCGTTTCTCGAAGCATGGTAATTCCCGAGGTCCATAATTGTGTCCTCCGTTCTTTCCAGCTCACGGTTTATTTTTCCTAGTCATGGATGTCCGTAAATTGTGCTTGTTTGGCCTCTGTTATTCTTTATTCAGAAGTTATTTGTGTGGTAATGAGTTTTCAAAGCTGCATTCATTTTCTCGCTGATTTTTCATTCTGTATTGCATAACCTTTTAACCAAATTCTGTTAAATCATATTTTAATCTCTATTGGTTAGTAAGAAACAGAATTTTAAAAAGAAGTTCATGCAACCCGATGATCCACTGTTTGTATTCTTAGCAACAACAATCAACTTTACATGTTGATGTGAACTTGCAGGTCAAATTGTTGGATGAAATAATGCAACAGACACATTCATCCCCTAAAGAACCATAACCAAGTTCAATCATTTCTTATCTCTCCATCATTCCAATCTCGCCATCATGAGGATCACATCAGTGGATAATTCTTCATACTGCCTATCAAGAGAGGCGGTTCAAAACTCCATAGATATTTATCTAACACGTATACCTTGTACTTTTATTGGCTTGCATCGATCATGGCAGGTCCCATGGCAACATCGCCATTGTCTACAACGCCTTCAGATTTATGATATTCTTGTAAAATATTCAACGCACTGGAAAACCAGTCAGTTCGAGCACACTCCTTTGTCTTAATCCAACTTTTTGTGGGAGGATAGCTATGTTTCAAATCCTCCCGACAATCTGATGGAGCGGAGGCCCAGCATCACTGCCACTGGAGTCGACCTCCTGTTGTTTGTTTCTCAGGCAGCCTGCTCCTTGAATTGATCACATGGAACCGAATCATCAGTGACCAACGCACCCCTGCAGATGGCGGGAGAGGAGTAGAGAGAGAGAGAGAAGGACAAGAAGGACGAATGCACTTGCAGATGGCGGGAGAGCAGTAGAGAGAGAAGGACAAGAAGGACGACTGCAGTGAGAGAGGGAAAACAAGCATCCCTCAACATCTTATGTTTAGGCCAAAACACATTCATCAGACTTTGCTCTTACCAACCTGTCTTATAGTTCAGGTCTGATGGATGGGTCGATCGATCCCATATGATCGACTGATTGATTCGTGTATATTTTTTCTGAAGGTTTTACATAAACAGTCTCGGCTTTTCTGTCTGTACTTCAGCCAGGAGCCTTGTCGTGCAGTGCAGCATAAATGGATGGAAAGGTAGACTAATGGATAGATAGTCTGATAAACGGACGAATGAATTGATTGATTCCTGTGTATTTGTTCCTTGAGGATTACATAAACAGTCTGAGCTTTGCTGTGTGTACTCGTGTGTCAGGACTGGGCAGTGCCTCTACTGACATGATGGCGATATTTCTGTTCTCATGCCATTCGAGAATTTTGGGGTGTGCATTGCTTTTCCAGCATTTCTCTGTGGCCGACATGCAGACACAGTCCAGAGACGCCGAGTGTGATAAGCCCAGCGCCAGCGGCATTTGTTATCTACCTCAGGCAGCAATAAAACCATAGGATAGAAAACCACTTCTCTCTTTACTGCCCATATTTTACCGTTTAGGTTGGGTCTGAGAAAGGACAAAAACAGAAGAGGTAAGTTATTTTTGCTTCAGCAAATCCATCTCAAACAGGTTTAGGACGGCAAAGCAAGTAAACAAGTCTACAGGTAAAAATGGAAAAAGACGGGGTAGACACTGTATAATACTTGTTTGTCTGTGATGATGGTCTGTCTGCAAATGAGTTTCACGTTCTGAAATAGAATCAATTATTCTGGTACCTAGGCTGGTAAATTTAAAGTGAATGTTGCTGAGAGATGTGTTGTTACTGTAGAGAGTTATTTTTGGTCTTTTGGTATTTGTTGACTAGTTTTTTTTATTTTGGTGGTTCATTAGAGTTTGACTATATATATATACACCAATAGATATTTATTACAGTATTATTTTATTTTACAATAAAACTTTGCTTTTTTCATCTGTTCACGCTACCCCATTGGTGGCAGCCAAGATGGCGGATTACTGTTTCAATTGTCGATGGTGGGGTTGCGATGAGAATGACCTGAGATGTCTAACAACAACTTCGTAATGATGTTCAAAGTACATCAACTTTATTCACAGTGATTATAGATTTAAAAAAAATAGGCAGAAAAATAATTGTACTTGGATGCATTTACATTGGGGCCTCAGCCGCAGTGAGTTCTGGGATCATAGGTCCAGTTGATCTTTCTGTGTACAAAGGTGACGTCACAATTTAACCTCGTTATTAAATAGTCGTGTTTGTAGGCGTGTATCTCGAGAACTAAATATCAGTTTTTAGATTTGATGGAAAAAAAACTTGCACTAAGATTAACCGCAAAATCACACACAAATGTGCACCCACCAGTCCTTTAACACTTGCTTTTTAATATAATGAAGTTCACACTTCCGAGCCCTAAAGCACACTTTCCCAAGTCAATTTACGCCTTTCAGGACACCAGTAAGAAAAAAGATTATTTCTGGGCCTCGTTTATTCTTTCTGCATGTCATTAAATATGTTAACACCGCTTGAGATTGCGGCAGACATGTAATTTGTATGTTTGTGTGTTTGCTTTCACTAGACAGCCCCGTTAAGTAGCATCCAGCACAGTTTGCTTTTTATCATTTGCAGCTTTGAACTTGTTTCCGTGAGCGACTCAAACAGAAGGGTGTTAAAATCTAATTATCTTAGAACAAGAAGATTTATTTATGCAATATGTCAGGCAGGAAGCCAGGTTCTGTAACTCTCAGCCTCTTGTCCTCCCTTTCTCCTTCCACGAGAAGAGTTCTGCCGGCCGATGTGTAAAATATGTTTTTCACCTGATGGCGGTAAGTACACGGAAAACTAAAATGGTGTTGCCAACATCATTTCCTTTACTTTTTTTCTCTAAAAAGAAGCGTTACCTCGAAGCAGGGTAATCCATTTTTGTCACCTGCTCGCATCCAAAGAAGATTAACAAACAGGGAGAAGCGTCCAGACAGGAGCGAAACACGTGGTACAGCTGATGGAACACTTAGTGATGGATTCATCAGACGGTGTTTCAAGAGGGAAGAAGTAGGTTCTTTCAGGGGGAAAAAATAGATTTGTTACCACCAGTTGAACCAAAGCCTACAATCGGATGATCCCCTTGACAGTACAATAAGAAGGCAAAAAAATTGTAAAATAAAAATAGGTTTTGAAAGTTAATAATTTGAGTTTTCGTTACTTTTCTTAGATATTGAAAAAGCAATTCTCTTCTAGCAATTATATGAAAGAAGGATAAACTAGAACATTGCCATCCTATACGCATATACATACGCACACACGAGAACGCGTACACGCCCGCACACACGATTCGTACAATTGTGTCAAGGGTCATAGTTCAGTCTGACCTTCCCTAGACGATCCCTGTAGACATTGTATTCTGGACATTGAAGAATTCAGTTTACAACTGACCTTGTTGAGCAATGTAGTTAGTTTTGTATTTCCCCACATTACAGTACGCGTATGTATGGTGGCTTGTCTGAGCCTTGGTTTATGAGGTTTAAGGATCGTGCCCGATTAAAGTGCAGCTGCTTGCTGATAAGGCAACTGATTGGGCTTACTGTGCTCTGTTTGGATCTACACTGGACCAGAAGCAGACCAAAAGCGAAGATAATGTAATTTTTTTGAATAAAACAAAGG
Organism: Pomacea canaliculata; assembly: GCF_003073045.1. NCBI lineage: Eukaryota > Metazoa > Mollusca > Gastropoda > Architaenioglossa > Ampullariidae > Pomacea > Pomacea canaliculata. The sequence continues at coordinate 13,792,538 of NC_037595.1, forward strand.
GCAGACAAGAGTGAACGCAGGATAACAAGGAGTGGACACTAAAAGAGAGAGAAGTTAGAGAAATAGCCCTAACTTACACATACAAAAATACAGAAGTAAACACATACTCGCGTATCTAAAGGCGTGTGAGCCTCTCATCCAAGGAAATATGATGAACAAAATAAAGGTTGAAGTGGACTGTCGAAGCCCTCACAGCACAGAGAGAGTACAAAAGCAGAGCCTTTGACTTGAACTCGACAGAAGGCCTTGACCTCTTTAGCCTGAAAACACACGTTAACTGTCTGTCTGCTGGCAATACAGGAGCTCGCTGAGAGACATAGACAACTCTGACATTACGTTTTCAACAGTACAGTAAGACTGTACGTACTTTGTAGGCTAGTACTGTTATTATGTACAGTACTGTATGCTTTTAATCCCCGTCGTAAGTCGAGGACTGCCTGTAATTACTTTCTAGTAATAATTTCTTCATCTCAGTAAGTATACAAATGCTCAGAACAGTCATTACTAACAAAGCGAGCTAGATAACCTTACTAGCAAGAAATACCACGAACATAACTAGCTCAAGACAGTGATCATTATTATAGATATATTGCATAGCAATTAGCTAAAATGGAGGATCTTAAAAAGCAACATTGTATTTAATATGAGATGAATGGAAAACAAGGTGAGCAAGAAATGCCGGTCCCACTTTTGTGTCAAGTGATATTCTTTCTTATGGAAAATGTTGTGATTTATTGACAGGGGTTGTTTCCAGCTGTTTCTCTTTTACGAAAGACATTCCTAAGGGTGTATTTGAACTTTGTCAAATACTTTACAATTAAAATATTCATTTTGCAGATTTCGTTAAAAATTTAATGGTTAATAGTGTCGTTATCATTCAACCAACCAACCTTTCAATCAACCGCCAATGTCTGTACAGCATCATATGCTTCTATAATCCCCTGTGAACAAAACACAATCACTTTTTGTTCACTATAAATTAAATTGAACAAATGGCAATAATGTTGAGGCGCAGGGCGACCGGTCGCTGTGGTGTGACATGTTAAATGTCTTTTGGTGGCTGGCGACATCAAGGGGCAGCAAGGGGGAGAGAAGCTGTCAGAAGACGACAATTACTGACGAAGCGCTCGGGGCGTGGGAGAGGCGCCACTTGCGCCCATCAGAGTCGTGCGAGGCAGCAGGCAGGCAGGGGAGAGCACACTGAGGGACAGTTTTCAAAAGAAGGACAACTCCTCTACAAACGCCAGGGAATGTGCTGGGGGTGCAAGAGGCGGAACTTCGATCAACATGTCCTCAGAAATCTGCCAAGAAGGCTTAGACGGTTTCCGCAATTTTGCTTCTGGGTCTTCGCTGCCTCCTTGGACAACATATCAGATGTTTTATTTACTCTTTTCATTTTATTATTTTATTATTTTATTTTATTTTTTTATTTTTGTGCTTAAAAATTCCACTTGTTAAAAAGCGTCAAATGAGAAATGTCTCGAGTAAATACGAAAGAATTTTCTTCCAGGTCTCATATGTAAAAGCAGATGTTATAAAAGATAACATGATAAAACTATGTAATAATTGTATTAATATGATTAATAAATTATAACTATAATGAGTTAATTAATATACAACCTCAAATAGATTATGTCGAACTGTAGACAAATCTGCATTTTTAATAAGTATTTTTGTTATTATTTGTTCGTGATGATATGTAGTTCGAAGGATCTGATTTTTATAACGATAAATTTTTTTTTGATTAATTACCACATCCTTGCAGCATGCTAGATAAATAATAAAATAAAATTTTGCATATCAAAAACACAAATTATGAAACTCCTCCAATATACTGAAATGTATGATACCCTATCTCTACGTGATGCCAGTCAAAATAACCACGTGACATAATTACTGTGATATATCAAACATAATAAGTCAGTAAACAGCACTGACCCCAGAGTTGGGGACTGGGAGAAGACCTGTCACTGCCGACGTGTGGTGGAGGATGCTAATGAAAATCAAGTTTCTGGAAAAACGGCAATTCCATGAGGCAGCCGTGGTAGAGGGTGACATTTGCCAGGACTTATTGCTGCAGATTAGCTCAGTGCAGTTGAGATAGCCCTGCCATTCCTCCCCATAAACTGCCATGAAGGTCTGATCTATTTCATTCACAGTGTCATGCCACAAGTCGTAAACCCACACCCGATGGCGCACACCTTCATTAAACACCTGAAAACCTGGCTGCTTTCCCCAGAGTCTTCATTGTTTACAGTCCAAGTGTTACAAATACCTGTCTCCAAGGAAACATTACAGTTTAAATTTTCGTCACAAACTGCTAAAGAAATATTGGGTATGAAATTTGTTTCACAAATATAATATGTTAATGTTCTACTGAGTCACGTGACTCAATATCTTAATGTTCTAACACTGTTAAAGTTTTAACATTTCGTGATGTCCAGTGAAAAGGCTTTGATATTTTTATATCAGAGATCACAAGGCTTTACATTTAAAAAGAAGAAATGTAATCAACAGTAACAAGCTTAAAATGTTTTGAATTTCTGCGTTTCCGTGTGTTCTGTCCGCCCTCAGCTTCTCCCACTGCCCCACCTTTACAGTGAATGAGGAAGTTGAGGAGGTGTGAGAGAGAATAATGGAGAAAAAAAAGCTGACAGGATGTGCAATCAAGGTCGAACAACAATGCAAGGTCGGGACCTTGTGAATGTAGCAGTTATTCAGTGGACTTGTAACCACTGGGGCGTGAAACGCGAATCTGCCGACAGCGGAAAGCAGGAAGCAGGACACGTGATGAAAGTGGCGCGAGCATCATGACAACAATGTGTTGACCCTGCACTGAGTGTCTACAACAGCTACTGACAGTCAGCTCCCTGTAAAGCGCATGCGCTTATGAAAAGAAATTTTCTCTAATGCAGAAGAATGCAAATGATGATGATGATGATGATTGATGATTGACAATTGACGGATGCTGATGATGATGATGATGATGATGATGATGATGAAAGTACAGAACAAAGAACGGAAAAAATAAAAAAAGGAAAAAAAATCATTCTGAAAAGAAACGATGTAAAGAAAGACAGAAAAAAGAAAGAATACAAGAAGCAGAAAGAGATGAACCAACCAACCAACGAACCAGCCGACTAACTAAACCAACCAACCAACCAACCAACCAAGTAACTAAACCGACTAACTAACTGAACCAACCAACCAACTAAACCAACCAACAACTAAACCAACCAAACAACTAACCAACCCAGCCAAACCAACTCAACCAACTCAACTCAACCCAACTCAAACCAACCCAACCCAACCCAACCCAACCCAAACCAACCAGCCAAAAAATAAAGAGCAATAACGAACCATATATCAGACAAGATAGAACAAGAAAAAAGAACGAAAAGTAGAAACAGTGAAAGAAACAACAAATAACAGTGAAGGAACGAAGAAAAAAATAAACCACGGCATTCTGATACTCATCACAAACTCTGAGAGACTGGCCGTTACACGAATACTTCAGAGGACTTATTTCATAGTACATAGGACCTATTCATCTCGTGGAGCCCGACATGTTTGGGTGTAGGGCAGGTTATTGGTGTATACGATGCTTACCAGTAATTCTTCTGTAGCGGCTTCCAGTTCGTCCTGCACTCCGAGTAAAAACACTTCCTATCGCGAGCATCGGCCGCCATTTCTGACCTTTGGCTGCAGCCGTTATGATCCGTTCTGTGAGTGACTAATCAAAAATCGAGAAGGCAGTTTCTGTGGAACATTGCCTCAGTGCCAGATTGCTGGCAGCCATAACCTGACTAATCTCATCCACCACTCAGCTCCGATGTGTGTGTGTGGGGTCCATGCTCGCCTTTACTGCTCTTCTGCTCCACAATCAGCCTTCCACTTCCACTTCCAACGCATTCACTTTAAAAGAAATGTCGAACGATCAGTCATAAAAAAACACAAAATGAAAATGAAATGGTCAAGTGTAGAAGTCAAACTCTTTGTCATTAGAGAAAGTTGATTCGTCTACAGGCAGAGACGGCAGACGATGGAAGATCGGACGGACAGACAGACAGACAGAAGTGAAGCAAGAAAGAAAGAAAAGACAATAGAGAATTAATGACCCGGTCTTATCATCATTGACACACTACCGAAAAGCAGTGGAAATTCCCAGCAACCCACACAAGCACGCTGGCTGCTCACTGATGTAAGTGGCAGGGAAAAGCTGATGACCGACCCAGACAATTTCATTAAAAACTACAAGCTGGTAGCGGCGATAATCCCATCGTGGGGAAAAAAGCCCGCGCAGTTGTCTGCCCGAAGTCTGACCTCACCGACATACCAACCTCGGGGACAAGGCGAAGACCGTTACTGCTAGCAGCACAACAAACCAGGTCTCGCCGACGACGAGAGCTTATGGCGGACTGCGAGTCGCAGAAACCGGACGTGACGTAGGTCGCCAGTGAACTGTGTGTATCTGGTCCTCAGACCCATCCTCATGTGTTCCTGTCGTGCAACACACGGAGTATCCTCTTTTAAGGCTGGATTGATTACTGTTGTTCTCTTATTACAATTTTCTTTGAAGTTGAGATTTAATTCCTTTTCCCACGAAAAAAGAAATTTTATTCTTCAGACCAGGGTTTCTGGACGGACGATACAGCACGCACTGGACTCATTCGCTCTCGCAGACCCATCCATTACTCCAGACCCTGCGTGGTCGTTAAACACACCAGTAAATCTGATTTATTTGGAAATCTGTGACTAAACGAAAAGAAATTCTTCGTAATGTCATGTTTTCTCACAAAGATTAATATTATCTTGAACATCATCTCAACTTTTTTCTGAAGTCTTTTCATGTTTTGTAAGAGCGTGTCTGGAAGTCGACTGACTTTTCGTCTGTGAAGATGCTTTTAGTTTTAAAGAACATAATTAAACATACGAACGGACACGAGAAGGACTAATGTTTGGAAGAACCATACATTGCGTGTCCTTCTTTCCTTCTTCCAATCAGTCCTTTCAGAAATATTTTAGAAGGTGAAGTAAGCAGTTGATCCAAATTCGATTTGTAGCAAGGAGGCTGGCGTTGTTAGGGAGAAGTAAACAAGAAAACACGACTGAAAACAATAACAGGTCGGGGGATTTTGTGGGGAATGTCGTCCACCCCAATGTCAGCCAGGGTATTCACTGGTTCTCCTCACTCTGAGAATAATTGGTTGAAAGGTTGTAACAATTTTAAGGATTACAGAAATAACGAAACAAGAGCATCGCAAGTTCTTTTGATATGACATCTTTTAAAATTTGCCTCCGTAATCTCGTCTGTTACCTCAGTTTGCTGGCAATGAGTTGAATGATGGTGACTATGCCACCTCTCTACGGCAGGGTGCTGGTGCTCACCCGGCATCTCCTCACCGCTTTTATTGGAGGCCCCTGGCAGCATCCTCTTACATGGCCTGCAGCTGCCTGCAGCTGCCTGCAAGTCCACACTCACAGTGACAGCTTACATGTCTGCTGCTCCTCGCTGTCATCTGGAGAGGGTCGGTGGCTGTGCCTGCAGGCACCACATGCACCGTGTGTTTGTCTACATTTGTGAAGACGCAGAAGTTTTTAAAGACTACATCTCCGGTTGGATGGTCGCCAGCTCGCTAATTAATTGCTTGTAGTAAAATGTTTCACGTTTTATGGATTGTTTTTAAGTGCCTCTCGTAACTTCTTGTTTTTTATTCTTCTTGTTGCTTTTTCTTTTACTCCTTCTTTTTCTCTGTCTTCTGAATTGTGAGAAACCTGACGCCACTGAGTCATACTATCGTCGTTATTGTCGTCCCTCTCTTCGTCTGGCTGGACAGAGTTTCAAGTGTCATTCTTTTTTCTCTGTGTTTCCTTTCGTTATGCATGAAGCAAAAACTTAACATATTTTCTTTATTTACAGGTTAGTTGTACACGCATAATCGAAAAAAGCATGTTTTCTTGATGGATAGAAGCATAAAACCCACACGTGCAAAGAGATATAATGGGAATCAAGTGCTAGCAAGTTCAGAATAGCGCCATTTGACAATATTTTTTAAAGGAAATTGGCCTGATGCCTCACTGTAATGAAACTCTAAAATATAATTTTAACGGGAACAGATTGCTTGCTTTTTTAATTAAGCGCACAGGTAGAGTTATTAAATAAAAGTAAATAACTTTTTGTGAGAAAAAAAGAAGATAAAATCAAAGTCAAATGAAGAGAAAATAAATGTGAAAGTTTTGAAAGTTGTGACTAGCATGCTTAAAGACACCTCGTGTATGTAAGTTTGTTCGTTTCTATGTTAAGCCCGTGCAATCTTTTACTTACCTAGTTAAGTTCATTAAGTACGCCCTCCAGCCTGCCTCGTGTGATATGGCTTCTTTTCCAATCGTAATCTTAATGTTTGCATTCCTAAGTGTGCTTCCTTCACTGGTGTTATCTCTCCTGAGCTGTTTCATGGTGCGGGGGTACATCGTCAGTAGGCGTTCATTTCCACTGAAGTCTTAATTAAAAAAGAGCCAAAGGTTCTCATGTCTACACTCTCCATCTGTTGTTGGACCCAAGCACCCATATATTTAAGATTGTGTTTTTTTCGTTCACCCTCAGAAATTTTAATTTACTGATAAACCCTATTTTTCCTCTTTTTTTATATTAAAAAAAAAAACCTCACTTGCTACTGATGCAACACTTACAGATGATGTCGCCTTTTTCTCAGAAAACCTATTGTTTGTGGGCTTTTTTCTCTTCAAACAGCTGCAATATAATAACGATGGATCTCTTCTGTCTTAGAAAAGAAAAGAGACAGCTTCATTGGGAATTTTAGACCCTCGGCCTTCGACGATATTTACCACTCATTCTCCGATTCCTTGCCAAGCTCAGTCTCAATAATAATTCTCCAGCCTGAAAGCTGTGGTGATGAAATTATGTCTGGAGAGACTTTGGTCTGTGATAGTATCATTCTCACAAACATGATCAACCCATAATGAAACAGACTGCACTTAGTCGGAGACACATGAACGACCTGCACAAGTGAACCCTTGTCATGAACAGAAATAATCACCCACATACGTCCACACACGTAAACATACACACAGACCATAGAAATGCTCGCCTCTACCGTGCACACGCACACACATATGTATTTACACACAAGCACAGATGTTTTCTCAGTTGATACAACTTTGCAAACCAGTGTAAGACAGTAACAGTGATGCTAAGGGAAGACAGCCCTGCCTATACATATTATTATATATATGAGCTCGTCTTGCCAAACATTTTCTCGCCCATGTGAAAACATCTCTGGTGTGGAGGACACAACACCAAGTGGAGACTGACTTTGTTTATTGATATTCAGACCGCCGCCTCCTGGGTGTTGAGACTGAGGCTGTATGTGTGATCACATGTTACGATTTCCTCCCCAGATGTCAGTGGGTCAGATGTGACTGCGCCCTCCCCTTGGTGGAGACGAGGAGTGGGAGGGACACCTGGTGGTGTTCCCAGTGTATCGCCATTCTGTTTCCCCTGAAGCAGATGACATCTCGAACGACATCGATGCCGTGACTAGTAAACTAGTACATGTACATGCTGTTAGGTTTAAAGTAACCTGTTCTGCCCCCTGATACCATGGAAACAGTCCAAGCCGCGAAGGAGTGACTGAAAGTCATTTTAAGGAGGCGCGAGGGAAGATGCTTGAAATCACTTAAAGGTCTCTATGCAGACTGACTACAATAATGTTATCTTACTCAACCTGAACCTGCCTTACTAGAGAGCTATATATTTTTTCTTTACTATCAGTGCAACGCCACAGAGACTCGAGCAGTCATTGAATCTGATAATTTAACCCCAGGAGCAACAGAAATATCATGTGATGGAAATAAGTGCCGAGGGAAATCTGAGGAAAAGGCTTCGACTAAAACAGATATCAAAACTGTCAATATATGCTACAACATCATAGTCTAACAAGCCCCTTTATGTTATAGGTAGGAAAGCTTACATTACAACCAGCCCCAACCACATCGTCAACTTTGCCCTGGGCCGGTCCCTCCTGTCAGCGACTTCTCTTGCATCTCGATGTCCCGCCCGTGGTCCAAATGCTGGACAACCTGGCCTGACCCGAAAAATCTTTGCTTCCTCGACCTTATCTTGTGGTTGTACAGGCTTTTTTTCTATTTTTTGATGGAGGGGCAGCTGTATCAATACTCTCGCCGTCGAGACTGGAGGCGTTAAACACAGTTTCGTGGGGAATACTCTCATGTGTTGTACTAGTAGTGGTCTCCATGTTGGCAATGTCCAAGGTAGTCGGTCTAGGAGCATGTGGTTGACTGAATGGCAGTAAGGATTGAAAAGTACAGGGAGAAGTCATCTGCAAACCTTCGTCCTTACTTATCTCCTTAAGAATGATCTTGAAACAATCTTCATGGACATGGGTATCTTCACTAGGGCGGCATTGTAGGGGCTTTGGGATGAAACTCGCTTTGGATTCACAAACACAAGAAATAATGGAGGAAAACAGATTGAAAATCGCTGTCAAGGAATGATAATGATTTCCCCTACCTAGCTGTCTTTCCTGCAATATCATTACTGAAGAAATTTCGACTTTCTCGCAATTTGCTGATAGTCTGATCTGTCTTCGTGTCTTGTTATCTGTGTCAGTTTGCTTCAGCCTGTCTTCTCCTTCTGCTTCTGTATAAACCGTGAATTTTTCCCGGAGACAATAATATCTGCTATTTAATCAAAGTCCAAAATGAAACGTCATAGCTACCCAGGCATCAGTGGCTGTTGACAGTTATCGATGAGGAATAACGGTTCGTGTATGATTACGTGAATGGCGTGTGACAGTAAATGTCCCACCACAGTCTACATGCAATTCCCACGAAACTTCTCTAACATAGCATTTTTTTTAGCTTAATGAGCTAATCATTAATGGTTTTCCTACTTAATATCCCCTATAGATGTCGAGGTTGGACTTTTTCTGCTCGTCCACCCTCTTCAAGCCATCTCAAGTGACCGAGTAATCAGATGAACACTGTAGGTTCTGCACTGACGAGCTTTAGCAGGGATGTCAGATCACGTGATCATGTTCTCATACACTGCAACAATTGCGATGTTATCTGTTATGATGACGTGAATACCCGGATCATAAGAAAAAATAGTTCCACAGAAGGTCCTGGGATGCTGCTGGGAGATCTTCAAGTTTTCCTGACTAGTCCGAGTGTATAACTGCTGTTAACCCAGCATTGGCCCTCAACATGCTTTTATTTTATTCGAGACTTTTTAATTCTTGCCATCTAAATTCGCCATGATTTTTTAGCAGCTGATATCTATCTAAATTCATCTTTCTGAAATACTAACCCATTGCCTGTCTTGTCAGCATTTCAAGCGATCCTGGCGGCATGGAGGCCTGCCTTGTCTTTTCTCGAGATAACATGCTCAAGGATGTCTATTTGTAATAAGATTTCACAAGACCTAGGTGTCATTTTAGTGCATTCTATTATCAGTTATCAGACAATACGAAGGATGAGGAGAAAGGAGATATGGAGAAAGAGCAGGATTGGAAAGGGTCCAACGATAAAGTATTGCTCGAAAAAGTTTCGTAAAAGGTGAAACGATAAAGTCTTGGCTTAAAGAAAGGGAATGGGTAGGGTAGCATAGATGGGGTATCGGTTTTAAAGTAAGAGTGAGATAGGGAGATAGACAAAGAGAAGCAAAGTTAAAAGATGAAGAAAGCGGATAGAGACAGCAAGAAAAAGGGAGAAGGTAAAAAAAAAAATCCTTCCCTGTCACGTGATGTGAAGAAAGGAACGATAAACAACTACAGGGCTACCATGCTTTTAAAAAATATCGTTTGCTGGGTTTAAGAGTAAAATGGTTTATTCAGCTTCAACATCACTCACGGATGTTGAGTAAACACCATTGTACGATGAGCGATGAATGTTCTTGCGCTAACCAGATGATGATCGATGTGTTGCTCATGTGAAACTAGAATCACTGAACCGTGAAAAGTGTGCACACAGTTTCTGGCAGTGCATGCGCACTCGTGCGTGCGTTGCTGTGATGCTGTGAGCGCCCTCCCATCAATCCGCTGCACTTGAGCTTGCCCGAGATAAAAGGCCGAAGCTCATTTAATCAGCACCCGTCCTCAGCCCCCGGCTACCATCTCAACAATGCTCTTTACTCTGCAAAATGGCGGCCACACGCCTTGGAGGCTTGTGTCAGGGGTTTGAACCCGCCAAACAAGTTTCGCAATGCAACATCTGTCTCCGACCGTTGGCAAAATGTCTTATTGGTCACGTGCTCCACGCAAACACTGTGATAATGGCCTTCTCCACTTGAGTCATCGGCCCGCCACCCTCTACCTTTTTTTTTTTTTTTTTACAATAGAGTAAATGGAGTGTGGTTGGTGTTGTAAAAGCCACAGTTGATCACCTGAGATTCTTTAAAATAGCTATTGTGAAACTTAAGCATTTCTTTTGTGCTTTTGACGGCATGTGTTCGTGGTCCACAAAGACTATTTTACCAAAAACCTAGGATTTGCGTGCGGAGACATTACCTTGCTTTTAAAAATGCAGGATCGGGACAACAATGTGGCTCTCAACATTAAAAAATGTATTCTTCATATCTCTGTATTTTCTCAGACTGAGCAGTGTCAGACCATGTTGCCAACCAAAACTTGTTTCCATGGAGACGTGTGGCTGATCCTTATGACAGCTGCAGTCCGGGAGTCCACGTGATGCTGCTGTCGACACGAACGACCGAAGATTCAGGTCCAAAGAAATCGAAAACATCCAGAAATCTCTGTCACTGCTAGTCTGCGACTGGTTCCTGGAATTCTGAGCCTTTGCACCTGCTTCGCTGAGATTTATGAAAGACATCGATTCTCCAGACTTCAAATCCACGTCCATTAGGAGAACGGCCAAAAAAGCGAATGCATCAATGATTTTCCGTTACATTATGTTAACTAACAAATGTTCACAACAAACCAGTATTCCTGTAATCTACAGATTATTTGTTTCTAGCTTTTGCGTGATAATATTTCTTCTAGGCATGTGGTGGATGGAAGAAAGGAAAAATTTCCTTTACGGAAGATGGACAAAAGAAAGGTCGTGTCTCTAAATAAATTCTACAAAATGAAATTCAAATAAAATAAAATCTTTTATACAAGATAAGAAATTGTGAAAGATGAAAATGTCTTGTCAATCTTTTGATGCATTCGACAAAATATTATTCTTTCCACGAAGAAAGCAACTTGCCTCAATAAATGTTTTCCCCTCGCAATGGAGGTAGGTGAATAATCTGTTGCTGTTGAATCCCTGATCGGTCTGCGCATGTCTTGTGTAAGATTGCGGACCGTGGAAAACCGAAATACATCTCTGTCTAAGGTACAGCCCCCGGGACGCATGTTGAGCGAGTGTTTAAGCCATTTACAGGTCGTATACACCAGTGATCTTTGACCCTGCGACATTGCCTACCGTCAGTGTATCCAGGGAAACAAGGACAACGACCATTGGCAGACAGCGTGGCAGGCACAATCCTCTGAAGACCTCTTCATGGAAGTTTACCAATCGTCGATTAGTTTGGCTTTTGGGAAAGCCCCGTAATCCGTCCCAGGCGAGAAGCTCGAGATGGAGAAAAGGTCGTTGGTGGTTCTAGCAGAGGAACCCAAGGGATGTCTGATGCTTCTTCTCTCTGAGCAATGCTTTCACACACAGAGCAGATAAGGCGCGTGCGAGTGCACGTGCTACATGGAGGTCTCGTGCAAAGTTTTATGTTATTTAATTCAGCTTTTATCATTTATAAATAAAATCTTCGCTTTGATCCTTGCATTATCAGAAGTCGAGGACGCCTCTAAACATATCGACAATGGCGCCATGGGGAAGCTGTGTAAAAACTGCTGGAACCATGTCAAGATGTCAAGAAATGTAATACTGCCAACATGTCCAGTACAATACCACACAACTTCATTAATTCCCAGGGGAAATTCAAAATAGTGCTTGGAGCAGATATGAACAAGGGAGACAAGGCTGTTCCTGTTCCCTAGGGAGAGGCTGTAAAACCAAGAGCTGAAGAAAAAAAATGACGAGACTTTCAATGAAGGATTGATAGGACCCAGTAAGGATGACAGAGTTGAAAGAGAAAGATTTCTGTAGGATGTACAGACGTTGTTGGCTCTTACGGAGGATCATGTCAGTGTTGATGTTCCGTGTTATCAAAGATAGTACCTAGATGTTTGTAAGAGTTGACTTCCTCCATGGCATCATCATGGATAATACTGATGACTGCCTCAGTCCTGTTCGTCCGAAAGTCGATCATTTCCTTAGTCTTTGAGGAAGTCAAGCATCCTTGAGGGCAACCTGTACAGGTGACAACAGGATCTGAGAGAAGACCGTTAACAGAAGCTCACTGTTGCCTGTTTGTTCAAAAGTCCAGGATCCAGAGAGTTGGTTGGTGAGACAGATGGAAGTCTGAAACTAGACTCTACACCAACACGTGAGGTTGCACACTGTTAACCCTCCTGATAATATTGCTCTTTTACAAGTGTGTCAAGATGTCAAGAGGTGTCTGAAGAGATGGATGAAAAGTTCTGTGAAGTGTGTGCACGTGTGGCCATTTGCATGTCGAGATATGTGATGAGAAGTGGAACGAAGCGCAGCGCACGTGCTGAGCAAAGAGCTACTACCGCCCTCAGTGACCCGCTGACCCCTCCGCCATCCACGATTGATTATAATGTATTGGAACAGTTCCTTTAAAATGACAGCAGCCATTTTCTTTGTGTTGCCTCAAGACACAATGACAGATGGAACATAGCTAGAATTTCCATTCCAACTGTTTTATTTATTGCCTAAAGATACGATGTCTGCCGGCAGTGCACCCAGCATCTCTGTCACAGGTTCAGCATGAGGGTTTGGATGACAATTCTGAACAGGTATTGAACCACAGCACACCAAGGTAACTAGCAAGTCTAGCCACTAGCTGAATATTTTGTGAAGAGTCAGCTTCCACTCACATTTCAGTTTCTACAAGTCTGTTATGGTGCCAGTCCTACTACGCAAGGCATCGAACTTGGTCACGACGGATCCAAGCTTTGGAAATGAAATGTTTCAGGAGACTCCTCTGGACTTCTGAAAGAAGCAAGCAATATAGCCACATGCCTGTTAAATCCGCCAGGAGTCTCTGCCTGTTACCGTCAAGCACCAGAAACTGCGATAGTTCAGTCGTGTCGTCCGACATGACACCTTGCCGAAGACGGTCCTCCAAGGCGACAGTAAAGACGGTCGATGCTGCTTGTAATTTTTTTTCTGGAGCAGTCTTCTGCCTTCGTTGACGAGGGTTTTGCGCTAACTGAGGAAAGTAAAAGCGAAATAATGTAGCCAATTGAGCTTTAGTTTGTTGGTCGCGATTCCTAGTGTCGTAACCATTAGCAAGCAGCATCCTCAGACTCCACTCTCCAGACTCAGCAACCTGTCCATGACGAGCATGTTGGACACGAGTGCAGCTCTTATTCCCGTTTGAGTTTGTGCATATGCTTAGTTCTTATCAGTTATTTACTCGTGAACACATAGCTTGATAAATTTATACCAGTTTCATTATTTTTTTAATATTGGGAAGTGTAAATCCATGATTCTATTTGAGTTTGTGAATGTTTTAGTGAGGTTTAGTATTGGGTTACAGCTATGGTCAGGGTTTGATTCTGATCACACAATGTAAAAAGAAATTCGTGGCGAGATGCACATAAGTTGTCCAACCTGTTCGGAATAGTAAAACAGCCTTCGGAAAGAAAGAACAACTTCTGTAAAAAAAAGAGAGTGAACTGTGGAACTGGAGCACCAGAGCTCGCCACAAGACACATGGAGGGAAGACGATGCCTCATGGCGCTTGATGGCGGAGGAAGCTGGTATCCGGACAATCGCTTGCGTACATAACCCTAAATGATTGGATCTTACAGCCGAAGAAAAAGGAAGGGAGGGGGGAAATATAAAACAAACATGTCGTCTGTTGTCCATGGAAAGTAATTTCCTGCGCATTTATCGCCGTGTCCGAGGGAAAAATTCTCAGTTTTATACTTTTGATCGCTTCCCACTGCTCGCATGAAAGCTCAGCTATGGGCAATAATTTAGCAAGAAGAGGATTCAGTAAACGAGTTCGCTTCCTTACTTACGATGGGTGGGATATTTGTGAAATGTTTTATGAGCAGGTTCATCCAAGTGTAAGGAATTCATTCTGTAATATATGATCATGTAAAGGGCAAACCTCGCTACTGTGTACACACTTCCATGTGAGGTCCTTGTGACGATCGACATGTTGAGCAGAGAAGCATGAACTGTAATGGTGTGTGAAATTATGAAGAAAACCGCATTTTTAAAGCCTCTCTGTCTTGCTGCTCACAAATATATTGTGAGAAGTTCTAACACTAGGGTGAGTGGTCCGAGATAATGATATCCTCCGATCAACATTGCCGCTACAACACCCTCCTTCCTCCCGTCTTTTATTCGAATAGTTTACACGTACCATGGAAGTTTTGCTCTGATGGCACTTGGTAAATTGTGGTGACATGTTCGTCAAACGAACAGAATTGCAACTTTTTTCTGTAAAAGATTCGACATATTACACAGCAGCTGTCATCTATTGATGCCCGCATCCGTTTCGCGGAGAACTCCAAGTGGCACGAGAAACACGAGAATCAATCTCTAGAAATTTTTGGTGGGCGAAGAACATGGACGTAACCATAATCATAAATGCACACCAGCGGTATCATTAAAACGAAACACCTTGCGAAAAAATAGATAAATAGATTGAGTACTTTTGTTTTCAAAAATAAAACAAATTGCTCGTCTCAATATTTGTTGAAACGACTCAAAAGTTACCCCGGGGTAGTTCCTAATTCGTCGTTGACTCATCTGCTGCTCGAGGCCGACGCGAGTCGTATTTCACAGAAGCTTTGGGTGTCTGTTTGTGCAAACTATTTTACCATCATCTACCCGATTTAGTACCCGTGTCGCATCTTCTGATGAACGACTAAGGGTGGGTGACAGCGGCACATTTATCGCCCTTTCCGTTATATGTGTCTCGTTATTCCACGTGTGGCAACATTATATAGACTTGGGGAGGGAGGGGTGTATACCACTCTGGTGTATGAGGAGGCGGGAGGACAAAGCAAGAGATGCACGAGGAGCCCGGAGGGACGCGGCCACGTGACACGTCGTGGCGACAGATGACGTGCTGCGAGCGACAGGCCCGTTACCTCAGCAGGCAGAGTTTGTTTTAGCACCGCTGTTATCCATTTTGCTAGCATGTCCCGAAGGACTGCTGGGATATTCCCTTCTGTCAACAGCCACCAATCACGGCAAATCTGTCTCAGTCACACGCTATTTGCGCGCGCAAAAAGTCAAGCTGATATCAGGCTAGACACTGACCAAACATTCAGCTTTATTTCCAGGTTGGCCAGCCTCCTAGGGTTTGCTCTTTTTTCAAAGAATTAATTAGGTGGACTTTACTGCGGCAATAAAAAAAAAAATAAACCCAACCAAGGAAGAAAGGAAAGAAAGAACAAAAAGTAAAAGAAATGACGGAAGAAATAACATAATATTGAAAACGAAAGGTAAAGGTAATCCGTTAACCTTTTCAGGTTGTTGGGGGTGAGGAGTTAGATACCTCACTTGTTTCGGGGCCAGCTTTACCTGAGGGCGATAACCATCTCCTCTTACCTCCCCAAACCGTCAGGTACACATTCCCGCCAACTGGGTCGACTGGAGGAAGTTTACTGCGCTAATCGGGAATCGAACCAGCGCGCTCTCAGTTTGGACGCCAGCTTCTAATCACTCGACTACCCGCTTCTCAAAAGACAGGGTAGTAACAGAAAACATGAGGGAAAAAAGAAGAATTTAACAAGAACGAAGAATAAATCTTCTCAAATAAAAAGAAATCCTGAAACCTGCACGTTCTAAAATAATCAGTGTCTGAAGTGGCTCAAGTTAATTCTCTCTATTACAATCAGATGAAATATTGATGGAAAAGAAAACAATATACGTCTCTCTTACTTTTCCACGGATGTCACCTTTGACCTGCCTTCAATCCCAGAACTCTCTTACTCTTCATAAGATATAATGTACAAACACTCAAAAGGTCAGACAAAGTCCCTTTTAATCAGAAGATATTTAACACGAAGAAACAGGTTATTATATCAACCGAGACTGAAATCAAGAACTGTAACAATGGAAATAAGTTTGTGAGACACCAGGTCAGAAACATCAGCAACAATGATTTGTTTAGCTTGAACTAGTCAGCCACAAAACTAACAAAAGTCACATGTAGTAAACTTTACAGGAAGTTAGTCCAAGATAAACACATTCAGTCTCTGTAACAAACTGCGGCAATATTTCCAGACAAGTGAAGAACATGGAAAAAATAACAAAGAAAAGAAATATTTAGAATTCAAACATTTTCACAGTGGGTGTGGTAATTCAGAAAACTCATATAGCTGATGTAATTTAATACAATCTCTGCAAAGACAAGTAAAAAAAAAAAAAGCAATTTTAACAAGGTGAGGTCATGAGATCCATCTTGAGTTCATGTGTATGACAATCACAATGACCTGTAGATGCATTACATATGTAGCTGTAAGACTTTTGTATGGAATTAACTCACAACTATTCTGTTTCATACTTCTAAAATGGACAAGCTTTCAATATTTTTTGTAACCGTTATCTGACACTGCTTTATTATGTCTAAAAGTTTTATAACTAAAAAGATGATCGACAAGAAAAATTATAATTTTTGACAACAGTCTATAAAATTTTGAAATTTAGGGCTCAAGTAGTTTAGAAGAAAATTTAACGCGAAGAAATAGTCATACGCCTGAAACTTATGGCGATTTATACTCTAAAGAAATAATAAATAAACTGTACAGTTAAAAGCAGTTGTCTTCCTTTACTTTTTTCATAACTTCCTTCTTCACTCAAAAAACTATTGTCTTACATGCTGTTAGGTCCGAACCCATATTACAAAACAGATTAACGAAGACATCAGCCGTCGTCATGTAGCATCCATCATCCCAGCCACACAACCACATGAAACAAGAACAAGTAAAATACATAACCGTAACCTACTGTCGAGGTAACCGATGACGATGACCACAAGGTAATCCACGACAACTTGTCAGCGATGACAGTTCACGAAGTAACCAACAACAAGTCCATGAAGTTGAAGAATCTTGTTGACGATAACAACAATATCTATGGTAAATCTTTTAATCAGCGTCTGTCTTCTCTCGTCGTCTTCTCCTTATCACAATCGTATCACCTGATCACAGATCACACTAGTTCTTCTTTATCGTCATTAACATTAACAGCACCAGAAGGTCTAAAAACTCCTGGATGCAAAAATAGAAGGTTGGGAATATATGAACCAGACTTCACCTGTATGCCAAAGATTCTTCCTTTAGGGATTTTATACCTCCAGGTGTATTTATAGACTTGTTTGATAACTTTTTTTCTAATATTGCACCAGAGACAAAAATAATGCAAACAAATATTTTCTATATCCCATCGGGAAGTTCTGAGGTTAAACTGTCTCTGAGAGAGGGAGCTTCCACAGATTTGATGCTTTCTTTGAAGCTTTCTGCTGGCATCGACACTGCATTGTAACCGTCCTAACCTTTTCAATCTAGAGAACGAGCTAATTTTTTTTTTTTTGTGTAGGTACACACAGACTGCATAAACAAAGCTGGCTTCAAACATGTTTCCCTTCACAACAAAATGAAAGAACAGGTCCCGTTTGACAAAATGCCATGGCTTTGAAGAAGCCGAGAGAGGACGCCAAAGCTTTGAAATCTCTGTTTATTAACGATCGAGTATCTGTGGTCTGCGACCTTTCGGAGGCAACCTCGACACGCCTCGTGCATTTTGTCTCACTCCGCGTTGAAAAGGTCGTGAAGTAGTGCCGATTGCTCTCGTGGGCTCGTGGTCGGCGGCTGACAGTACATTTCAATTTGGACCCCGAATCGGGAAGAAAGCAACGACTGAAAAAAGTTGAAATCACTAGGCAATGACTGCAATCACTCTCTGAGATCACTGAGCTCCTTTACCGGACTATTTCCCTGACTCTGAGGGCCAGAAAAGTGCTAACCAATCTTCACCTTCTTTCTTCTCTCTACTAATCAAGACCTTACACATTGCACGTCGCCTTTTACATCATATATCGTTCTAGTCTCGTCCTTGAAAGGACAGAATTCTTCAAAAAGGTGTCCAGTTGCCTTGTCATGAAATATACGGTGTTGTAGAGCCGTCAGTAGCGCCTGCTCGATGGGATTTTTTTTCTGTATGTTTGTCTCGCCTTTCTCTGTACTTCTTTTTGGTGTGTGTTGAGATAGTACCCACCAATGTGCGGGTAGACCTGATCCTTCCTCTGATTCTGAGCGGTTTTGGTTTTCTTTTGATCACAAAATATCACAATGGACGCGAAGCCACAGGGTTCACTTGATCTGTGGATGTTGGTGGATGTCAGGGAGGATTCACCCTGCCATGTAAATAATGTTGAGTAGAACGTCTGTTCTGGTCAGAGACTGAGTTTGTTAGGACTTGTTTTACTACTTGTATGGATTTTATTTGCAAAGTGAGGTTTAATGTCAGGGCCATCCTTCTTAATCTTAGAGTACACAGTCCGCAAATTACATTCGTAATGTCACCAAGTAGCATCATTACTGCTATAACATTCAAATGTAGACCATGAATCTCAAATCTTCGACTGTGATCAGGTAATACAAGATTCAATGTTCAATCCTCAACATCCATTGGCCTCACTCCACAGCATGATCTCATCCCCATTTCCAAAATTGTGTACAGTTGTGTTGTACTTAAAAAATAAATCAAATAACAAAAAAGAAAATGGGTACTTTCTGTACTAAAGTGTCTAGGAATTTTCCAGACAAATTGTTTGGCAATTAAACTTTGAAAGCTGGTATCATTGTGCACATTTTAACCTTCCACAGTTTTCTGAAATTTCCTGTGGGTGCTGATAAGGGAACCCAATGATCACCCAGGCTATGTCATGCTGACCTTTACCTCAACAGTGACCCCAAGATGCTGTATAATCGACCATTGTGAGTCTTGGGCCACAGAAGTCCTGAAGACCTTTCTTACAAGACTAACATCATCAACGTGCCTGCTGCACTCACATCCAGCCCTCATCTCACTTATAAAGCTGATCACATCAGGGGTTTTTTTCCCAATCCCAGACAGAAGCTTACTTCTTAGTTTGATACACACCTGAATATTATAAATTTAATTATAAATGTTACTGGCGCACGTGCAGTCGGCAGCTGGACTGAGGACATTGTCAACGACTGGAACAATCTTCGAGTTGTTCTTTTTGTTAATATCAGTCAATCCCTCCGTAGATATCAGAAATCTGTTTTCAGCGAATAAAATTTATTTTGACATCAGAGTTAGTTGTACCTGTTAGTGTATCAACAGAACAAAAAATCACAAGCTTGTTTCCCTTATATTTTCATGTAAAGTTGTACGAACGAATGACCATGTACAAAGCAATGTTACATATGGACAATATGAAAACTAGTTGTACAGACAGAAAATGTTATCCCACCGATAACTTTTGTGTGCGATAAGAGGGTAAATATGTTAATCTTTCAGAATTCTGACAGAATTCTAAGCCAAATTGGTATTAATTGACATCACAGACATTGACCAAAGGCAAGCTAACTGAAAAATATCTTACAAGGAGCCCAACAGCATTGAGAATATTCATACACAGATGACATTTAAATGAACTGCTATTTACATTGTTCAAGTTAAATTACTGACAAATGCTGTTATGAACAGGTGAGTATTCAGGTGTGATAATGCCTTACGACTTCCTTCACTTGTCTTTGTTTTGATAATAATTCTAATTGACAACCGGCAACAAACAATGCTGCGTACCTGCGTGGTTATTAAAACTATTTAATTAAAAAAATCATGATTAAAAAAGTAGGTTTTTAAGCACATTTGACACTTAAAAGCCTACTTATTAACAAATTGTTATATACCAAATAAAACAGTAAGGGATAGAATCTCTCAGTTTTGATTGACGTGCTTTGTTTTCTATTTATATTTTGACTAGTAAACCATAATATTAGAGACAAAGCAAATACAATATCTGAGACCTCTGACATAAGTTTTTTTATGAAACAAATGGCAAAAACTAACAAATAATGCAAATAAATTTAAAAAAAACCCTAAGAATAGCAGACCTGAACAAGAAGGAATGCCGCACCAAGTGGACTTTTTTCTTTCTGCGGCGAAATTATTTTTCATGTAAACTTTATTGTTACTTCGTACAAAACATGGAACAAATTTATCATCACCACACTGCTTCTACAAAACAACAACAAGGAACTTGGCCTGGGCATCAAACCTATTCACACGACTCAGGTTAATGAGGGTAAGACAAGGTGTTCTATTGTCAAGACACAGGTTCTGTAAATATTGAAAATTACATTAAATGAAAGTATTGAACTGGAAGAAAACATGAAGTTGATCTTTGACCAGTTATAATATTTACGAAAGCTGTTTCACAGATATCGCAAACGGAGACGGTAACGACTTTCAAGACAAGTTCCTCGAAAAAAAATATTCCCAGTAATTATCATGAACCAGTGGAAGAATCGAGTCTAAAGGTTCACTTATAACCACACAGAAATCAGTTTATTATATGTTGACAATAAATAATTATATGCATGTACTAATATGTTAATTTTTGTTCTATCTGAATTTCCCAGCACAACCCGTGGATGCTATTGAGAGAAAATCGTGTTTTGACAAACATTTTGGAGGCTGAAGTGTTTTTGGGCGTGGGGTTGACACACAAATAGCAACATGGCACCGACTTTCCCAGTCTTGGTAGATAAAACTGTACATACTAAGTAATCTCACTTCTCTAGCGAGTTCACTCGAGTCATGGTGAGCTTAGCACCACTGTGAGTTCTCTTGTCGAGACCAAGAACAGTACACGTAGGTTGTCGCTTATTCTCTGCCGTAGTCTTCAATGTTCGACTCCAAGGTACTCTCCAGGTCGTGTCGAACAGGAGAGTCTGTCAAGACGGATGAACCGAGCGAGGGCGACAGTGTCGGTCGCCATGCCTGCTGGCCGTGCCGGAGCTCGATGAACTCGTCTCTGACCTCTGGAGAACATCCTGCAGCTCTGGTCGTGTGTTTCCGGAACGCCACCCCTCGCCACAACCGACCTCTACCCAGCTCCTGCCCCTGACTCCTGCTGCTGTAAGCTTGTGGTCGCTTCTTCTTGCCAAGGCGGGCTGCAGCGAGGAGGCGGTCTAGTCAACACATGGACTGCGAGTGGACCATGGAGGTGTTGGTGGAGCTGGCGCGCCTCACCGTGCTGTTGAAGTTGTGCATGGTGGAGGACGGCTCCAGGCTGGTGTAGCGCACGCGCTTGAAGCAGCAGAAGAGGTATCGGTTGTAGTACTTTCGGAACTGCGAGCTCAGGAGGTAGAGGGCGAACGGGTTGACGCAGGAGTTGATGTAGGTCAGGCAGAAGCCGAGGATCTTGAAGACGTTCCAAAAGTCGTTGTACAGAGAGTCATCGAAGTAAAACCAGAGAAGGTAGATATGACGTGGCAGCCAGCAGACGATAAAGATGAGGACGAAACTAAGGACGACGCGGGCCACCTTCTTACGAGCCGCGATCTGCCGCTGCTGGTTCAGACCACCACCTTTGCCCTCACACGGAATCTGTTTGCCGCTGCGGATAAGGATCTGAGCCATGAGCATGTAGAAGCAGGCAATGATGCAGACGGGAAGAGCGAAGTAGATGATGAATCTCGCCAGGTAGTATATCTTGGGAATCATCGGTTCGTAGTGTTCGGCGAAGTTGAAGCAAAATCTTTTCGGGGATTCTTGGCCCATACTCCGCTCCACAACGCTGCTGAGAAAGATGTCGGGCAGGGCCAGGATGAAGGACAGGACCCAGATGCCGGCGGAGACCGCCAGCGTGGTCGCCTGCGTCTTGCCAGTGTGTTTGCTCATGGGGTCGACGATGGCCAGGTACCGGTCGACGCTGAGAGCCGTTAGTGTGAAGACTGTTACTCCCAGTGACAGACTCTGCATGAAGAAGTTGAACTTGCATGCAGCCTGGCCGTACGGCCACGACACGAAGGTGAAGATGGTGGAAGTCAGGGGCACGGAGATGAGGACGAGCAGTAAGTCACCCAGAGAGAGGCTGACGATGAGGATGTTGGGCACGTTTCCGCATCACCTTGTTGACGGCGACAGAGAAGATGAGAGTCCCGTTTCCGATGAGTCCGACGATGAAGATGGCGCAGAACAGTATTGGAACGATGATGGACTCTAAGTGGATTCCATCTCCCAGGCGTTGAAGGTGGAGATGTTGAGGGAGGCATTTCCCATGTCCTCTGTCGGGCTCTCGCTGTTGTTCATCACCACAGGGTCGGATGAAGCGTTTTGTCCGAGGGCGTCCATTTCTGTCTTTTATTCGGCTGTTGCTGTGGTAACTCTATCTTTAAAGCTTGATGCTGTCGACGGCTGAAAATGTCAGAATAAAAAAGCTGCTGAAATTGGAGCTCGTGTTATTGATAGACTATGAAAATAACTTGACATCGAACATTTATATTTAACTTTTTTTTATAACATTTAATAGAGAATTCAAATAACACTGAGAAGGGGCATCATCATCGCCACATCGAAAATATAATTGTTGTCGTAACACCAATCCCACCATCTTACCATCACCAATACAACCATCGCTGATGTCTTGCAAGAATCATCAACTGTAATGGGTTTCTTCTCGACAAGAGCCTTATGATATTATATTTAGTATTTTTTATGTTCAAGCTATGTGAAACATGCATTCAATCCAATTTCTAGGTATTCGTTCAAGATTCTTGAAGCTGTTTCCTGTAGGAGTTGAACCTACAGGTGGTAAGGAGCAGAACCTTGAGTAAATGTAAATATTATAAAGAATTTGAACTGTCTTTTTGTTATTCTTTGATCTGGTAAGATATATTTTCTTCAAACACAAGCCTTTGGCATGTCCTAATTGTCCTGAGCTAGCAAGCATGTGTAGGCGGGTATCATACTCAGGAGTTTGTAAAAAGTCTCAGAAGGTCTGCTGCTCCACACAATGCAATCTGGACATGAGCCAAACTTTGTCATCAACTACCGGGTGCTGGTTGCTTTAAACTGAAATTTAATAAAATAGAAGATGAAGGACGTTATCTCCTTCACAACCAATAAACTGGCCGTTGTGCCATCCAAGTCGATTTAAAAAGGATTAACAATATTACGTGGAGGTTTATTCAGGTGAAAAATGCCTTCAGAAATTGTTTTCGGCATTGAGTATTATTCACAGTGGAAACACGAAAAAATAAGCTTTCAAGGAAAATTCTTGCCGACATAAAGAAAGAATATCCATGGGATAGACTAGGATATGTTGAGTCTTTTATAGAAAACAGACACAGATACAGACACATACACATACACATACACATACACATACACAGACACACACATACACAGACACAGACACACGAACTGTGAAAAGAAGCTTTGCTCTTTCTTCTCTACTTCCAATGCCATCAGTAAGTGTGCACGGACTTCATTACTTGTAATTTATCTATATTAATCACTCTATGGTAAACGTTTTATTTATTACAATAACAATATTTTACGGACAACAGTTTAGCATTTTTGTGCAATGCAGGGCAATCAAGCTAGGTTTATATACAACCGACCACTCATCCTCAGTGAATAACCTGGCTTACAGTCATCTGCCACCGAGTTGAACCTCACAACCTGCCACCCGGATCTTTGTATGTTACGGACACACGACCCCTGCAGCAAGTAACCTGCTTAAAGATTGCACGCGCTGATACTCAGCTTTTGTAGAAAGCTTCACGGAGCTAAAACTCTATCGGGCGTGAAAAGGTCACGCGCCGTGAAGATGCGCCTGATCAGCAACCATGACCCCGAGGGAAAGTTTTTCTCCCCCAGACTCTGGTTCGCTACGCCATCCAGGCAGCCCGTTACCGGAGTGAAGATGAAGCCAGAGTTTGGCCTTAGTGTCCCAAAACAAAGCTCAGATAATCTGATGACAGAGACAAGAGTGTTGTCCCGCTTGCTCGTGGATACTTTCACGGACCACGTGCTGCAGTCAGTGTTTTTTCTTCAATAGAATAGGATTTCAAAAGTAAGCGTTGTTGTTCCTCGTTGATAGGAGGTCGATGCTTTGGTTTTGTTATGCATGGAAAATATGCAAATTTTGAATTTAAAAAATGGTCATAAGTATACGATAGTCATAGTGAGCAAGGAATCGTGAAGATCCGCCATGTGCACGCGCTTACATCGCACACACAAAAGGTCCATACAAATTCTTCTCCCTTATGGCTAACAATTAATCTGCAGCAGCATCCGAATATTCATTCAACCTGCTTTTGGCAGCACATATTTGATCTGCCTGTTTTTTAATCTCCTATATCTCCTCATTGATTCCAACACGTTATCAAGAGGCCTGGCGACGAGAAAGCGCCTTTCCTCCCCACAGGGATGGTGCGATTATTTTTAAAGCAAACCGTTTCTTGTTTTATTGTTGGAAGGAACAGTTTTCAGTCTGTTTGAGTACCATTCATTGACATTAACGCAAATTGCCTGCTCGGTTGCAGCTAAAGCTTTATGGAGGCAGCACGCGCTAACCGACTAATTACCCTCGGTGACCCCTGACCCTGATGACGACAACACCAGGCTCGGGTAGGCGCGGACAGGGTCGTGAGACAAACTCACCCTTAACCCTGATTACGCTGTTTGCATGGGAAGTTTGTGAAGCTGGTAAGGAGCAATTTACGATGGGAGGCTCGCGGTTTTGACACCAGAAAGATGGGATCGGACAACATCCAGCGGAGGTCGAATCAATCACAGAGCGAATGGCGATGCCAGGATCTTCTTGTGTGATAGCATTCTACACTGATGGTTCGGCCGTTAACTGTTATTTATTTGTTTATTTTATACCAAAAATCATCGGTGCAGGAAAGAAAATCGCATCTAATTTGTTCTTCCTCTTTTTGAACAAAATGTTCTTGTTAAAAAATGTCTCGTTCATTCACAAAAACAGCTTTCTAGAGAGATAAATTTTAATGAGATGTTTGTGTCCTGACAGACATACAGCTTTAGCGAATTCTGGCGAATATTCTAGAACACTTCCTCAGGTGTCATACGTCTGTCTGCATGTACTCTGACTTCTTTGATAGAGGAGAAAATAAGGCCAGCAAAGGTATGAAAACTGTACTCCCTCAATCATTTCACCAAGAAAAATTATCTCTCTATCTTTAATACTACAGGTACTAGTTTGTTTTTGGGTATTCTTACATTGTTATAATGCAGAGGAAGAAACCTCTAGTGAATGAATAAATAAACAATGCAATGCTAAAAGCGATGGTTGATATTGCACTCTACCCCTCAAAAAAGTTTGCTTTTCATGCTAAAAGGGGAGGTGGTGTGGGGCAGGGGTTGGGGATGGGAGGATATAGGCAGATAGCAGGCTGCTCATCTCCGGTGAGACGTCTAGGGCTGCTCACTGGGGCGTGTCGGTGATAGTATCAATCCTCTGACATTAGTATTCCACTCTGACTTCCTCTCCACCCTTCACCCTCGGGACGAGAAGGGGCTTCTGTTCGTCCGTGCGTGCACTTCCTCGCTCAATCACTCAATCGCTCACTCGCTCACACGTACACAGCAGCAGCACACGCACACCAACACTCATACAGGCAATGATGCAAAGAGGTTCATAGGAAAACAACTAAACAAACAAACGAAAGCAAACCAAAAGAAGAAAAAAACTTTCCAATAAGAAGCATTTGCATATAAGTCAGGCGCTTGTTCAGTAGAGCTAATCCACAATATCTGACATCAACATAAAAGACGACAAATCATCGCCCAGATATTTGGGGATTGGCTTGAGTGCAATGTCATGGCAAAGGAACAGTTTATTATACACTTGCCTGTGTCAGATCTGATATGTATTTCACTTTAGTCTCGGTCAGTGTTCAAGGAGTTACACTTTATTTTTCTATTGTACGGGTATTACACTCTCCACCCTAAACTTCTCTTTGATAGCAAGGCAGGCAGACTTCACTGAATCATCGAAGCAAGTTAATATGGTATTTATACCTGGCACTTACTTGAAACTTTCCAAAACGGAATTTATTAAAACAGACATTTTAAAGACATATTGATAACTTCAGGCGCGGACACCCGGGTAGAAGGTCACTGTAAGCAATCCGCAGTTAGATATGACTTTTTAAAGTGGCAAATATTGAAATGCTATTTTAGTGAGCAGTTTGTTTGTCTTGTCTTGTCGTGTAAACGCAGATTTTGCGCAGATTTATAGCTTATCTTTGGGAAAAAAACATGTATTTCCTTAAATCTTTGCACGCGGATGTGGCTTTTGTTGCTGTACGCAAACATTTTACATCAAGATGTACCCCTATAAATCAGTTATTTCACGGGGTATTACCTCCAGACATCTGTCACGTGTCTCTCACAGTTAGTGGTTTATACTCACCGCAATTTAATGCGCCATTACCTTCACCCATGAACGCATTACCATTACCTTCCTCAACTTACACTTCGCATGTTTTTCGTGGTGTAGAAATGTGGCAAATCTTTGGGATGTCATCGCAAGCCTTTTCGTAATTTAACTGATAGGTGTTTCTTAATTTCTGAATTATTTACTATAAGCTTTGCGCACTTTTGACAGAAACAGGTTGTGCAGTGCAAGGTCGGGGAAACATCCAGATCGTGGGTGGAAAGGTAAATAACAGCAGAAGTCACAAAGTCAATGTGGACTGCATAATCGATAGAATACGTAGAAAAAAAGAGAAAAAAAGATAAAAGAATGTAAAGATAGACGATCGGAGAGATTTTAAAGAAGCTCTCCATTAACATCTCATTTCGTATATGCTTTATTTGTCGAGAAATAGTCTCTGATTCTTGTATTTCGTTTAAAACTTCTTTAACTTGATTTTGTGGTTCGAAATTGTTCGCAGCAATTGTCTTTTCATGTTTGCCTAAATTATATTCAGAAAAATAAAGTACTGCATCTAAGTAACAAAAATTAAACATAAACTCCGCAAATAAGTAGTAGAATTGTCACGTGGTACAGAAGAGAAAGTGCCAAAGTCATCGCTTGCATGGAACAAGTGAAGAACGAATGCCAAGAGCAACTGTAGGAGGAACGAGTCTCAAAACTGCGTTTCAACCTTAGAGTCCATACGCTGCATCCTCACCTCACATCACATGAAATATTCAGGTGAGATGATTGCCTACTTCTATAATAAGGCTGAAGCACTTCCTAAAGAGATGTTGGTCTGTGCATAATAAAAGAGATGTTGAAATCTTTATTTCATATCAACACTCTTCAAGCTGTTGATGGTTAATTTTGCGATAATTCAGATATCTGACCAGCGGGATTATCCATGAGTTATTACACAAAAAAGAAAACAAGACATCAACATACCAACATCAGCTTCTTGTCCAACTTCTTGTAGTCTGGAGACACGATCCGTCTTGTGGTTCTCTAGCAACATTTTCTTCCCGCCTCCTGCTCAGCAATCACAGTACTGAGAGTTTTGCATTTTTCTCACCACAGGCCGTTAGAACCGTTAGACAAAACTGGCCAAATCCCACTTTTAAAAAAAAAGGTATTGTAAAATTGTTCCGTTCATTCCAAGGTACGGTAAATATTAAGATACTTCTCAATATTTCAATTTTCCATTTTTTTTTTCTAAAGACCATCTGAAGTATCACAAGCTTCCATCGGGTGGATGTTCAGTTGGTGAAGATGATCGCTCGACCCGCACTGGAGGCTGACCCCGTTAGACACGCTTAAAGGCTCAGCCTGTGATCTCGTGCGATGTGGTCCTTCAACTTTATAAGTGTAACACGCACACACGCACACCACCCAGTGTCGGCGCCGCCATCCATGAACACTCCTACAACTTGAAACGATTGCCGCCGCCCTCCTCGCACGCGCGCGCGCACCCGCCTCCTCCCGACACACGCCGGCGCGTGCAGATGGGGCGCACACACAGAGTGAGAGAGAGGCACAGAAGGATGGGGCAGGAGGAAAGAAGGAAAGAACCCATGAGCCAGCCTTGAGTCTTCTCTGGCTGACGTGCGCACCGATGGCCGGCTTTCTGGCCGCTCTCTCACCGAGGGTAAATTCCATTCACGTGAAGACAGTTTTCTCAAAGATTCTCTGATAACACTAAACATCTTTTAACTTTCATTCATCCATTTAAAACAGTTTCCTTTCCTCTAATACCTCGTCAACAGAATGAACTCAAACTAGCAAAACCCTTCGATGGTATTACCACACAATCTTCTTGTTTCTCTTGATCGTTTATGCGGTGTTAACATCTGATCTTCTTCTTCAACGACATTGTTCCTGATCTTTCATTGTTCCTCTTCCCCGTCCTCTTTGCTTTCGTCTTCTTGTTGCTCTCTTTATCGCGCTATGCTCTGCCTCCGGTGATATTATTATCACAATCATCTCTCGTGACGATGACATATCGGTCATGACAGTCTTAATCCAGGTAAGTCTGTCTGTTCGGTGTGTGTCTTTGTTCTCTACCTCTGCCACCTGTTACGCTGTCTCGAGGGAAAGAAAGCAGCCGAGGGGATAATGTAAACAAACCTACTACTGTGACCAGACGCAGGTGACATATTTGCTGCTGTTCTTAAATCTCACCCTGTTACTTTTGCATCATTCAGAATTTTCTCTCACCTGTTCAGCCTTAACTGTGAAGCTGTGTAGCGGTCGCTGGCTTGAAGGCGATGCGAGGTTGGTGCGGCACAAGAGACAGACAAGTACTCGGGTATGGGCGGGAGGACAAGACGTCTTTGCTGGAGGAAGTGGGTGGAAGCAGCGGACACGGGTCAGCACTCAGCCTGCAGTGCAAAAGTGTCACTAGCTGCATCTTGATCAGACATCACACTCCATCACTCGCCCTCCCACGTTCGATCCATCACTCACGTTCGCTCACTCCATCGCACGCGCTCACTCGCGCGCATGCGTACGCGAGGAATGACACATGACAGTAATACTCGTGGGCAAACTAAATAGCAAGCATAAATAGGAAAAAACAAGCAGAACTAAAGTAGAAAGACAGGAAAACAAAAAAATAAAGAAATCAAAGAGACCAAGCCAGCAGCGGTTAGCACAGAAACACGAAGCTAGAAAAAAAATCACGTAACAGGAATACAGACACCATGTGGATTGTGGGATATTAAGACGAGGAGTGTAAAAATAAAAGGAATGAAAGGTAACTGAAAGTGTAGATTACCATGCTTAACAAAATTCTTTATCGAAAGTTTTCTAGTGTTCAGTGCAGTGAACAGAAGATTGTTTAATTTTTTCGTTCTGATGACTCCGAAAAAAACTAATTTCGTGAGACAGGCAGCAAGAGAAAAATTAAAGAAGAAACTGTTCTTCTTAGACTTTTGAAGCTAGTTCCAACTGCACTTTACCTTCCTTTTTAGAAGGGACAGAAAGAAAAGAGAAAGAATAAAACTTCAAAGAGTTTGGTTCACATGTGGTTTGTTCATTTATTTTTTCTCTAACCTTCGCCCTATCCATCACATCAGCTGTTTTTCGTTCATCTTTTAGTCACCGCCGAGCAATTTCGATTCTTTAAGTCAGTCGTGTATGGGCGGGACATCATATAAGAAAGAAATGTCAAGACAGGAAACTACAAATAATGTATTTCAAGGCAGCAGTTCTTGTGCTGAAATACTATTTCGAGATTGACAGAGTGGTAAACTGCTTCAGCCACAAAACAAAATTAAAATCACTTCAGATTTTAGTCTGTCAGAGATACATCTCTGGAAACTGGTATTCAGCATCTGATGCATGAGAAAAATGATTGATTGACTTTATTTATTTATTTGACAACCGCGGCTGGAAAACCTCGATGTTTGGTGATCTACCAACAGAGTTAGTGTAGCAGGAGAGAAGTTTTCAAACGAGATACCTTCTGTTTCAGGGCTCAGGTTACGGTATCAAAGACACTGTATATTTACATAGAGGAGCAAGTATTGTACACATCCTCCTCCTGCTGGCTGTTTGTCTGGTCCTGGCGGCTGGCGTCAGGTGGCGCAACACTACCAGCATCCTCCTGACCTCACCATCAGTCCTGCTTGCTTACAGAGGTGGCTAAAAAACAATGGTGTGTGTCAAGTCCATCAAAGATGCAAAAAATTTCTACATTTTCGTTTTATAAAATAAATGGGAACTGTCCGAAAGGTTGTTCACGGCAGATGTTTAGAAGTTTTCACATTTTCTTATTTAGGTTTTGTGAGGCTTTCAACGACAGCCCTCGACTGTGGATTTAAACATTGAGACAGCAAGATGTACTGGCACTATGTTTCATGTACAAACTACTTGAATGTTTCTATCAAACAATGATCCAGTTTGATTGCTGGCCATACTCTTAACAAGAAAAGATAGAAAGTTGTGTTTTTCAAACACTCACACTAATAGAGATAGCCATGACGGATGCGGTTGTCAAGGTCCAGAGATGAAGTGATGTTGCTGAAGACACCGATGAAAGTATCAATGTTTCACATTAGGACTGTTTCATCTTGACATTCACACCAGCCTACTACAACAGCCCTCGTCAAGAAGAAACTGTAACCTGTGAAATGTAATCCCAGCTTGTCTTGTCAGGTTAGTCAGAACCGGGTGGACAATGGTTCATGTTGGCTGATGACAGTTGGACAGTCTGAATGAGCCAGTCGTCTGGTCTCTAGTCTCAGAGGGTGGGACAGTGATCTAGTATGAGGTAGATAATTACCCGGTGGTGTAGTCTAAGATTCCACACAATTGTCTAATTTTGGCCGGACAGAGGAGCTGGAGGTATAAGAAGGCACGGGGGGCGGCACGTGCACTTGAGGGTCTCCAGGCCACCAGCGACCTCTCTGCCCGCATGCACGACACTTCAATTTGCGCCTGTCGTCGCCGCCGTAAAATATCATTTGCAGACTGCAGTCATCATCGCAGGAACAGAGAATGAATTACGATATGATATCCCTTACTCCTTTACATGTGGAGGAAAGCAGGATGCTCCGAGAGGGAGTGGGTGAGTGTGAGTGGGTTAGTGAGTGAGTAAGTGTGTGAGTGAATGAGTATTCATTCAAGGGTCAGTGACCCTTAGAAGAAGGAGCAATCGACATAGCATGATGATAACAGGCGATAACTTCTAGGAGATGACGGAGAATGCGGTGAACTAGCTGTGGGTGAGGCCGGTCTCTTTTTTCTTCCCATGTAATCAAACCAGAGTGTGAACAAATGAGTCAAAACCCTAATGTTTACAAGTATTCAGTGCTTTCTACATAAATATACTTTCTTTAGTTTACAAAAATCGAAGGTTTAGTGTAAAAAATGTTTTTGTTTATAAAATAATTGTATCGCTTAAAGCTTCGCGAACGTAAACACAATCTTCTCATAGTTCCTCTTTTCCTTTTTCATTTTCTTCCTATCTTTCTCTGTTTCTATTTTCTCTTGATAAAAAGTTTCTTGTTTATTTTACTTGCATTAAAAAACACCTTTCTTGCACTAACTCATTTTGATTTTTGGCCTTACCTCAATGAGCTCACGGCATAACACGCGGAACTCTTGCACCGAGAGTAGTGTAGCTGAGAAGTTGCTAATTGACTGCCAAATCCGCCAAAGCAGGCCAAACACTCCTGGAATTTATCAGACATAAGCTAGCCTCAACAGGTGGTCCTGAAAATGTGATTAGAGCGAGCACGGCCGGCCAGACAGGCGATCACCATGGCAGCTGCTGGGGATGGTCTGCCTGGCGTGGACACCGACAGTATGGCAGATGCTCAGCCTCAACACAACTTGGGGAAACAATGCTTCAGAGTTGTCTGAGCAAAAAGGAAGCTGGAAGCAACACGTTCTTGCAGCAAAAACATTATCTAATGGGTCAATGCACTCGTCTCCGGACATCAGGGGCCTTAGTGTCACCGCGGTGATCTCCCTTTGCTGGTGAACGTATTCAACGGAAGCAGCTCTCGTTTGAGAAGTCAAAGGATATTCTGTTCAGCTGTACGAAGGTAAATCCTCAAGTGTATACATACATCAAGGTTAATGAACACTGATCCTTACACTTTATGCTCACTGATAATTAATTTATATCCTCTCAAAGTCAGTTATATACCATGAACACAAAATAATTGTTTGTATTTGTTTTGCTCAAATGAACTTAAGGGAACAATTTTATCACGCTAGGAACTTTAAGTGACATCACTTCGCAAGTAATTTAGGATCCATTTAGCCATAATATTAGCCGTATCACATCTAGTGGTTTTCTTACTTCACAAGCTACACACACTTGAGTGTAAGTAATTTAACTTGAGACTGAACTTTTTATTCAATGGGCAATGCACAAAGACAAAAAGTTAGAAGTATTATGACCTTAGTTTACTAACTCTAATCTTCCTTGCTCTACAGAGGCTCTCTACACACAAGGGATGGTAATGTAACGAACCGGGGCTTTGAAGTGTTGAAAACAAGATTAGGAAACAAGTGTTTTCCTGTAGCCTCCATTTCCTCCCGTCTCTGTATGTTGTCCTTCTGTCTGCCAGACTGTGTTTGTCTCTTGTACCTGTCCTTCTGCCAGACTGTGTT
Organism: Pomacea canaliculata; assembly: GCF_003073045.1. Classification (NCBI taxonomy): domain Eukaryota; kingdom Metazoa; phylum Mollusca; class Gastropoda; order Architaenioglossa; family Ampullariidae; genus Pomacea; species Pomacea canaliculata. Next base: position 13,825,248 of record NC_037595.1, read on the forward strand.
TGTCTCATGTAGCTTTGTGTTTGTCAGACTGTGTTTGGCTCTCCTGTCTGTCCTTCTGTCCATCGGATTAAATTTCTTTTGTCTGTCTCTCTACCCCTGCATTCCCTCACGAACTCACACACGCACATATTGAAATACAGAATCACACACGCACTTGCATACATACACACAGAGATGCTGAGCTCGTGAGACAGAGAGAAATGGAAATGAGCCCAAAGAAATATCATGTCTTCAACATGTCTTTAAACTGTAATTCTTCCTAGAGAGTGGCACTGATGTAGATGATTATGTAGCCTGCCTTCTGTGAATAGCTTGAATATGATGTTCACAATGGTAATAAGGTGTCCACAATGGTAATCAGATGTCCACAATAATAATCAGATGTGCACGACAAGTCAAGTGTTCATCTGATGTGTGTTTATTCACTCAACGAAGGCGAGAGACGCCAAAAGCTTTTACTCTGAGCCTCTTATTTCCCAAAGCTGTCTGATAAAATGCCAGATACGCCTAATCTCTCGTGCATTAAATTATTTTTTAAATGTATTAGCATCACTGAGGGATCAAGCTTATGTCCCATGAATTTCTGACAGGTCTTAAGGATGATAGTTTTATTATATCTCTCCTCTCATCTAGAAAAAAGGAAAAAACGTGTACCTCCAGACTGTAATTTTACTTTTGTTTTTTGTTTTACTCTTCACTCCTGTACACTTATTTTATCTTAGATGTACCTGCTGTTACATTCTAACACCTGATTTATGTGCATGTTTTCGAGGAAGCGTGTCTTCTGTTATAAACTGCAAAAAAGCTGCGAAACCACTTGCTTCATATAAATAACAGATAGAAAGAATATTGTGAAGTAAACTCTTTTAATGGTTGACAGTTAAATGAGTTTTTCCTTTTGTAGTGATGAATTATTTATACGACTTGATAATAGAAGAATAGACGCCTGTAAAAGTAGGATGTGGATCTTTACCACGAGACGGAATGAAAACACGAGAGAAACGGAGATTGTGCTGAATTCCAGTATTTGACCCTAGAGAGCGATCACAGCTTCTTGGACTTGATGTTTGCTCTCAGAATTTCAAAACAACAAACACACGAAAATCTTACCAACAGCAACAACCTCACTACCACCACCAACATCCTAATCACACCGACAACCACACCACCAGTAACAACTTCACCGCCAACAACAATCTGACCACAATAACCCCACTACACCACACTGAGGCACCCTTGTGTTATAGATGTGTTACAGGGCTACATCCCTTCTTGTCTACTCACACATGAAGTGTGTCTTTAAACATGAAAACATCAGCTGTTCACAACTAGATACCAATGCATTTAAAATACTTTCAGCCTCTCAACGTGGGCAGCGTTCCCCAGTCTTCATTGACAAAGTTTCAAGTAGACGAGGGCCCGGAGGGAGCTGTAAGTGAATATTTGCACTTTATTCAGGGGGCTAAAATTACTTTACCCTCGACAAGTCTAGCATAAAAAGTTTGCTAGGAAACCAATCGAAGGGGGGAGACGAAATTAAGATTTCAAGTTTTGGTATACTAGTTACTTGTTAGTGCAAGTCATCTACATCCTCATCCTCAGAACTCCTTAAATTTTTCATACAAAAATTGTTCTTCGTTTGTCTTTTGACCTTTTGATCGATTTGCAGCAGAAATGGCTAACACGGGCCACAATAAGTTTTTATTGTTTAAAAATTTGATGGGCTAATGTAATGTTCCTTTTTGTACTAGAAATAGGACGTAGGCCTCGGTGTTCATCTGAATTAACATCTGTGTCCCGCCTGCACTAAGCTTGCACTTCACATTTTGCCATGTTGCAATCAATTTTGCCATGTTGCAATCAAATAAATGTGTGGGGTAGCTGGTAATGACATTTTGGACCACTTACAATCAGCCGAGCAGATGAAACTTGAGCAAAGACCGAATCGAGTAGTAACAACATTAGTTCCCCTTCTCCGAGGGGAAAACCTTTTTTTCTTTTTTTTTCCTCTTAACCTTCATCTTCTCTTTGTTAACGGCAGGCATGGAGGGTAGAGAAGGACAGCGATAAGACACCTGATTCCAATTAAGGGAAGCACCTCTGCGTGTGTGCATCTCGCCCGAGAATATTCTAGTCACAAGAGGCATGGCCGCCTGCAGTATTCTCACGAACACTTCGGCAAAAATCACCTGTGATCAGCAAGGAAGTTCGTGACAGGACGAGACAATGTTTTTATTCAAATGAATTCATTTAAGAAAATAATAAACCTATAAAGAAAAGAACCCACATGTAATTTTTTTCTGTCACTCGTTCTCTGCTTAACTCTCTCCTGTACGAGTCCTCACGCATGCGCGCGCACTGGAATGCTGTTTCAAATAAAGTAGTTTGTAGGCATTTTTTTTTTAATTACAAAAGCAAGAAAAATGAGAAACTGACCGATAACCAACGAAGGTATAAATTGTAGACTAGGAAATGATCAACAAGGCATTAAACCTATCTTGTCGCGGGTTTTTTTTTTTCTCTTGAGCATCACCAGAAGACATTTGTATGAACGACAGAAGAGATTGCCAGTCTGCCCAGTCTGGTGAGCTGCTTCCAAATGCGTCCCAAGACTCACCTGATGTACATCGCCGCCAGCATCTACAGTCGTCTCCCCGCTCACGTGAAGCAGCAAGGTTTTGACATGTTGTCTTCCACACCAACCAGCAAGCCAATGTTTACACGAAGCACATCCTTTAGGTAGACTTTCCTTTCCTTTCGGTGCAGATAAACTGTGAAGGAAAAAATAACACCGGTTCTTTGAGGTCATTTAATTTATGTATATTAAAAAAGGAATGCTGGGAAGGAAGCGACGAGGTCGTCACAGACTCAGACAGACCAAGAGAGGCGTTGTCTGCGAAAGGAGTATAAACTATGATATCACTGTCATGTGATCAAATAAACAGAATATTACGATGTTTTACTGTCGGGATAAGGCAGGAGATGGACCTCAAGTGAGAAGTGTGCTTGTGTCCTCGCTGGTTCATTCTGAGAGATGTATGACATGGTAAACTCGCAGAAGACAGCTCTCGAAAATGATAAAAACATTAACGACGATCTCAGGGCAAAAATGAGGAAAGAGTGAGAGTTGTGGGGGGGAAGGGAGGAAAAATTAAAAGGGGACTACGACAGACATCAGGGAGGAGAAAGCACCGTACAGACAGCTATTACCTTTATTTTTTCAACAGTTAAGTTACAGTTAGTACAAGACTTCAAGGAGATTGATATAGCAACAGTTATTTGTTGTTGTTGTTGTTGTTGTTGTTGTTGTTGCCACAGTCAGAATTAGCACAATACCTACTGGAAAAAACACAAGTATTACTGTTATTTTCTCAATAGCTCAATTTTCTTAATGTAGTACATTTCCCGAGAGAGAAGAACATACTGTCAGTTGTTGTTGTGGTTGTTGCTACATCACAAGAAATCAAGGAGGAGAGCACACTGTTGTTGTTGTCGCTGCTTCAACAGCCACAACACAGAAACTCATCCTTTCCTCAACCTTCTGAGAAACGACTAACTACTCAAATGTCAAAAGAGTTACAAAAATGTGTGTCTGTTCTTACATTGAAGAGCTTGTGCTCGGCGGACCTACTTTTCCATCAATCCGACAGAGTAGAACGAAATTTTTTATCGACTTGTCTCGTCTGTTCTTTGTGTTTCCACAACAGCTTCACAGGTCGCCATCTGGGCTGGCTATCAGGACTTCATTATGTCTGTTGTTTGGCAGGACTCTGGCAAGACATCTGTTGCAGCTTTTATTTCCAAAGTTCTACAAAGTTGCCAAAATCGATTTGGTTTTAACTAAAGTACAGCATTTCTTTGTCAATGAAGGCGGGGGTTGCTGTTTACCTGTCTTGCCTACAGAGCTAGCAATAAATGGTTTTGTACAATCGGCTACATGGGATGTCAAGATGTGTTTGAGCTTTACTGTAATACGTGTAATACGTGGTAATACGTTCAGTTACAGAGAGAAAGACAAGCATATACCTATTGTAGAATTTTTACTAAATGTTTACAAGTATGAATAAATTTTTTTGAAGTGACCAAACATTCTAACAGAATCATGCATGATTTCATGAAAGTCTGTGAGAGTTCATACCATTTCCAGTACTCACAACTTGAGTTGTCTTTTCTTACCTAGCTACTCCCAACAGGGGGCGAAGAGCACGTTGGGTTGCTGCCGCTGATTTGTAGGTATGACTACTTCTTCTGGGATAACGGTGCCATGTTGATGTTACCCCTGTGGTGAAGCCACAACAACCTGTATAAACATGTCTCACAACAGGTATTCAGCATGGCGCCCACACTATTCTTATCTCGGTCTTGCCACTCACAGCAGTTCTTATCATATACTTATTGCAGTATACTTGCTCTTTTCAGTAGTCATAGTAGTACCACGAACTTATGTTACTGGACTGCTGGCAGACGATTTTTTTTTCCAGTAAACGACTAAAACGAGGCAAGAGACTACAAAGCTTCCGGTTTAGTCCATTCATTGTTACGGCTCTCCGAGACTAACAGTACGTAATAGAGTAACAGTTCGCTATAGTAGGGTATACTAAGTACGTTAGGGCAGACAGACAGCAGTCCACCTACACATGGTAGTACTATTGTAGTTTTAGCGTACTACAGTGGTCATAGTAGTACTATAGTAGTAATAGTAGTACTACTGTAGTTTTAGCAGTACTACAGTGGTCATAATAGCACTGTAGTAGTCGTAGTAGCACTGCAGTAGTAGCAGTCGACTTCGGTGTCGTCATCAAGTAGTGTTTAGTCACAGCGAGACAGATGCTACAGTGTCATAACATGACCTTTGAACCCGTGGGACCAGCAGATGATTTCATACTGGGTACGTCACCTGCAGATATCTATTTTTTAAACTTATATGTGTGTATTTTCTTTCTTCGCTATACCTGAAACCCTAATATTTAATATCGGTGTCTGAAGCTCAGAACCCTTGTGTCCCGCATTACTTGTTTGTTTACCACGCAAGACACGCTTATATCTAATGAGTAAAAGCTCATTAGCAAGTGTTATTGTTCCTAACTCATTTGCATTTACACGCTTTGTCAGAGAAAAGTCGACCCTTGAGATTGTGAGGGCAAAACTTTCAGAAGGAGTTATCTCCTGAGCCTGGGACCAACCATCGTCCAAATGTAAAGAATTTCCTGTCTCTAAACACCAATCGATTTCCAAAACGGTTTGCTCTCCTCCTCTCTAGAGACTGAAATCTCATTTAGTATGGTTATCAAGAACTCTTCCAGTGAGCACTGGTGATGCTAGCCAACCTGCAGCAATCGTCCTCAGAAAGAGCAAAGTTCATCTCTGTGAGCCGAGTGCAGCGTTAATTGTCTGCTGGGGTCAGGAACCAGAAGCTGGAGTCTGTTGGGCGAGCATCTCACTTGCTGGAGTGGCTTAAAGCACAAAAATTATCTTTATCATGCCCAGCATGCATTGGGACCTGCACTACACTTCCACTGTAGCAATCTACTTCCGGCGTATGACACTGTAGTCTGTTTTTAGTTACTGATATTGTTGTAGTCGACTTCCTTTACACACAAGAAGAAGATATGATGGACGATGAAGGACGAGGACTGGCAGGAGAGGTTGAGGTGGATGGGAGAAGGGGTAGGTCACGATAGGGGAGATATAGGTGGCAGGGTCAGTGATAAAGATAACAAGTGCCACATGCCAAGACAAGGATGGAGTATTTAAGAAGGAGTGAAGGACCCCTTGCATAGCGGCGGCCGAAGGGCACAATGTGGTTCACTGTATCTAAAAGACAGGGAATCTGAAGAGGAGCTCGAATGAATAATTCTGCCGCCATTTAACTTCACCAGCAAGTTAGGCAGTGTTGGTGGTGGCTACAAGTTTTCCTACCACTACCCCAAGCAAATCTGTGCTCCAAAACCTGTAGGCTGACATTGCCTAGCTAGCTAGGAGCCTTCTGGTGAGGACATACAGAGGGATGAGTACCAAATGAAGATAAAGTGCAAACGGAAAGCTGAAATACATTCGTGCTGCAGTTCGAGATGGAGGATCACTAAGATGCCCAGCAACATCAGGCACGTCGCCTTTGATGTAGTCTCATCTCAGCAGGTCAAACAAGAAGAAAGAGGAAAGGATGGAAACAACCGTGAGAGAATGGTAGCGCAGGACGAAGGACACGTGGAAGCAGAACAGGCGGCATTCCTTTTGTCGAGGTTTCCATGTTATTCAGATCTCGTCCGGAAAATTCTGTCCGTTCTCAAGTGGGTATGCTCGTGGAGCGAAACACAAAAACTGTTTTTGTCCTCTGCTCTTTGCTCCCAGGCAAGACGAGAGACACAAAAGACAAGAGTGAACAGACTGAATAACACATCCCAGTTCCTTCCAAAACACGTTAAACTAAAAAAATAATCAAAAAACTTAGGCTGGTATTGTAAGAGATTTATACTCCCCTTCTTATAAAGTTACAATAAGGAATAAAACAAGGCTTGTTTACCACCGTAGTTTCATTACTGTATTACGTCATCATCTTCAGCACCACCATCGCCCTCACTACTACTGATGCGACTTGTCTAAGGTGAAGTCCCTGCCTGAGCTGCTGTTGTTGAAATCTTCGCCTTTTTTTTATTCTGGAGGTAGTTAGTTCGCAGGGTACAATATTTTCTTTGGCGTAAAAGAAAACAACCTCAACGTGACTGTAGCGACTTCTTCCAGAGACGTCTGTCTTCGCGTACCTCCATCTTTTTCTCGTGAACCTCGTGAAAATACACAATCCCCCTCGCGCCGCCACAAGAAAAGAAACATCTTTCTTCTTTAGCCGCTTGCTATCGTGCTACCTATCTCCCCTTCTCTTGCCGATTTTGTTCACGTCAAAACACCGACATGTTTAACACATCCAAAGTACCACGTGACCTCACGAGGGAGCGTGCCGAGAGTTCAACTCAACCCTCAATAAGCTTCGTTCCAGAATTCCTTGCAGGAAAGAAGAGCATGACGACATGAGGCAATCCTAACTACCTCCTGCAGTTCTGGAACAAAGTGGTGCTTTCTTTTCTGCATCTCTCCGTCTCGTTGCTGTGTTCTGTAGACCAAGTCAACTTAAAGCTTGAATACTCGTGATCCCTCCTCCGCCACAGTTGCTTAACAATGTTCCTAAGAAAGTTCAAGTAGTCAACCCTTCTAAACGTAACAATAATTAATATTCGTGATGGCCCCTATTCTTCTTCTTTCCAAGTTGAAGACAGAGATAGAGAAAGTTCATGTTGTCGGTGATTACACGTCGTCCAGGTGATTATGACCCATCCATCAGCCAGGAGAAGCCCACCTGTAAAAGTTCTGTCACACTTGTAAACGCCAGTGCTGTCATCTGAGGAATTTCGACAAAAGATTTCCCAGGTAGCAGTCCATCACTTTTCATCTTATCTCTGGAATTTACTTGCGGGACCTAAACATCATAAGTTACTGTACGGATAGGAGCAGTACAGTGGGTAACCCGCCATTTGTCTGTCTGGCAAGTGTTCCTGTTCATCAAACTCGTCATCCGAACAGTTGTAGTGAAAGTAAAATCTCATAATAACTCATACATTATTTTATTAAGCTGAGGCAGTTTCTGGCATGAATTATGACGAAAGTAGTTCATAAAGAATGCAGATAGTGATTTATAATAATAAATGAACAGAGTTAATAAAGTAAGAAGTTTGAAAATAAGATGCACAATCAAGTGAAGATAATCATATCTTCCTGAAGAAAAAAGATACGTTCGGCGCTTATAAAAATTGTAAAAGTGTGAAGATTGTCTGTAAATGTGTGTAAAAAAAAAAGAAACTATAAGACAAGGCTACAGGTATTCCTGTTTCCAACCTTGGTGAAGACACTCATCTACTGACAGGGACTACGGCAAGGGTAGGTAACATCAACCGTTAATCTCATGGGGAATAAGAACTTAGATACCCACAGATACAGGGGCACCCGAATTGCCACAATACCCGTCAGGAGACATGTGGTTTCATGATGGAGAAGGCAGTTACCCAGTAGTCTGTGGCCAGGAAACACAGGTTTGCATCATTTCCGCCGACTGCGGTACTCTTGGTGTCCTGACTTTACCTTCACGTCCTCCTCACCTTTTCCTCCCGCTGTGAGGTCTAATTAGTGTCTTCCACAAGAAGGATCTGAATATTATTTACACTATGTTCTGCCACACATAGACACACACACACACTGACACACACACACATAGACACTTTGGTTTACATCATTCCACAGCTTGTGCTACTCCTGCAGTATCTGACCTTTGTCCTTTGTTGGTGCTGAGGTCACAGGAAACACGCGCGCGCACGATAAAGTATTCCACCATCTCTTCACTCAGATATATAGGAATGGCAGAGCAATCGCTGACAGTCAAAGAAGATAAAAGGCTGAGATAAAAGCAAGATCATAATAAAATTATGCGAGATACTACAGACCCACAAATCTGTATTTAGTAGGAAATGTCATCTCAAAATTCGCCAATTACAAGATGAATTATGAGTCTTCTTCTCAGAACTCGGTAGTGTAAGGGAATGTTTAGTCCAAGTCTACAAACTAACAGTTTAACCACTAGGATGGATTTGTGAGCATTAAGAAAGCTTTGCCGTGTGCTGGGAAATGCCGGCGCTTGTGTGTTCACAGAACTACATAGACCACGGCTTATACACCAATGAATGTAGACTTTCACTGGAGCCCAGAGAAATGAACCCGTGGCGTGGAGGACATTGTAGACTACCATAGGTGCATCGCTGTCCTATTCTTTTGGCACAGTAGTTATCCTAAATGAACGCTTACTGTCAGAAGCTTTACCCCAGGGGTAAAACTGTGTCATCTCTCATATCGTCTGATAGGACAGACAACCAGCGGCTGCCTGAGAAAGTGGTTCTCGCTGGAAACCCATCATCGGAATCTTCACAGGCCACTGAGTGGCTGGCAACAGCGACTCCTTAGTAGATGCTGCAGATTGTGAAGTTCGTGGTATGAGTTTATCGTCTTTGAAAACTGAGCTAAACTCCATCTTACTTGTTATCAGCAAGAAGAACTGCGCTACAAACGTGGGAAACAAAATGAGAGGCGTTAGAATGAGGCTAGGGAATAAAGATACACCAATTAAACCGGCCGGTGGTGAAGGACGTGGCTGACGTTCCCGCCACCTGAACCCGGCCGTTATCAGCAGCACCAAGCTGACGCGCGGGCGTGACGCCAGCAGATCACAGAGCTACATTACATGCACACTGACAGTAGACAGATCACAGAGACTTCACAGAGCTACATTACATGCACACTGACAGTAGACAGATCACAGAGCTACATTGCATGCTACATTACACAGAGCTACATTACATGCACAGCTCCGTGGACAGATCACAGAGCTACATTACATCCGTGGACAGACCACAAAGCTACATTACATACAAAACTCCGTGGGCAGATCAAAGAGGACGCCCAACGCTCGGAGGGTGGCCCGGGGGGAGGAATCGCACTTGGTCGTGCAGCTGGGAACTGACGCCGCGCTGACCTGCAGCTCCATCAGCCGCCATTTGCCAGAGAAAAGAGATTTCGATGAGTTTTTAGTCGTGGTATCGACCGGATGCACACACACATGGGGCTGCACAAGGGCATTATGGGAGAGAAAAAATTCTCGACCCTCTTTAAACACGAACGTCAGGTCATGTGGTGAAAGGTGGTGGTGGTGGTGCTTGTGGCCGCTGGGAGTGCTATGATGATGAAGTTTCTAAGAACTGTTTTAAAATCGCTAATGAGTGCAGAGCACTGTCTCGCAAACCTTAATGCTGCATCGTTTCTACAACACATCGGTCTACTGGCCACAAAACTCTTGGTTATTACATTTATTTCCGCCATCAGCTTTTTAACAAAGACGGAGGCTGCAGGACCAGATGTTAAGACGCTGCTGGAGGTGCGCATCTCAACTCTCATACTTTTTAACAGCTGCTTTGAACTTTATGTACTCGTGACAATATTGTTTGTCAGTATTCAGTGTCAAAACCAGTTTGCACGCACTGGAAGAATTAGTCCGGAAGTTGAACACAAAAGGAGGCGGAACTGACATCATTGACGTGACCTACGGTTGGCAAGACGTGGATGGGTGATTACATACAATAAGCCTTCTATTGGGATCTCGGCATTGTGGAAACACGGCGGCAAAGACAAAATAATTGTTGCCAAAGAACGAAAAAGATCGTGCGATGTCTAACTGGGGAAGAAAAACAATTCGGCACATCCGCCATTTTCTGGCACCTAGATTGCCTTCCGCCTCGTAAAATTGTCTTCGTGGTCATTTGCGGACGGGCAAGACTTTCAGAAGATAGTGCCTAGCACGGTTAGCCTCCAATTACCCGTCAATTTGCCCCCGTACAGAATGGCCCCCCAGCGTCGGGCAAAGTTCGTTATGGTCCGGCTGGTGTGGCTGGCCCGCTGGCGGCCCATAAGTAACGCGGTTGACTGGGCAATCGCATTGCCTGCACGTGTAAGCACAGGCGGCAACAGGTCACGCGCGCTCGTGCCAAATGAATGAAGGGGAAGAAGAGGCGGGTGTGTGTGTGTGATGGGAGGGAGGGGAATCACTAGTCCCTTCTGTCCTCGCTTGGTCAACAAGACAATAATCTGCCCTCGAGCTAAAAAGGGGTTAGTGAGAATAAAGCCCATGTTTGCTTTTCGTTTTCGAATAAGAACCTTCAACTTATCTCCCCTTTCCTTTTAATTATCTCCCCTTTTCTTATTATTGTCGTACAGTCTTGCTTTGTGATGTGAAGATGATTATTATCGTTTACTGAACTAACATGACTTGTCGTCTACCACTCCAGGCAGGTGACAGGCATGTCAGATCCACATTCTTCCATCCATCTCCACTTTTCACTTAGTGCCACTTCACTACACGGCTCGCTCACTTATCCGCTGACCAATCAGCGAATTAATTAAGTCCGTGACTTACTGGAGGACAGCATGAAGTCGATCAGGACAGTGTTGATAGACATCACGTGGTGGGTCTGTGGACTCTTGGACTCCGTGGACTGAAGCCTCTGTCTAGAACGCCAATACAACGGAGGTATAAAGGTCACGAGGCCATGGACAGATCACATCTAACGATCATGCAAGAAAAATAAAGGAGACTCTAGCACGCTAGCCCGCGCGCCGTCTAGTCGGGTCACGTGGTCGGATCGCCGTCAAGCTGGAGCAAGAACTTGGAAGGATGGTAGGAGGGATAGATAAGAGTGGTGTTAGGCAATCCTCTAATTTTCAATCAGACGACTAATTTTTCTATATTTTTTCTTTTTCAAGCAATCGTTTCGGCATTTTTGGATACGTCCACCCCGATGCCTTTTTCATTCTATTCTTTGTGTGCAGATTACTCTGTCTTTACAGATGTTCGTACGGTACTTACACTTGTACAGCGATCTGCAGAGATACAACCATGGCCAGCTGTGACCGACCCTACATTGTCACACGCTGTCACACCGGTGTCTTGACAGCCAGTCACGATCATTGATAGCGAGTAACATGCTGCAGCCATGGTCGTCACGTGAAATCCTCGCCAGAAATCACTAACACCTGGTCACGTGGTACGCGCTAACCCAAACAAGGGCAGGCACGATTGGTGACGTCATAAGATGGTTGCAGGTGATGGCGCCACCTTGCCATACGCTGTCTCCGTGGCTCGGGGGTCGTTCTCCTACCACTCGACACTCGACAAGCAGCGGTCGAACTCTCGTCACGGCCCCAGAAACATAAAAGGTGTCAGACGATGTCTGGTGGCGCGATCGCTTCCCGTATAATCGTCGCCGATGAAGATTCTCCTCCTTTTCATTTTCTGTTGCTCTTTCATCATCGTGGTCTCGTCTTCAAATAAAGGGAGCTTATCGATAATGGAAAGCTTCCGGTGTTGACTCAGACGGAGGGAGGCTGGAGAATAGGGTCGTTAGCAACAGTCCAGACAAACTCGCCGAGCTTTTCTCGTTAGCAGCTGTGAATAATACTGGTTCGCAACCTCCTGGAAACTGGCTCTTTCATTTTTGTGACTGTTACCACCTTTTTTATAAACAGCTGTTCAGTCTAACGGCGTTAATTCTTTCAAACGAATTCGTCTCGAATTATCTTCTTTTTTTGTTCCTCTCATACAATCACACTCGCGCTCACGTAAACACCCTTTCAATCATGAATGCACGAAGTTACCAGCAGACATCCTCGTCTTCAAGATTTGACAAAATAATAACAAATTGTAGAAGGCGTGGATGACATGGAGTTCAAGAAGCGGAAAAAAATTGAATCCTTTTCATGTGTCTTAGAGGAAATGCAACAAAACATAGAATTCTGTCAGAAAGCTAGAAAAGTGCGATCACTCCATCGCCCTGGTCAGTTGGGTTTTTTTCTGTTCAACTTGTTATTGTACAAAACTTTATTTTCTTGAAAACATTTTAACATTTGTACCTCCGTTAACACGAGAGTTTTCATCCTTTGAAACTCTTCTCGCTGATGTACTTTTTTTCGTTAACAATTTCCATGTGCGTGTGTGAGAGAGTTCAAACCAGAGACACAAAAAAAGACACCGGAAGTACACCCGTGACCTGGTGTCTGAGGACAGTTGGAAATCAGAGTTGAAAGGTTGTGTTGTGATCAAAGAAGTACAGCAGAATATGAACAGCACGGCACACTTCACCAAGACATTTCACAAAAATATGACTAGGTAGCCGCCATCATCACATGGTCACCGCTGCATCCGCAGCTGCAGCATTATTAACCACAACCACAACCACAACGCCTCCGCCATTACAAACCTCGCCATCATTGACCCCCTGGCGTTGCCTCCTCATCCCTCACGTGCACCACCATGCACGTGCCTCGCGCCGCCATCAGCCAGGAGCTTAACTACTTCCCTTCATCTGTGATCGTCGTGTTCGGCGTTTTGTCACAACCTGTGTGCAGCTGCCCGCTGCAGCTGTGTCAGTGTGCAATCAATGTCACGTGGGGAGTTTTATCGCGCAATCAACACGAGACAAGAGCGGTTTCCTCTCCTTCATTGAATGTCTAAATGTTTCGTCGAGTGGTGGTTGTCGCATGCCGCAGTCCCATCTGTAAACCCCACCAAGTCGTGTTTTCTCTTTAATATCAGGTTATTATGACAGTTTCCCCAAATTATGGCAGAGTTCTCGCGTTCAGAAATTACTTTCATTTTATAACAATGTTACGACAATATTTTCATGTAATAACAGTCATTAATTTTAATTTCATATCACGGCAATATTTCTATATTGGGATCACACCCTGACTCACTGTCCTGAACAGTGTGGTGCTGCACCAGACATGATGCTCAGCAACATCGGCACATGACCCAGCCTCAAGAGAACAGTCTGTGTGTGTCAGACTGTTTACTCCAGCTCCAAGCAGCTGCTGACACACTCTCCAGTATAAAAGCCTAGACATTACAGAAAGCACGAAGTCCCACAGACATCGATCTCATATGTCAGAGGTCAAACGGCCAGGTTAAGAGGGCAGACACCTGAACCTTGATCTGAAACATAGACGTTCAGGGAGAGAAAACATGTCCTGGAAGAGAGGGCAAGCAATCTGGAAGAAAACAGTCTCCATGATTCCATGACCACGGGTAGGTCTCGACTGGCGGCAAGTGTGACACTGGACCGCTGCTGGTGTCTGGATCATCCCGAGTCTCTCTCGAGGGCCGAAGTGTTGAGGAAATTCTTCTGATGTCTGCCCACGATCCCGGTTAATCTACAACAAGACACATCGTTTGGAAAATAATGTACTGCAAGGGCTCTTATGATGGGGAAATTACCTGCGAACGTAGCTGGAGACCAAGGGGGAAATCCCGTCACGTCGTATTTACGTGTTATCGCCGGAGTGTCGAAGCGTAGTGGTTAAGGAGGAACGTGACAAACTAAAGCGGAAGAAGATGCCAAAGGTTGGAGACCTCACAAAGTGTTAGCGGTCAGGTCTGAAGGAAGTTTGAGTCGGGGGAAACCTTAGAGTACTACAAGGGAGGTTTTTATCTCCGCCACTTCACGTCAAGAAATCGCATCAGTGAAATGAGGTCTCCATCCACTGACATGTCACCTCCTGCAATTCGTTCAACAACAGCGACACATTGCGTAAGAATTAAGGATCTTTTAAAAATAGAGATCGGCGAAACCTACGCTTCCATTCCTAAAATTATGCAATTCTGACACAAAGTGATCTGAATTTATTATAACCAGTGAGAATGATTCATAAATAATCATATAATTGTAGATAAGGTATGATTCCTGAGGCGGTTTGGTTGGGTCTTCAGTCGCCGGTGGGCTTTAGGCAGCCATTTCCTTCATCTTCTTTCCAAAAGTGGTCTACACGGTTCTGGACAAGGCTATGAAGGTAGCTTTCGACCATTGTCCATTGGTCCTCATTGTAGCAGTTATTTATTTATTTTATTTTATTTATTTTTGTTTTTGTTTTTTTGTAGTTGGTAGTACATTTACTCCCCCTTTTCCATGCCCTTTCTAATAAAATGGAAAGAATATATGTTGCTTACCATCCAGAGGATCCTAGTGTTGAAGATATCATGATCATTCTCGAAAGGTTAAACAAATTAATTACATTCATTTCCTACTACTCACATAGAGTTTTAACGGAGTGGACTGTGCTTTCTTAACTTTTGTATCCGAGAGGTTACTTCTCAGAATTTAAAGTAAACCTCTGGACATCACTTTCTCTCTGTCTCTGTATCTCTCTGTCTCTCTCTCTCTCGCGTGTCAGCCCAGCCCCCATCCACGCTGCCGACCTACAAACAAATAACCAGTCTCAAAGGTTCCGCTTTCGATCAGTTTAAAAGAATTCCCGTGTCAAACTAGGTAAGAGCAAGAAAGGTAAAACAAATCCTATAAATCTTCAGTGGTTGTGGAGTGAGGTGTTACAATCCTCACGTGACCAGCTTTTGTAAGGGCGGGCCCCTCTCTCCATCCCTGCTTGACTCTCCCCTCCCCTTGAGACATCAGGTGCACATTCATTACAAACTTTTAAAACAAGTTCTGCTTAAAAATTATTTTTTTGCGGTTTTAAGTGAAGAGTTTTGTAGACGTAGACCCTGCTCACTTCAAAGCAGAAGTAGAGGACAACATTGGACTAGACTCGCTGGATGGCGTCAGACACTGAGGTAGCGGCAGGCACGTGCAACCTTTCTCACCTCTCGTGTTAGCACGTGCAGTACGAGACGTGAGAAAGGTTTCACGTGCAAGCTTACGGTAAGCTGCTCTGTGTGCTTAGTCCCCTGTGATCATAAGCGGGAATTATGGGACAAAATGAGAAATGTAAAAGAGCCGGTATCCCGTTGCCATATTTGCAATTCATGCCACTTCGCCGCACCTCGACTTGTCTTCTGGAAACTCGTTCACGAGACTTCGGCGTGACTACCGCTCAGACGACTTCTTATCTTATCGGTCACTGTCGACCGAAGCTTGAGTCTGAGACTGTAGATGGCACCTTGGCAATGCAAGAGTCGAACACCTTTGATTTGTCTTGTAAAATCCGTCCTGTAGTTTTCTTTGGTGTAGGACATACAATGAAAATCGTGGTGTGTATGCGTGTGCGCGTTTAAAGCAACCGCCGGGTACTCTCACCTGAGAGGTGCTGAGAAAGTGGGTAGGCACAGTTCACATCCATGCAGCTAACAGCCTGTCGTAGTGAAAGCATCAAGCCGCACGTGAAGGAACACAGGCAACATCAAAAGTCGGGGAAACCCGTGCGAGGAAGCACACTGTATAATTTTTTAACTTTTTTTTTCTCAAATATGAGACTGTATTGAAAAAAACAGAACAAAATCATTTTGTATGCGTACTGTTCAGCAACATCTGGAAAGTATAGGTACAAATCATGGCTATGTACAGTAAAATATACCGTTATGCTACGAATATCTAACTATAACAGCTTGCTCCCAACGGGTTAGTCTGTTATCTATTTTATATCTCCTTTTGACACATACACAAGCCACTTGTGAAAAAGAAGTCGTGGCATGCAGAAAGTGCTTAGTTTATACCAATTTGCTAAATAAAATCATACCTCCTTCAACTATGTTTACATGAATGTTTAAATTAAAGATAATTTTATAGCCTTTTGAGGTCTAGATTACGATAATAGTTACATTTTTTTTATAAGCCCCAAACTTTATTTAGCCAGAAAAGAATTGTTACAGACTAACGTATTTGAAATAAAGCTTTTTTTAATTTATATACTTGCATGTAAGATTTAAAACACTTAAGTATTAGTCAAGATATAGAGAGATGCTAAAATAACCCCTACTATCCTCGTTAAGTTCATAAAAGTATACTCACCATTGAAGTCGCATTCCTGTTAGTATAGAACAGCATGGAGGTAAATACTTAAAGCTTCTTTTCGCAAGTTTCATCCTGGGATGCTTAAAACCTCAGGAATACAGTAATCAGAAAGCAGAAATCAACAAAAATTAATTGTAATGATTTGCACACAAAGATCTGTAAAACATACACCAGGAAAATTATACAGAAAGGGCCAATATAAATTGTTAATGAGTTACAAACAGTTCTAGTTGATTCCTAAGTAAAAGAGACTATATAAATAAAAGTCTATGCAAACAATTTTAATAAATGGGGCATAACAGTACAAACAAGATATAAAAATAAAAAAGATGCTGGGAAATCTTTATTATAGAAAACAAATCGGATTTTTATGTCAGGTTTTAATAAAACTAAATTACGAAATTTATATAGTGCATTTTCCTACTGAACATAACGGTGAATGTTTACAATAAAAGCTAACACACAGCAAGACAGACACATAATTCTTAGAACACACATACAGACAAAACATGTCAGAAAAATAAAAACAAAATAAAGACATAAAAACCTCCACAGTACCCCGGCAAGCCAGGATGGAAAAAACAAGTAGAAGGAGGCAGACAGAACAGAGAAGTCTTACACTGGGGGATGCTGTACTTTGTTGCTGCGGTAAATACCTGTTCAAACCAGTCTAGAAAAACAAAGATGCTGTTAATTGTGAGGGTGATGATAACTGAAGGAGATGAAGAGCGCGCGCCTGTCATGACTGTGCGTCCTCTCACTCGCATACGCGTGCGTGCCTGTGTGTGCGCGTGTGTGTATGTGTGTGTGTGAGAGTGAGGGAGAGAGAGGGAGAGAGAGCTCCCTTTGCTGCATGTGATTGTGTGCAAGCGAAAAGGAGGAGATAAAAATGATATAGAAAGTGGAGAGGAAACGATAGGAGGGATGGAGTTGGGGGAAAGGATGGAGCTGGGAGTAACTGGATGGGCTGGAGGGACGGGAGGGGAGCGAGATGAGAAAGGGGAGGAAAGAGAGAGATGAGTGTATGTACTGATCGTGACTGTCCGATTTTCGACAACAGGCTGTGGCAAACGTGGGCAAAGTGCTACATTCGGTAGGCCACGAGCAGGAATCTAATCTGTCTCATGGACTGGAATCGCCTTCTTTAGTGATGCGATGTTGATGAGCATCGCTTGCTCTGCTTGCCATATCGATTCCAGTCTGGCGACCTGTGTAGTCCAGGGTGCTGGTCTGCCCTTAAAATAGGGGGGGGGGGACCATTTCAGTCCCCACAGCTGAAAACACTAAACTAACACACTAACCTGTCTCTGGTCCCTCATCCTCGGTAAAACACGGTGCATCTTTTTGAAGCATCCCTTGGCAACCTAACAGCTCTGTAACCCACCCTCCCAATCCTCCGAAACACGATGAGTGTAGAGGAGGAATGCCGAGAAGAAAATCAAGGATCCATTCAAGCATGAATGACTGCCTTCAGCAGCTTTAACGACGTGAGTGACGAACCTGACACCTCCCGTGATCAAAGCCGCTCGCCGCTTGCCGTGTGATCAGCCTCCATTAGCCTCCGACTCCACTCCCATCCACAGCCAAAGATACAGAGTCATTCACTGGTGATTTATTCCTTCTTCCAACTACTTACAGGTGACCCCGTCAGTCGATAAACTATAAACACTTGAATCCTTCGAAACAATTTATAATTTAGAAATTTTAGTCATGAATACTAAATATTCAACATCCTTGATACAAATTCGACATTCTTAAACAAATGTCAATATTAATAATATTTACTAAAATATTTATTGTCAATATCCTTACTCAGTTTCTAATAAAATTATACTAACATCGTCTTTGTTTCTCTATTTATTAATGACTTCTTAAAGCGTTTCTATGGTGACCAGAGAAAAGATGAAAGGTTACACATCCAAGTATTCAGAAGTGCATTGACCTGTGAGTAGTTCACCGTGTTTAGGGCACCGCACGTGGAAAGCGGAAGCCGACCCTCTTCTTCCGTCGTGTTCGTTTTTATCTGTCCTGACAAATCAAGTGGCCTTCTGGGGCCGTATTCATGAGGTGAAGGTACATCGTCGCCCCAGTAAATCAGGGGCAAGCGTCTCAACGCCGGAGTTGTAAAGTGGTGTCCAGACTCCGCAAATGTTGCCTAACCCCTGGAACAGTAGTTATAACTCAGTGGCCAAGAGTCCCCGGGGTAAAGTATCCTAATGCAACGTCCGCGAGGTCTGGACAGGGCGTCGTAACTATGGAGACAAGATGCTTCTCCTTGATTTCCCCATCTTGCCCACAAATCCTGACTTACACTTGGTTCATGAATACGACTCGGTATCCAGCAGGTTACAGAATAGTTAGCGTACAGTCTGACCAGGGATGGGGAGTAGCTGTAGCCTAGCTACAGCTACTGTAGCTGGCTACAAATTTTGTAGCTTGTAGCTTAGCCGGCTACAAATTTAAAAAAAGTAGCTTTTAGCCGTAGCTACATTTTAGAAAGTAGCTGTAGCTTGGCTACATGTTGGCTACTTTCACGACCATTCGTCGACAGCGTGTCAGCAAGACGACGACAGCCACTGCTGTCACTGCTCGGTGTGTTGACAGCTAGACACCCACGTGTCTCGCACGCTCAGTAACCGGAAGTACTGGGTCGTCCATGTGGCGGGAGCGATTTGAAAAACGAAGATGGACGTACCCATCAATTTCCAGCCTTATTTGAAATTTTTTACATTTTGCGAAGCCACAAAATGTGGGTATAGTTTCAAATGCAAGAATGGGTGCGGCAGCACGAAGTACTCAACGAACAAGACGTCGGCGTTTAATTTGAGAACGCACTTGCAGGTAAGTTCGTTGAGATTTTCATCGATCTTCATTCTTCATGTTCTTGCTTGTCTGCTTTTGGAATAGAGGAGTGTACATGTTGTAAAGATTGTGGAAAGGTAAGGGGCTGCATCAACGTGATTACCGCACCTTCTTGCAACTGTGTCGAACCCAAGGTGAGGGAGAGTTATCGTTATTTCAGTGTATTTTTTTCTTCATTTATAAGCTACTCTGTGTCACTGCTTTTTTGAGAATGAGAAGATGTGAAGCGCTTAGAGCTCAGATTAAACGAGAATAAGCGCTATACAAATATCCGTAAATAAATTAAACCATAAACTTTTGATGTGGGGGGGGGGGGGATGTTGATTTAAAAAACAAAACATAATATTCATGTCACTGGTCTTTTGACACTTGCGTACAAATCAAAATAAGTACATAAAGCCAGTACATTTTATAAAATTAATTAAAAAACAATAAGAAATTTTTTTAACCAAATTAAGAACAAAGCATTAATTATTGTGCATTGTTCAGGTGCATAAACAGGCCAGGCATGCTTTCAACAGTCTGCGCCCATCTGGAACTCCCGAGCATTTCTTCGCAGCAAGACCGCATATTTAACACCAATGTGAAGGCAGTCCTACTGTATGGCTCTGAACTTGGAGAGTGACAAACACCATCAACAACAAGCTCCAGACGCCTTTACCAACCGATGCTTCGCCATATTTTGAGAATAAGATGGCCCGAGAGGATCTCCAACAGCAGCTGTGGGAAAGAACTAACCAGAATGCCACTAGTCAAAGACATTCAAAAAAGCGCAAATGGGGCTGGATAGGGACACACCCTGCGCAACCAGCTGACACATTGCCAGGCAGGCACTGGACTGGACCGCAGGGGAAGAGGAAAGTTGGGAGGCCAAAACAGACTTGGGAGAAGATCAGTAGAGAGCGAGGCAAAGGCTGCCGGAACCACATGGGCCCAACTGAGGGGGGCTGCCCAAAACCGGGGTTTTCGCTGGCGAGGTGTTGTTGCGGCCCTATGCTCCTCGAGGAGTAACAAGTGAATGATATGATGATGATTGTTCAGGTGCAAGTTGATGTGCGGACTGGGGACCAAACCCTGCGTGAGAAATGCAGCATCCTCTTGACTGCAGAGGCAGGCATTGATGGACACGCCAGTCCAATCCCGCAAGCAAGTACTCAGCTGAACAGGCAGACTTCATCCATAATTATGAAGAAGTTACCGGACCCCTGAGACAACTACTTCCTGATGTCTGGATTGTCGCAGAATGTCGTGATCTGGACAACAACGATCAAACAACTCTCTCTGCGCACACACACCGTCTTGCCAAGCAGTGCTGCGGCTGAGAGATATTGTTGCAGTTCTGGCAGGACTTATTCATCTGACAAAGCTGCGCGCACTAGGGTGACAGACGCAACTTCGAGGCCAAAAGTTCTGGTCAAATTCAATTCTATGAAGGACTAAAAAATGTAGATTTGTTTTAAGTTACCGGTACACTTCCAAAAATTAAAATCCATATTTTAAATATCTTTAAGGGCATTTTTAAATATAGAGTAACAAATAACATAAATATAGCACTTTAAAACTGTTTTTGAGTACCTAAAGTGAAAATTGTGACTTTAATCAACGATTTTTGTTTCAAAACGTACAAGCATTTTAAAAAACAATTTACACAATACCATAAGTCATCGAGCTATACAAGGTTTTGGTTTTTTTGTAAACTAGAGGCACTGATAAGAAAAATGCATAAGCCGTTTTGATATCTCAAGATTTCTAGGAGATATAAAAATCAGACATGGTACCCCCCGACTCAGTGTGAATGTGGCAATTAAATATTTAGAACAAATGTATAATTTTATCACAAGTAATGTTTTATATCCATATTCTCAAATGCATCACTTTTGTAGCTTATGCATTTCTTAAACAAAATTGCAAAATTTTAATGCTGTAACTCAAGCCAATCTTGAGAAATATGTTTTATAGTTTATGACTGGATGTCTAAAAAAAACAAACAGAAGTCAAAATTCAAGCTTAAAGAGTTAAATTAAATATATTCTTGATATCAGATCATTTTTGAAAAATAATATTTTCAGTGTTTATATGCTACACTTGACATCTATACTATATAATTAAAGTCTATTCTAGAGCCAGGACTATACTTTTCACCCTATCAGCTTTTGGAAACAATTAGTTTGTGTTCCTTTCTTTGTTTTCAGCTGTCAGTGTTAGAAAAAAAATGCCTTATGATCTGCTTGCCTAAATTAGATTAAGCAGTGTTTTACTTATATTCCATGCAACTCATTTATTTCAAATGGTCTGTTGTTCATTGTCACATATTGATAGAGGTTGACATTTTTCATCACCACATAACCTAACTTATTGAAAATTCCACCAGGTACCTGATACTTAAGCATCTGTTTAGTTTTCATTTCTAAGTAATAGGGAACAGAATAGTTATAGGAAAACAAATGTTTATCGGAAAATATATAATTCTTTTGTCACTAAACAGGATGAGGAAAAGATCCAGCAAATGTTTAATATAATCGTAAAATACGTGTACTTATTGTGTGAAAAAGGCCGGGGAGGAAAGGGGGCAAGGAATGAATGAAAGCATTATGGATTCACTAAAGGTGTCGTTGGTTAAAATGTCGGTATATCGCAGTTCTCCGTTTCATTTGGGTATATAATAAAAAACTTGTAAAGCGAAAATTGGAGTAATAGTATTTGCGTGTGTACTGTTTTGATGTTTGGGTGTATGTTGCTTACAGCCAGGCTGGCTACAGCTAACTTCGTTATCAACATCACGGTTTTAAAAGTAAGCCAAAAGAAGCTGGCTACATTTTAAAGTAGCCCCCAAAGTAGCGCTACGTTTTGGAAAAATTGTAGCTGTAGTGTAGCCGGCTACATTTTGAAAAAAAGTAGCTGTAGCGTAGCCGGCTACAAATTAAAAGTAGCTTGCCCATCCCTGAGTCTGACTTACCCTATTCAGCTGCATTATGTCCAAAAGCATACATATCTTATTTCCTTCTTCTTTTGTAAATCCACATCTCACTTCTTGAATTTTTCGCTATGAGTTCGCGTGTGTTGTCAGCTTGAATTTTGCAGACGTTGCTTCCCATTTTTCAGTTTCATTATTGTGTCAACGGAGTTCAGAGAGGTCCATCTGACACTGGATGGTGAAATACAGGTTTGTGTCGAGTTCCATGACTCAAAATACGACAGTTCATCGGGGCGAAGGTCTCAAAGTCAGTTCCTGAGTCGGTGCCAGACTCCACAGCTCGATGAAAACCTTCAAGACGAGAGACCTGCTGGCAGAGAGGAATGTTGGCGGAGAGCCGCACGGCAGTAACTGGTGTAGACTTTGGTAATGTCTTGAGCAGACGATCGATTCCTCACGTTCCATACATCAGACAATGGAGGGAGGACCCTCAGATCTGTCTGTACCCGCAAATCGCTTGAGCTGCAGAATGGCCACGTGGTGTAACTATGGGAGTTTGTAAGGACGTGCGTGTGTGTCTGTATATATATATATCTTACAGAATGGCCAATATCTCTGTTTCAATACTTTCTAGTGACTGTATTTTGCAATCCCAGGAACCGTGGAACTTTCAGACTAACGTTCTTGACTGTTCCATCTCTCACGTGCGCTGTGTGAAACCCTGGATGACGGGAGGGGCACGTGCGCAGACGGATTTGTGAGAAGCATGCAATACACCTTTTGTTGTTGACATATTAGATAGAAGTAAAATACATTCTTCAGTCTATTTTATACCTCCATGTAATCAGTCTGCATGCAGGCTTTCTCTTTCTCTCGTTCTCTTTCCCAATACTCTCAACAGTTTGTTTCTTGTTGCGGTCGTCGTCGTTGTCGTAACCGGTAAAGCCACGCAAGAAACTCATTTCTCGGTGTGTAACGAGATTGTTTGTTGCTGTGAAGAGAACATTTGTATGTTTGTCATGCAAACTGCTCCGCTCCCAGAATTCCCGGTGGCAGGAGTACAGAAATGAAATGTCCAGAGTCGTCAGACTCTTCTTGTCTTCAACTCCACAGACGGGGTCCTCTCTCGGGGTTTGTGCCGAGCTCTCCTCCTCCCTCTTGCTCCTAATTGTGAGGATTAGCACGACATCGCTCCTGATGAGGTCCTGTTGCATTCCCCTCCTCTCTCCCCCATCTCCGCTTCTGGAATGCGGCCACCTGCATCTCCTCTCCACCCTGACAAACACCGTTGCTCCAATTGTGTGTTGTTTATACAATGCATCATCTCATTAGATGGACAGTGTGGTTGTTGACACTGCACAGCGCTGCTTATAAAAGGAAGTGGTAAAAAAAATAGAAACTAGAGAGATTATTTTTTTGTTTTTCCATTGAAAATGCGAAGTGCAATTGCCCACATAACACCTCTCTTCAAAATACAAGTTGCATTAACAGCAGCCTGTTGTTTTCCTTCAAGTCTCACGAAGAATGCTATTCATCTGCCATGGTCTAATTAACAGATGATGAAAGCGCTCACCTTGTCTTCCCTGGCCTCAGTAGTTAGAGTTTAGGTCTTGCCAACCACTTCCAGCTTCATTTCCTGCTTGCACTCTGACACACTATGACACCTACCCTCATCCATTAGTCATATGTCACACATGATGCTTGACACATGACACTTGCGATCCGCTATTCATTTATATGATGACACCAATTTAATTACTTATCTCTTCAAGACCAAATGGACCATCCAAACCATTATGAAAAATCTTGACAATTCCAATTATTTCCCTTCAATATTAATAGCCGAAAACAGGCTATAAAACGAAAAATAAAATATTACAACATATTCCAAGATGTTTTCTTTTTTTTTTTTTTTAATTTTTTAATTCTCACAGTTCAGAGATTATTTTTATTTATTTATTTAGTTCTTTCTTTCTTCCTCATTTCCTGTCTTATCAGTCGTGTGTTCTTTCCTGCTTGCTTTATTTTCAATTTGATTTCAAAAGAGATATGACATAATTACGAAGCATTTAGTCTTCTAGCTAGTCGCATATTGAATATTATGAATCATTCTTTCTTTTATGTAGTAGGGTTAAAAAGGAAGAATAAAGATAGAAAGATCTCAATGAATGAAAGGCGGAATTTCCTTCTGAAAATTGGAAGAAGGGAAGAGTGTCGTTAGACAACACCTTCTACCTTGTAGCTGCTGGCTGCGGTGGAGATGTCAAGAGGTTGGCGCATGCTCAGATGGAGTCTTGTAGACTGATGCTGACTATCCCGGGGCTGTGACGAGGGCCAGGCATGAAATTGAGCGAGAATCCACTCTTCAAACAATTTTCGCTCGGCCTTGCGTTGCCTAAAACCTTTCAACCCATCGGGAGAAAACCCAGATTTTCTGTCTTCCGCTATGAAGGCACGGAACTACAAATTAGTGTATCCACATTTCCACATTGTCCACTTCTGTGGATTCCAGAGTTTATCTGCACGCGGAAGCCGAAATCCTCTGTAACCTTTGCCCTAGTTTTCGTCTGAAATGACACGTGATTTCATGGCGGAAACAGGTTTTTCTATCATAATGTAATATGATCTACTTCTAAAAGCAATGGCCGCAGGTTGATTTCAAATTTTTTCGTGTTTTTTGGGCTGCTTTTTGTCTTTGTTCTTTTTCTCCATTTCCTTTCTCTCTGGCTTTCTGCTTTCTTTTGTCTGCCATTTGGGGACAAAAAAAAAAAAAAAAAACAGCAAAAAACACCTTGGGTCAGAATTTAAACTATAAGAAAATTTTCTTATAAAACTGACAAATGTTTACAACTTTTCCTAATTAGTTTGATTATAATAGTTGAGTATCATTTCTTTCATACGTGTATCTTGTATTGACTGAAGACTTTTCACTTGTTTACATTTTATTATTTCATCATTCAAATTATTCTAATTGATTTTTTTTTTTGCACAATGGATCTCGATTAATTAATTAAACTGTAATGAATAAGTATTTCTATTTATCATTATCTATTTAGTCCATCTCTGTACAAAAGCATGTCAGAAAAGTTTAAGACAAGAATAATTAGTTGTTTGTTTGCTTCAAAATAAATAAATAAATTAGAGCTAACATCCTGATCACGTAAAGCGCATTTACCGTATCCTGCATTTGATGGAAGATTTTGTGTTTGTGAAAATTGTAGAGCACACAATTTAAACAGTGATGTATTTTTCATTTAGCGAATGTAGAGCAGTGAACACGAATCACTCCCAGATGCAGCACTCCCACAGTAATTCTTATCCTGGGTGATGCAGTCCCTTGTTCAATTATAAGTGATCGATGCCCTTCTCTTCCATTACTGTTACGGAAAACAGAGAAAATGCGGCACTTGTAAACAGCAAATGTTCTTGTAAACAAGAAGCGTGGTCAGGACACCCAGTGCTGATTATGCTTTGATTGTCAGCTTGTGCTCGTGTCTTTGTCCAGGCCTGTCCTCTTTTTTGCCAGAATGATCACCTGTTGCCCTCGTTACCGCCTGGGAGAGACGGCGACCTGTGCTGCACTTGTGGACACGAAGACCTCGTAATGAGACATGGGGACACAGTGGTCCTGACTCGCAGCCTGTGACATCTCTTGCACCATAGTTCCATATTATTTCACCAATATCTGTCTCATGGGAAACTATATTTTAAGAAGGAGCATCTCCATGATATGGGAAAGAAAACTGAGCCCCTAATTAAGGATGCAAGATCTTGGGACACATGTGAAGAAAATATTGCTCAATCAGCAACATCTTCGACCACATGCTAATAAGGCTTTAACTAATCATTAGCTGACTTTCTCCATGCCGTGAGAAACACGGGTTTGAATGTTTGCAAATCCCAGGAGAGAACTATGATAATGAAGGACTCGCAGCGAATTATCTTATCTCAGATTATGTCAATGAGTGTACTATCGTGAATAAAACCCACTTTGAAACTTATTTTGCATTCTAAAGTTTCTGAAACTATGGGTTAGCTACTTGTTGAGTGTGATTTGCTTTAAGTAGCCAGCAAATTTTGTGAACTATGCCTGATTTAATAGTGCAAATTTAATAGAATTAAATTTAAGGGGGTCAACAGTTCATTCATCAATGTTCCACACTAAAGCTGGACGGACCTTCAAATTTAGCTACCTGACTTTACAGGGCTGAGACCAATTTTCACAGACACCAAAAAACCCAACTAAACTAGCTTTTTCACAGAGGTCATTAAAGACAGATCATGAATGTCTCACAACTCCACGCCAAACTTTTTATCAATCTGCTCAGCTTCACTTTCTCCTGTTGGGTGGAATCGTACCCGACATCCCTGTTCAAGCATTTAATTTCTAGAACTCTGCAATGTCATCTCCATCCCACAAAAATCACACATGCAACTACTCTAGATTAAGAGTTCAATGGAACTAAAAAAAAAAAAAATAGAATGCTCGACAACTACAAGAATAAACGGTCCTCTGCAACTTAAAACAAATTCTTCATGAGGTTACTTAACGAATCGCTTTTTCCTTTCAATGTACGACATTAGCTTCACCTTTGACAAGAGCAGTCGACTGTGTATAATCAATAAAAAAAAAATATAAAACCTCCATTAGACAAGAAAGATCACGTGGTTTGCGCAATATAAACGTCATCACACTTATAGTCCCGCCTACCACGGCCGATTACTCCTTTCGCTGTTGGTCCCCCTCCATCTCCCTCCATCATATTGATGGGAAGTAATGATTAGATACAAGAAAGGTCTCTGGGCGCCATGCACGCTCTCTTTCTTGACCATCACGGAGCTGTTCCGGCAGCGACACGTGGCACGTGACACAAGCTGTGCACGAGATGAGTGACTTCAGTTCACCTTGTCGTCCTCCCTTCTTCCCTCCTTCCGTGCTGCGCGTGCTGTGGACGTGGGGCCCATGTCACCGCCTCCAATGATGCAGTTGTTGAGTGTAAACTCGAGTGTTGACTCGACTCTGAGCTCACCATAATTATCACTCCATTCCAGTCTCACTAATCAGATTTCAAACTATCATGTCTTAAGATCGACATCAGAACAAAGATGATAGAGAAAGGAGTGATCGATGGTCTATTGAACCAATGCTAAACCAAAACTGGTCGCAGCTTCAAATTTAGAAACAGGACTGACCTTTGACTCCTATCAACCCACAACACACCATAGGACAGAAAACATTTCGTGCTTTGTGTAATCACGTGATCACATGCCTTGTAGCCTCGTTTAGAGCCAACTCGCCTCTGCTGGCCCCTTGATATCAAATTTGTGCCGCGAAATGTCCCACAAAGCGCATTACTGCCTCAAACCCTGTAACTGATGACAACTGAACATTGAAATAAAAGCTCCCCTGGCTTTGGGCGACCATTTCCTTCTGGTTGGACAACGTGGCCATTGACATGCGTCCTTAGCTAGGGCTGACCGCGTTTTCGCTCCTTGCTTCCAATTCGACACATTTCTAGAGAAAGAAAACCTCGCTGGGAGAGTGTCTATCCTGATGAAGGCAGGTTGTGGTGCTGCACGTGCACCCTGTGGCATCAAAGCCTCTCGCCGCCTGTAATAACTCCCACTGCAACCACGTGCGCTGTGTGCTGCATTCTGTCACCGCACCAACCCACAGAACAGATTTTTTTTTTTTAATTTTCTGAAACATTCTTAGAAAACAGCCGTTACCTGCAGTCAATTTGTTTTTCTTTATTTGTTGGTGAACTAAGCACATTTGCAAAGGCTGTTCTAGAAGTTGGTGGAGGAATTCGCTGCATTACTGTAATTTTGATTGTTAGTTAATGTTTTTGTGTGTAGTGAATTTTGTCTAAAATTATATAAGATGTGTTACTTATATTAATAATCTCATTCCACTGTAGGGACAAGTAAATAAGTTACAGGTTAGTAGACAAACACCTTATTCAAAAATGTGTAACCTTATGTTCGAAAAATTCCTCCTTGAAGCTCTTCAAGGCACGCAACGAAATAGAGATTATTCCCTTAAAAAAAATTTTTTTATCCATTAAACACCAAACAGGTGCAATGCCAGTTTTCACGAGAATTTGAATTTCAGTATAAAAAGCCGAATAGAAAATTTTTTTCTACTTCTTTTTTCTTTCTTAAAAATAATTGCTAAGATCGCGTGGCTCTTTTTTGTGTTGGTATGTGTGTAAGTGTGTGTGTGTGTGAGAGTGTGTGTGTGTAAGTGTGTGTATGTGTGTGTGTAAGTGTGTGTATGTGTGTGTGTAAGTGTGTGTAAGTGTGTGTGTATATGTGTAAGTATGTGTGTGTGTAAGTATGTGTCCGTCCAGACCACTTCTGCCTCACGCCTGTGCATCTACTAACAGCCTTCCCCTTAATGTCCATTGATGACCGCTCACGACCTATTGAAGGAACCTTTCATGAACTGCTGCTAGTAGACCGGCGATGTCTCGCGGTACTTTAGTTTTAACCAAAAAGGACCGGAAACTAATGGAGGGTCGAGGACAAGACCCGTAGGATATATAATTAAGGTGTCATCCTCTCCCAGACGAGGTCAGTCAAATCACTCTCGGACCGAGAGGAAGAAGCACTTGCTGACAGAGAGATGAGCATGAGTGAACGAAGAAAGCTTGATGAGTCCTGCTTGATGGTTCACAAAGTTCACAGAGGTAAAGGTTACTGAGGATCAGGTGGTTATTGTTGTTGTTCCTGTACTCTGGTTTTAGTTACCTGTCAGGTGAGAAGCAGGATAAACAGAGATGAATCCCGGGTACACGACCATATAGCACGCAGATCCTAAGGCAGCCACCAGTGTTTCTAGAATACCCGTGTACAAAGTTTGTACATCTCCCTTGTCATTTTCTCTCTTCTTCTGTCCCTGGCTTTATCTGTCTCTTTTTATCTTTCCGTCTCTCGTCCTCTTTTTGAGACACCACAATCATCCAAAACTTGCAATCATGTAGAACAACAAACATTTCTTTGTTTAGTATTGTTCCCGCCCTACCTTTCCCCAGAAGCTTACTTACATACTAAAAGTGAAGTTATTGTCCCTTATTATGATTGCATATGTTGATAAACGAATTTTGTTTTGTCTGCTTGTATTGTGTGTGTGTGGAGGGTCTGAGTAATAAGATGTCGACTATATATGAATTATAATAGTAAAGGTCTTTTATTCTCCAAACATCTCTTAGAGCCCAAAACTTTTACTTCCCACAAAAAATTTATCGGTGTACATACAGACACAATAAAATTTTGTTGTTCTGTCTCCGCCTTAACACTTCTAAAGCCAGGGCAACCACAAAGACTTTATAATTACTGTCTATTGCTCAATTTGTCTTTCTTGTCTGCACGACAACTTGTTATTATTTCCTTATTTTTTATGTCGTCTCTTGTGTTAGACATTTTTTAGTCTGTGGAGAGACATTTATGTTATACTTAGCCAACTCTGTTTCTCTAGCTCCAGCCTTGTTTTACCAGTCCTCTAGCTAATGAGGCGGAATGCTCCCTGCTTTTTTTAATCATTTGTAATTGGCACAAAATGTTTTTGTTTTGTTTTGTCACGAAGCTTCCTGCAGCCTAAAATAAGAACTGCCGGGCTGCATTTTCCATACAAAAAATAAGTAGTCTTTGATAAGGAACGAACACTGCACGAAAGTAATCGCCATTGTTAATTAGCAGTCATAGAGATAGTAATGTCCACCTTGGTTAATGAGATAACATTAAATGAAAGTGAAGAAACCTCTACCATCTCTCCTTCAAGTCAAACATTGTTTTTGTTGAAGCTGTGGGTATTTCTGTCAACACAGCAGGTCTTCCCCCGATCACCGGCGGACAACAACGACAACAACGCCAAGAATGTAAGACAACGACCTCGTGTTCATCCACTTGGCAACCCACAGGGCCCTGCAACATGTTTCCTCCACTGAAATTAAGTTTGCTTCTTTGGATGTAGTTGCAAAAAAAAAAAAAAAAAAAAAATTAAGTCTTTGGATGATGAAATTCGCAAAGACACTAGAATTTTTTTTTTAATCACAACGTGAAGAATGTTGAACCGAAAAATGTCGATGAATGCTTTAGAATTCTTTGGATATATTTGTGGATTTTAGTGCATGGTAAGGTTTGGCGTGCAAGTGAGAGTCTGTATATGTGTTTGTTAGTGTGTGTGTGTCTCAAGCTGTGTCTGCTTTCCTCTCGGGCTCTAATATTTTCCGTAATGTATTATGCATCGATGTAGGCTGTTGTGTCG
Source organism: Pomacea canaliculata (assembly GCF_003073045.1). Classification (NCBI taxonomy): domain Eukaryota; kingdom Metazoa; phylum Mollusca; class Gastropoda; order Architaenioglossa; family Ampullariidae; genus Pomacea; species Pomacea canaliculata. The sequence continues at coordinate 13,855,681 of NC_037595.1, forward strand.
ATAATAAAGAGAGGTTGAGAGACATGCGCGGGCGGTGGGCGACATGACAGATTATGGAGTGGCTGAAGGAAAACATTGTGTCTTTAAAGACCTGCACAGACGACAGAGACAAGAACTCAGATGTGGACAGGTTCCTGCTCTGGCAACATGTGCAACCTTTAGCTGCATGAGTGGCAAGCTTACAGTTAAAAACACTACATGGACCTGGCACCTTTCGGTTTTCTGTTAAATTTTTTTTTTACTTCTCTTTCCTGAAAGATAAATTCTTTTGCATAAACCCATTAATTTTCAGAAATTTTGACAAAACGTTCTCCGGTCAGCTAAATTCTTAAATCGCTAAATGCATTCTTTGATGATTTTTTTTTTACTGCAAAAGTAATAAAGTTAATTTCAAAGACAATATAAGTGGTGCAAGCAGAGAGAGAGAGAAAGTGGGAAAAAGTGACAAATATGAGCATAAAAGTGTACATCGTAATGAACACGATTGTCATAAGGAGGAGTTTTATATGCGCCTGATCCGGTAAAATGCATTTGACTTTCTTCTTCCCTTTGCATTATCTTTAAACTAGTTTAATTTTTTCACTTTCCTGATTTTCATCCATTAGTGTTATCCTTCGCCCTTTGACTTTACTTCTCAGATTCTTTGTTTTTATTCTTGCATTGTAATGAATTTTCATTCATAAGACATTTTTCTCTTTTCTTCTCATGCCTTTCAATTTTTTTATCCTTCTCTCTTAAATTTGAATTGCATGTCTACTTTATTACTGTGGATCACTTTGAAGCAACTTGTTTTTAAAGTAAGATTCACTCATTTATTGAAATATCTTTCTGATGAAAAGACTTAAATTTCGTACATTCGTGTATGTACAGCGCACAATATGTCCTGGTTCATCACGCCAGTAGTCGGTGTATTTAAAAAAAATCTACACTATCAGGAAGACATAAAAACGAGTAAACAAGCATATTCACATTCGAAAACGCGTGGAGTACATGAAAACCCTGGAGGTAAGATTCTCTCAGCCTCTTCATCGCCGACCTCAGGCTCCATGAAAGAGGCCGCTGCTACTTGCGGCAGACGAACACTAACAGGTGTCGCTTTTATTTCTCAAAAAATAAACAAGAAAGCAAGTCTACCTGATCAGTTCACATCTAGATGAGTGATGGACGACATGTTGGAACTGGAACCGTGTAATTACGTCAGTGTCTGCTCCACACTACGTCCATGACGTGACCCCGGCACGTTGATGACCCGACTGTAGTCCACCATCTCCGTCTCACCCTCACGAGCCTGCAGACGACGTGGTCTACATGTAATTAGACAAGGCGCCATGGTAATGCTATCCTTGTCTAAACTGTGATCTTTGATAGGTTGTGTCGGGGTTTTATTTCTCTCTTGCGATTCCCGGGTGGCGCTTAACGAGCGAACGGGGGCTGTACACCAGCGAACTGCTAACGTTCGCAAAGTAAACTCTCGCGGAAGGTTAACATGCAAAATTGAGTTCCACTTTCATTGAGCTATCTGTGAGATAACTGCTGTCTTCCTTGCTAAATGTGGCGCATCTCACCAGCCAAGAATAATCGTTGTAAGAGTAGGACTTGCTTGTTTCTGGACAGCTTCAGACATCCAAGAAACACTTTAGAAATGCCGAACACACTATCAAACAAGCATACACGCAACCGCACATGCTCTATCGGAGTCTTAGTGCAAGATATGGAGTTCAGACTTCATTGACCGATGACCTCTGACCTAACCTGACAGTCACGACACTGCATGAGCGTCTTCTGAGTTCTTAAACAGAAGTGAGCACCAACAGAGTTCACTGTCTTCAGAGTTGAAGAAGAAGCATATCCTCCCTCCATTTCTTTCTGGGTCACTGTTCAAACCTCTGACCTCTTCTCTCTGGTATTGATTCTTTGGTGATGGGTTGCCTCAAATGGAACCTGATTCTTTTTCCTAGATGCAGACAATGAAGGAAGATTAAAATGAGTTTTATCTTGTGGACAACGCCTTCTGGGCAACTCCTAATCGAAAAACCGTTAAGACGGTAAACATGACCATTAGCAGAGAATCCTCCAAGCAAAGTGGCCGAGAGAAGGACATTATTAAAAAATCGATCTTTTGTGCCAAGAATTTCTTCGGGCAAATTGATTGAAAATTCGAGGCGGAGAGACCTGTGATCTTTCGTTAATTATCAACGATTGAGACCTTTCATCGTTTGGGTCATTGTCCGCGCGGCTTGTTTGACAAAAGCTGTTTCTACTCTCGTGGAGATTGTAAAGATGCAAGGCGTTCACTCGGTCAAATATAAGGCACAGACATAAAACACACGTTAATTGCGGAACATACCTAACATGATTACCAATGAAAACCGAAAAACTTTGATTACTGCCCCACATGTCTTAGGACAACCTAGTACATCATTTGAATTCAGATGCACTTATAAATCCGACACAGAGTTTGCTTCTGGTAAACATTAACATTGTGTGTATTACTTATTTTTCAAAAGTCTAAATGGATTCAAAGGTATTTTCTAATTTCATTATCGCAATCATCGTTGTCGTCGTTCGCGAAAGCAATGGTGGTGGAAGCGCTTGTGTGCGTCCATGTGTCTGTGTTTGTGAGCTCGCGCGCTCGCCCCGTGTGGTGAGCGAGTAAGTACAAGAAATAGCTGACTACCCCAAGGTAGTTGATATGGTTTGCAAGGTAGCAGCCTGTGTCAAATGTTTAATGCAATAAAAAGCTACCTAAACATTGAAGTCTGAAACATGCAAGTGATGTTGTTGGGGTCCTGTCGGTAATCTGATCCCTACTTCGCTCGTTTCTTCCTTCCTGTATGGGACATGTTCCAATGAGTCAGATCGCTACCAGGACCTTAACGGTTCCTTGGAACATGTAATGGTGTTAGAAGTAATTTCATAGCAGCTGCCAGGCTCTTCACATCTTTAATCTCTAAGGCTAAGCTTTTTAAATACTTGAGGCTTCAACTGCTCTGTGAAGCATACTACACAGGATTGTTCGCTCCTTTATCCCCTGGTGGGAAAATGAACCATCAGAAAAGCCAATTTACTTGACAATATGTTGTAATATTAAAGCAAGGGCGCTTATGAACAAGAACAAATATTTTATATTACTTCCTTATTACATAATCTAACCTTTAATAAAAACCTGGGTATCGCCACCATCTGTTTACATAAAAACATGCACACAAATTTATTAAACATTTTATTAATTTGGGTATGCACTTTGACATAAAAGAGAACAAAAAGCAAAAGTATGTTTATTTTAAACAGAAATGAAAAGACAAGAATAAAAAAGGGTGAAAAAAATAAAACAAGAAGATCTGTAAAAAATCTGGACAGTTCATATTTCAACACTTTCTGCACCAGAAATTAATTTCCAAGGCTGGCTGTTTATTTTATTTTTAAATATTTCACTTGAACTTTGAGGATAAGATCGATGTTTTTATTCATGAATCGTATTTTCAGCTTGTCCACATGGTAGCAGAGCTGGTGGTATCAAGCTGACATGGCGGTAACCCCAGACACAGCCGGAAATAAATACAGTCTTGACTTTCAACCTCTCCATGGCAGGATCCAGCCCGCCAACAGCCTCCATCATCTATTCAATAAGTTTGAAAATCTTTTAGCATTTTGGGTGAATAAGAAGAGTAAGCATGGAATCAGTGCCGTTCCTTTTTGTCTGTTCTTGGAAGATGGCTAAATCCCATGTAATGCATAATTGAAACCGGTGCCGCCAAGGTTGGACTTGGAGGCTGAACTCGCCAGGATGTCAAGAGACAATGTAACGCGGGAAAGGTCAATCAAATTCTTCAGCAAATTAGCTTTAAATTGATAAAAACACTTTTCTAAAAAGGGATTCGGTCTAGGCAATACAAGAAAGCATGTTGGCATTGAAAACCCACGTTTGTCGACAGCCTCCACAGATCTTTATGTAGCTGGCTTCATGGGGTTGTTATAGTAAGTAGAACCTGCACAGATCTTTAATTTTGCAGTTCTGAAGTTACTACACAACATATATAAATATATACATACACATGAAAAACACTATGCAAAATGCATTTTCTTCTTCTTCTTCATCTGACTCGCCTCCATGTCTTCTGGTGAACCTGTCTCTGACCAAAGCCATCGACGTGTGGCTTCATCTTAAAACAAGTGTTTTCAATCAAAAGCCCAGCACCAGTATGGTGATGAAGTTAGGGACCTGACATGTGAGTGTGGCTCAGTAGCCTGGTTATCATCAGACTCCAAGTGTCGTGCTTTGACTGCAAATAGGAGCAATCTGCCTCAGTGTCATTGAAGAATTTTCCTTGGCAACTGGTGTGTCAGGGTGTATGCGACCCACAGTTCACATTGCAAATGACAGACATGAAACTTGGATGTCCGAAGGGTACATCACAGTTAGAGGTCCAGAGGTTTGCTCGTGATTTCTTTCACTGAAAAATGAACTCACTGAGCTTAATGTCAGTGTCAGCCGGCCAATACCAGCTAGATAAGAGCTCTCTGGTATTAACTTCAGGCCTTCATTAATTATTTTAATTAAAAGTTCATTAGTTTGTTAATTAATTTCAAATAATCAATGAACCAAAAATCAGGTACTTGTGTAGTTTGTCCTTCTAGTTCTTAATACCAGTGCCTCTGATTTTACTGCGGATTAAACCTTAAAATGTAGCCCGAAATTTTCTTCTTAAAAGAATATTACAAATAAACGAATAAACGAATATGAAAGCCAGTTATAAATATTCTAATACATAAAAATGTATTGCACTAAAAATGAATCGATTTCACGAGTGTCCTTGCTTTGGGACAAACCATTTTTTTCCTTTTTGCTTTCTCTCTTTGTCTTCTTTTTTTTCTGAAAAAAGGAATCTCAATCCCTCTATCTCTTTCACACCATCCCTTCAAGTCTCTAGCACTTATAAAGGAATGGAAATGGGAAGTTAACAAGGGTACGAGCATCAGTGTGCTTGGATGTTGGAATGGATATACCAGCAGAAATGAGTTTGTGAGCGTCTAAATGGACATCGTGGAGAGAAACATTGACGCTAGAGTTGGCTGTGGAAGGCGATCATAGTGCCCCCTGGTACCTCCCTACTGCCCCCTGGTGCCCCTTCTGCAACATCCTCTACCCGTCTGTCAGTGCTCGAGAGTCTTGTCGGGCTAGCTGCCCAGTGATCACCAGAGGAGAACAAGTGACATGTCTCCAAAGGACGTGACCTTTCGAGTCAGGTGACCTCCCTCACACCACAACACGTGTTAGCTCACCACAGGCTAGTTAGTCCTCTACTCACCAGTCCCAGAGCTTGTATTTATGTCACAAGCCCACAAGTCATATACATGTATGTATACTTAAAAAAAAAAATTGAACCTTAAAACTAAAAAAAATGGTTTATGATAATAATTATGCTTACATATAGATCATAATGGAGGCCCGCGATAGGAGATTTTTGTGGTACGGTATGAAGCCTACACTTACGGCTCTCGGCCCTCGCATAGGACCAAACAGCAGGGCACCGCGTACTGCTGCTAAGGCCGCCTGTTCAAAATATACAGAAAAGTATGAATAGATGAAATCAGTAGAAATCAACGGAAGAAAAGCAAAAGGTTTGCCTACAGCACCCGGTGTTCCCAGGCGGTCACCCATCCAAGTACTAACCGGGCCCGACGTTGCTTAACTTCGGTGATCGGACGAGAACCGGTGTGTTCAACGTGGTATGGCCGTAGGCGAGGATAGCAGCATTACAAAGCTTTATAAAACAGCCGCACACTCACTGACACGCCCGACCTACAGTGCAAAATAATTTAAGTCCCTCTCTCTCTCACACACACACACACACAAATATACACCTGGTAGTGGCAGGTAGTGTATTTAGATTATTCTGGTGTGCCTTTCGCTCAATGAAAGTCCACGTGTTCTCCCTCGATTTGGGTCAAATCTGGCAACATTCTGGAAATATTGATCGAAATTGTCCAATATATTTTATCTACTTTTATTGCTTTAAATAGACCAAGAAATAGATAGCACTTTCAAAAACTCACGTGACACACACACACACACTTGGATAAGGAACCAGCTACTTTAGGTACCTCGACAGGGAAACTAGCTCCTGAGTTATGAGTCACTGAGGAGAGAAGTTGTTTAACCCACCGGAAACTCCCAATAAAGGATGTCGCTGCGCATGCGTGTTTGGCTCAAAGGGAGAAGTTGAAACTTTACAAATAAAACAACAAATTTTTCAAAATATGAAAAAGGAAAACAGACTCTGTGTAAAATCAGACTTTTCCTTTTGGCCAAATGAGCAACCATTACGATAAAATATTATTTTCGTTCTTAAACGAACGACCAGGGGAGAAAACAGAAAAGTCTAATTTTGCTCTCATGGCGTCTGGCTCTCACCGAACAATTCTGTCTCATTACATTTTCCCAGTTTATTTAAGTCTAGAAGAACACATTGCTGGCTGTGGCTGAACTAAATCAGTTACGATGTCTCCTATATTCACCCTGGTGAGAAAGGTATCAGCACACGACACCTCAGACAAAAAAAGCCGCCGTTAGAAGATTCGGGTATGTCTCCCCCGAGTCTATAAATACCCGGCATAATACACTATCTTCAGCTAACTCATTTATCCACTTCAGGTAGGGTAACAGGCTGTAAGTGTATTTAGGGAATATGTCTTGACCGTGTCCTGCACCCAGTCCTCACTTTTCCCAGTCTCACCATTTTCACGCCTTCCTCCACTTGTTTCTCCGTCTTAGCAAAATGACAGCCCGAACCTTTTGCTTTCTCTCATAGCAATGTTTCCTTCGGTTGTATTAAGGCTTCCTTATATAGCCTTGTTATATATGTTCTCTCCAACGTGCATTTTGTGCTTTATTTCGCCTTACAAGAGTGTGACTATTATCTAATGAGTTCTTCCTACGGTAGGTGGGACACTGACTTTAATGTCTGATGGCACGTGGCAATAGTGACCAGTAATTGCCTCAGCTCCCCCTAGTGTGCCACCAACAATTTATTGGGCTGCAGACTAATATTCTGTCCTTTCTCCTCCAACTAGCTTGCTCTGTGCAGGAAAGCGCTCATTATTTTCAGTCGGAAGAAGACAAAGTTTGAGTTTACTGTGAGTACCGTCCGTCGTTGGCTACTTTGCAGGATGTCGTAAAGCGAGCGCCCTCTTGTGGATACACACGTGCATGTTCATGTGTATGTTTGTGTGTATGCTTGTGTGTGTCTTTGTATAGGTGCGTGCGTGATATTCGTTCCCACTGACAGAATATTATACTGTCTTTTTTCGTAGACGGTTGTTTATTTAAACTAAATTTCACAATTCTTATCAATTATTTTGATAAACTGTCAGCATATTCTTCCTACAGCATGCATCTATCAGGAACAAGCTGATGATAGTCAGTGATGCGATAATCCGATCAAGAAATTAAAAAAATGCTTTGCAACTATCCACACCTCCACAATTTTCTTCTAACAAAGTTTTAGTCCAAAGAGATAAACAATATACATCTAGAAAAATATTTCATTTTCGTCTAACAAAACATAATGTTAGTCTCACAAAATAAATAATTTTTGTCTAACAAAGTATTCAAAATATCTGGGTTTTTTTTTTCGTCAATGCCCTTTGATAATTCAAGGTTGCTTCTCATTATTCTACTTCCGTTATATTTACAATATTTCTAGATATTGAAAGGGAATAGAAGACTTTAAATATCTCTTGCACTCTCCTTCTCAATAGAAAATCACTCAGCTTGCCCCTATACCCAGCCTCTTAATCTTGATTCCTGTCACTGAAAGAAAGGCGATGCATTATGGTCTATCTTCCTCACAAAGTTTCAGTAGCAAAGTGCACGATGACATCCTCGCCATCTTCCAGGCAGTCGTGAAGGAAATTAGGAACTGCATGTCCAAAAAGCTGAAGATGCATTGCGAAACTTCAATTTCAAATGTCAAAGCACAACTAATTTTTTTTTTAATAAAATAAAAAAAAAAATGTTTCTCAAAACACTTCCCTGGAATCTGTCGTCGGTGTCTGTGCAGAAGTCACTAAAAATGTCTCCATGCCATTTACGACAGTTGACGATGTGAACACAGCTCAGCTCAGCTGGACGAGGGTTTGCTCATGGAGAAGTCCACCAGCATCACATCTCAGGGAAGCAAAACTGTGGTTGCGTGCTGTGGCCTTCTGGGAGCAATCTCCATTGCCTCGGTCAAAAGAGCAGCGACTGTAACATTTTATGTGCAAATGAGTCTTACAGTTTTTCCTATTCCTTTCCTAAATAACCGTTCGCAGCAAATACTGATAGACACACAACTTCGCCCGCAAGGAGTTGCAAAATTTATGTGAGAAATTGTTCTTTCTTCTTTCTTTAATTTTCATTGGTATAATTGTGAATATTTAGTCTACACGCATTTATACAATGTCTTTATTTAATGCTTTACTAATGTACAAAGTCATGTGACCTGAACTTCTTAATACGAGCCGATGGCCTCGTCAATAAATGTTTATTCGTTCGTTCTGTCTTTTGTCTCTTCTTCCCAGTCTATTTTTTCTCTCCTTGCACCTCCTTTCCCTTCTTTTTCTCCTCTCTCTTTCTCATATCTTCTCTCTCTCTCGTTCGCTTGCTCTCGTCCTGTCAGATCGTTCTACGTGTATTAGTATATGTTTGTCTACAACAGTAAGTGAAGTGGACCGCTGGGACCGCCACAGAGTCTGTCCAACATATTTCCTTTGAAGTTGCGTGAAAGAGCAAAGTTTTATCACTCATGCGGGAAGGCGGCTGAGCTCGATGTTAAAATTGCATCAGTTCTGCCCACACAGGAGAAAAACCGTGGCCATGCAAATTGATCTCAGTGTTTTTAAAACACGACCTTTGAGACTTCATGAAATTTCCCTGGAGGCTGTTCTTGCCAAGCCCTTCTTAAAGTAGAATTTTGGCAATCCACTGAGATACTGGGATGAGCAGACAGAAAAAGGAAGATGGGGAAAAAAAGAGGATGTGATCGTAGAGGAAGGAGACAAAGAACAAATGAAATTGATTGGAAGATTGACGAAACAAAAGGATTCTGAACTTAGTTACAGCATGAAGACTGGGTCACACGTGTTAAAAAAGATAAGTTTCCAACTTAAAAGTAATGCATTTAAACAAGGTTGAGCTGATCTTCACTGTAACGACTAGATTAAAATGTTCTTTACTTTGAAATATTTTTTATTTTGCAATTGTCTTTCTTTTGCTGTTCCAAATAGCGAGCTCATAAAACATTTTCTTAAAGAATTCAATAGTATTATAATACCCAAAAATTTCAAGATGCACCATTATTAAGCTATAAATAGATTAATCACTAATTTGTTTCGAGCTTTGGAGGGATGAGGAGGACACAGAAGACAGGATCCAGTCAGGCCTGTGTGACATGCCAGCAGGTCGTTGAATATCTTTCTTTTCTTACATGTGGAGCTACTGGCTCAAGTTCATTTTTTAATCTTTCTACTTCAGAAAAAGTTCTTCCGCTAGTATCCCATGGCAACTGTAAGTCTCTCATTCCCACTCTTAATTTTATTAACACACATACTCCACCTACCCACAGATACAATCCACAAAGGAGTAACAGAAAATTCAATTCAGTTCAATGTCCTCTAACCTTTTTTCAGACAGTGTCATTGTCCTCGCTGATCAAATGCCTAGTTTTTTAATGAACCCGTTTTGCTGGGTCAATGTATACTAATATTTGCCCTGAGTTTCTTTGTTATCTCTGGTTTGCAATATTTGCAGCTATTGTTCTTCAAATATTCTTGACCTCTTCTATACAGCTCACTTCCATATCCGGGCTCTTAATTTGCATTGTGGAGAGAAAGGTATTTCATCATGATCATCTCTCTGACAGAAGGTGAAGTTGCACAGTTCACCTCAGTCTCCGTTGTCACACAGATCGAAAAAGAAAAAAAAATCAGGGATACATATTCTGAGCAGTATTAAGGCTGCTGTCCACTCGTTGAATGATAGAACATATCCCAAAACATTTTATAGTACATCAATTTCCCAGTTTTTGTCGGAAGAGGACAGCCGATAGCCGTCTAGCGCAGCAAACTTGTCCCTAGAGACCCAGTTGTCTACAGAGTAAAAAAGGGAAAAGTAAAGCAAGGAGAGAGAGAGCCATCGTTCATCATTCTGTGTTTGCAAATATTTTAGTAATGTAGAGTCGTTCGACTACCATCTAATGTGTACATAATTTATTATATTTCATGTTTGCCGTCAAAGAATTCATGCGCCTGTATGGACAAAGTTGAAGAAGAAGAAGATGGATGGACGGTGTTGGCACAAGACATACTTTCAATGAAAGAAAGCTGGCAGCTAGAACAAGTATTCTTATTGGACAGAACTTGTGTGCACGATGGAGATAGAATCTGTGTGTGTGTGTTGGTAAGTATGACGAAGAGAGATAGGTGGACTGCTGTCTGCCAAGACCAACGCTTAGCCTCTTGCGAAGTTCTCCGCTGTTAGTCTCGGCGAGCCTAACTAATAACTGTGACTAAACCGGAAGCTTTGTAGTCTCGTGCCTCGTTTTGGTAGTTAATCTGAAATGTGGCTAAACCGGAAGCTTTGTCGTCTCAAGCCTCGTTTTAGCAGTTAACTGAAGGAAACCGTCTGCCAGCAGTCCAGCAATACAAGTTCGTGGACACACGAACCCCAGACCTGCGGTGTAGGGGCTGAGATTGACTGGCCCTCAGACACTTTCCATCAAGACTGATGTCTGAAACTCACGGTAACGAGAATTATACTGCAACATACGATCAAGATTGATTTCTGTGAATTACGATTAAAAGTGATATCGATAAATCACCATCAAGACTGATATCTGTGAAATCTGTTAAGACAGATGTCTGAAACACAAGGCAGGCCAGACTGCCATCATCATCTCAGGGTCTCGACTGGCAGGCAGTAGCAAAAGAACAGACCACAGGATATGGCTGTTGCAACTGTCGTGACCTGAGATTTTCCCATCAACCAAACTCACTCTCATCTTTCTCTCTCTGTGTTAGTGCGAGTGTTTTGTGTCCTTCTTTCTTTCCCTCTCTTTCCCTTTGCCTATCTCTGTCTCTCTTTCTCTCTGCTTGAAGAATCTAAGGGACTGGTTACTGTAAAGAAAATAATGTACATAGATAAAGGCTACAAAAATTCGCTTTCATCCAGCCATGCCTTGGTTTCTGAGGACATAGAAAGCAGCCTATAGTTTATTTTCTTTGTGCCTTTGTTCTATAGAAAGCTACCTTGGTTTATTGTTCGGGTCAGTATCCAAGGAAACGCAGAGAAAAAGGCTGGCTACTAGCTTTTGTGTAACTAGGTAGATAGATGTTCAGGTGTTTTTGTCCTATTTCTTTTTCAGGTCCGGGTTTCTTTTGATTTCTTGATCGCTCAACCAAAGAATGAAGAATTGAAAGGGGAAAAAAGGAAAAAGAAACTGCACATTTTATGGAGCGATCCCCAGGAGAACTCCAGCTGCAGCAGAAGGAGTGATTTGAGTTACACTATTAGCAGGGTGTATACTGTCCGTAGATTGCTCTGTATCTGAATTCAACGAACAAAGTCGGCTTTGATTGGTTCCTTTTGAAGATTTTGCTTGACTTAAAAGGTTGGTAAGGGAGGACAATCAGACGATGAAAGTTTGCCAAAGGTGTTTTCCCAATAAACAACGAGAACGAAAATAGAGTTCTGGCATGGGAAATGCAGGTTTCATTACAAAGCCACTGGCCACTACCTGTACATCCGCCTTCGGTTGGTGTAATTGCTCAAAGGCACTCCTAGAGGTGGACATACCAGTGTCCTTACCTGTAGCCCTCCTAGAGAGAGACATACCAGTGACCCTACCTGGCCCTGTGGCTGTGGAGCCGACGGCTGAAGACTCGTTGGCTGTCGTTAGTTCGTTCATTTATATATGAAGGTGATGAATGCATAATAATGTTACATAATAATTACTGGAAAGGGAGAAAGGAGAAAAAAATGTTGTGCTTCAAGCCCGCAAGTACCGATACATGGAGGTCGAGCAGCATGCCCTTTAGACAGGTGTCACGTGTGGAGAAAGAGCGGTATACTTGAAAGATGTGAACCCGGAAACCCAGACCACCCTGTAGAGAGGGAGAGAGAAAGATCTGAAAGTACACGTCACGGGTAAGCAACACTGACATCGATAAAATTCTCAGGCAACTTTTGAAGTCTTGTCTGTACTGACTGTAACCTGGATCGTCAACGACATCAATGAAGATAAGTCGTAAAGAGGAAAAAAAACAACTCCGAACACATGATTTGACCACAGAGAGAAGTGGATCCAAACATAAAGAAAAGCCGGTACTTCAGAACGTTTGAGATACTTTTTTCCATTTTGCTTTTCGGCAACATTGCTTTGATCTAAATCGAGAGAAAAATGTTAGAAACAACTAACTTTTGGCGCTCTTCCAGTCGGAGACGAGTAAAGCATATGGACAGCATTGAAAGAACATGACTGAGAACTTGCGCACGTGCACAGACCATGCAGGGTCCTCGGAGACCATCTCTTCCAGAAGGAACACACGCGCCAGAAGACAGCAGGCTTGCTCTTCAAGCGGAGCATCGGCAGACATTGGCAGACACTCGGGGAACTGACTGCAACACAGCAGGCCATTACCACCCAGCAAATCATCCGCCGGCCTGACATGTATGCGGTATCAAATCTGGAAAATAATATATCACATCAAAATATGGTGGTCGTAAAACATGGAACATTTCTTGGGCCTCTGTGAACTTCTTCTTTTGCAAACGCATTATTTCAGATATTATATATATATGTGTGTGGAAGAAGGGGTCTGTGTGTGTGTGTGTGTGTGTGTGTTTAATTTGCGCTCGAGAGTGTAAAATAAATGTTCAGGTGTGTTTTTTGGTCAGATATTTACATGCTACGTATTTATTTAAAATGAAATGTTAGGAACACACTTGAATCTGTGGATTGCTAACCGTATAGGATGGAACCTCGCGTGATCGCCAGCGACTGTGTGAGTTGTTTATGCTGATGCATGTCTGGTGTTGTCATGGAGATGTCAATTTCCGGGGTGTGACACAAACCATCTGCATCTCTCCTGGTCCATCTGCTTGGTGTGAACAGCCGATGGCTCAAAGATCTGAGATTCGACTTTTGTTTAAACCATCTTGTCACACACACTGGAGCCTGGAGTCAGTTTGGCACATTCTGGTGGTGGTGGTGGCGGCGGTGGTAGTGAAGTCACGGTGGTGGAGTAGTGCTCGTGGTGGTAAGGGACGACAGACAGGTGATTGATAACTGATGATCGTTGACTGTGTGAATGCTGATGATACGTTAGAGAAGAATGACGATACTACAACCAAGCATTAAAATAAAACTATTTTGTTAAAAGCCATCGTCGTAAAACACGTGGTTATTATTTGATTGTTATTTCTTGCCTTCCCATAAACCTTTGCTTGGGGCAAAAGACAATTTGACAAAAGTCACGTGACCACAGGATGCCCTGTTTCCGGATGGCGCCCTACGGTAATCCATCGAGGAGTTTCTGTGACCGGCTGTTTGACGGTTGCCGCAGGACTGATGGATGGGCCGTTGGTGAGGGACCATGGTCACGCCCCAGGGGCCATCGCCAAGGTCTTCTCCTTTCGCCTCCAACTGAGGGATACAAGGGGTCGTCTTACTTCTGAACTTTTTGAGCATGAAAGGAGCACACGTGTGGGTGGGTGTGTGTTCAACAAAAGTTGTCAATCGTGCTCAACTCCAGCAGACTTCCTGTTCGAGTGCGTGCATGTCACGTGGGAAAGGACAGGGCATCACGAACATCAGGATGTCACGCGGCCAAGACATTAGCAGCCATTACACTTCCGCTACATGCGCGCACCGCCAGAAGAAACTGCAACCTGCGTGATGCGCTCTTGGGTCAACTTCCGGTGCTCACGAGGGCATGGGGTGTCCATGTTCTTGTTCTCACGCTTATTAAAAAATTCCCGAAAAACCAGCATTGGAACTTCGGTTTTTCTTAACTATTGCCCATATTTCTAAAACATAAATGCCAAGCAAACAACAATATTGTTAAAAAATGTATCACATGGCCAAAACAAGTAAGCTTTTCTAGTGATAAAATTATTTATAACATTGACACTCGGTGGTGACTCCATTGAGAGCACAAATAACAATAACAACCCTGACTAGCTTAAGATCCTGTTGTTTACTCTCCTGATATTATTTTGTTGCACTAATGACAATATTTCTTTGTCTCTGGCACTCAGAGCGAACTGTAAAGACACTGTTTAGGCTTCACTCAGGCGAGCTGATGTCCAGGAAAGGAATCAAGCACCAAGCAGCAGGCATGGAGGGGAAGGGATGGAAGTGAAGAGATTTTCTGCAAGCCATCATCAGGGGCTCATGACAGCTCCACGCACGCGCTGTTCTCAATGATGGACTTGAAACGCAGCATCGCAAATAGTTTCAGCATCTGTTTTCTATCCTTGAAAAACCACGACGACTGGGCAGTCCTCTTTTTACTCTCATCCGTTACTTGATTATCTCCTCCTTCTCCTTCCTTATCGCTCACTCTTTCTTTTATTTTCCATCTTTCTGATATTCCTGCGTTGAAAGTAACCTGCAGAATACATTTACCTTTACTCACTGGCCGTTATCACGCATATGTATCGTGTTTGTCAGAAACCTGCTGGAGTGAAATCCCTCAAGTATAAACAGCGCAGCGAAGACGACGAGAGGTATGAAGCGAAAAATAATGTTTGACAAAACTAGCTTCCAAAGGAGCTCTCGTAATCGTCTTCGCAGTATGATAACGGCCAAAACGCACTCCAGAGAGCCATTGCAGCTCAGCAACAAAATGGCATAAATTTCACGCCGATACAGTATAAAAACAAAATATTTTTCAAGACCACAAGATGTCTTTTTTTTAACCTGATGATCCATCCACTGTTCGGCAAGTATGAACAGGTTAATACAAGGCTGCCAGCTTCGCTTATTCATCCGCTCTTGTTTCTATAGTTACGGTTGATGTGAAAAACAACACGTCTGTGGCAATCGTAAAATCCTGTTAGTGATTCCATCTTGTGGATGTAAAATGAGACAGTGCGATGTCCTCTGTTTATTAAAATATAACAGTAGGACATCTTTACAAATGATGTTATTAGTAAACAAAACCACTGTTACATCCTTTTGCTCAGTTCGCATTTCTATAGATGACGACTCCTTGCCGATAAATAGGATTTCTCATGTCAATATTTTGGATCCAACAACGACAGTTATCTGATCCCGTAAACAACCTTTTTCGTCAAAAATGATTATATAATATATTGAAAATTGAGATTTATCAAAGGGTACAAATATTCCAGATACAGTGATACCTCGGTTCTCGAACATAATTCGTTCCGGGAGGACGGTCGAGAACCAAATTGTTCGAGAACCGAAGCAATGAAACTCATAGGAAATAATGGAAACTGGATTAATTCGTTCCAAGCCCCAGAAAATGCCTATTTACTGGCCTGATTTGTATATAATATGTAGAAAAACATGAGTCTCAACAAGAAATAAGAAATAAAAGTGTATTTATTAAAACAAAAACAAAAACAAAAACAAAACAAAAATGTACTGTACAGTACAATACAGTAAATTGTGTTTTATTTACTGTACCTGTACCAAACTTTATGGCAGGAGGGAATGAATGTGGAGGGAGGAGGGAAGGGGGATGGTTATTGTCACTGATGACGCAAGCAAGGCGCGCTGGGCCCAATGAACGCCATTCGGCTCAACTCGGCTCAACTCGGCTCATCTCGGACGTTCGGATGTTCGAGTTCCAAATATTTGTTCGAATTCCAAGACAAAATTTTCTCGAATTTCCTGGTCGAATACCGATTTGGTCGAAAGTCAAGGCGTTCGAGAACCGAGGTATCACTGTACCTCATTATTCAGGACTTCTGCTCTCGCGAATAGCTTTTCCTTGAAAGTGTTATTCACCAACTGCCTTCTGTCTCTGGGTGTCCGCGTCTCAATATGTTACCCACCCTTATGTGACGAACCTATTTTTCTCCATCTTTCTCTGCTTCCCTGGCTGTAGTTGAATGCGTGCGTGTGTGTACGACTGTAGTTTATTGATGGTCAAGGACCTCGTGAACAACGCTGGACATCGACTGTCAATGCGTCTTGCGGGAAACACGACCTGTCCCGTGCTTCAGTCGGCCCCCGTCTGACACAAGATGGATGAAGGAGGGCAAATCGGGGGTTTGTCCGCGCTCCAGCCCTTTCATTACCACCCCAATGGACAACCGAGAAGGAACAGTGCTCGAAAAAGATACCCCAGTACTTCGTGGAAGAAACAGGGATGTCATCATCAGTTCTGAAGCTAAAACGCCAGTCTAGACTTTTGTACACTAGACATACTTCAAAATAATACCTATTTCCAACAATAAACTTTTTTTTTAAATATACAACAGTTTAAGAAGTTGTGATATCGTCAATGATATCATTTCCGCCAAACAATGCCATACAACAGTTTTATCTCAAAAGCAAATAAATAATTCACATTCCCACATCTTTTGATCGCACCTTCCTCCTCGATTCATTGAGTAGTCCACCCACACAGACACCACTTGTAATCAAATAATGAGGAATGTGATCTGACGTGGTTCAGAAAGTAGACATGGCAGAATACGGAAATTGAAGCAACGTGAGACAAGAAGTGTTGGACAACCGTTTGGCGGTTGGCGAAGTCTCCCAGGACATGACACCACGCGCTCCCCCGCCTCTCTCCTGTCCGTGCGACGAGTTCGTTAGGTGAGAAGCTAATTGCTTGTGTAACTAAATGGATTCTGAAAGCAGGAGTGGCTGAAGCTTCATCGACAATGATTTCTGGAACAGAAATGAGATTTGTTCCACTCATAAAAATTTGTCTCTGGCAAACCATTGCATGACAGTGGTCAAGGGATTGGAGATAAAGTGAATATTTAAAGTTTAGACCCTTCTGAAGTGTTTTCTTGATTAATTATGATTGTTTATTGCACTCTAGTCCTCTGTCCACGGGAGGGAGCCAGTGATCCAGGAAAAGTAATCAACAACCTCGTCCATGTCTCCCCCTGGGTGCAAGAAGGAAATCTGCAACAAACACATAAATGGTAACCGATCTGAAAAAAAAATCTTTTATTTCCAGTTGCATTTACGCTGATGGCTTTGAGTATTTATAGACACGCAAAGAGGGTTTCAGTCAGTTCAGGGAGAATTTTTTAAAACATTCTTACAAATTAGTGATGTCTCTGAGGCCATGTAACCTAAAGATGAGAGAGAACGCATCGAGAGGCTGCCACTCAGATGACGAACGTTGTCCGCATTGTAACTTCATGTCTTCACATACTTCACGTCTTCACGTACTTCACGTAACTTCACGTACTACGTCCCGAGTTGCAAAATACTCACAACATTACTCACAATACCAACAGCATGGAAGCCCTACAGCTCTGTCCTCAAAGTCAATCTACCAATCAATCAATGAGGCAATCAATCTCTCGCTGAACATTTGACATTAGCCACAGCCAGGCAAATAGCCAATAATAAATATATTCTTTCACCAAGCCGCCATCTGTTTTTTCTCTGTTAAAGATTCCAGCTGCACGAACGTATCAATTTTGATGACATTAATGCAATATGAGAAAAAAAACCAGAAGCAAAGCACTACTTACTAGATACTTGAGTGCAGAAAGGGATGGTGGAAGATGTTTGAGCATATTGCTGGTCAACTTGTCTTTGTTGAGAATATGCCAAAAATTGTTAGACTGAGTGTGATGGGACATGGTGAGTGTTTAAAAGATAAAGTGTGAAGGTTGAGTCACTTTTTTGAATCCTTCAAAAGGGAAGTGTTGGAGTATTCCAGAGTTTTACACCAAAAGTGAACATGTCCCCAAGAAACCAGAACCCGTGGGGGATAGGGTCTAACCCCTGATACCCACTTCAACACCATCTTGCAGAGGAACCGTAGGTACAATAGTCACACAGACTTCACTATGCGGGTCACGAACCCTGACCCCTAAGGTTCTCCGAACACAAGACTGATTTAACTTTTCACCAAAGCTGAGAAAGTGGTATCATTCATCCAAGTTTATAAGTTTCTGCACTCTGAATCTCTTTAATCACAAGCCACCTGGCCACAATTATTCAGTCCACCATCCTGCGATGTTACCCGTGTTCACCTGCTAGGGGATTGAAGGAGTTGTCAAAATACCCGATGTTTGACGGGTAATTTACAGCAAATGATGTGGGAAATGAGTCGCGCCAACCACTTAGCTTTTTCCCAAATAATTTTCCTCAAACAATGCAAACATTGTTAAAATAAATGCTCAGCGGGAAAAAACAAAACAATTCGGGATTTCGGGAAATAAAGCTCGCGTGCAGGTACAGACGAATGGAAAACAGTTTTCCTCCGAGAATGAGTTAAAACAGTTCTTCTGCTATCCCAACATCCCCCTCGCTTAAGAAGATCCTCCACAGTTCATGGTGACAACTCCACCACCTTCAACAACTGTTGAGAGAAACCCTGAATCGGATGCAATCAGAAGTCTGGCACGGCAGTGGTTGTCGGACAGAACCGACTCCAGCCCCACAGACGATCAAGCCGAGAGAATGAAAACCTCTCTACGGGGCTGCTGCTCGATAACCTTTGATGTTGTGTCTGACGACAAGACAGACGCACGGCACCCACCATGCTTCTATTCATCACTCGCAAGAACACAGGATGGCAATTTTCTCGGCGATGCGGGTGGGAGTCCAGACTGATGGCAACAGCAGGAAAGATGGAGCAACTTTGTGATATTTGCTGAACTTTAGCACGTAGTTATGTTGTTTATGTCTGTGACCACAGATTGTTTGTTTCTATCTTTACTTTTGTTTGTTTCAGGATTGTGGTAGATAAATGTCTTAAAATATATAATAACCTGTGTGTGTACTTTATATGGTCGAGTGAGTAGTCAATTTCTGTTAATTACACACCTGACTGACTTCACTGAATGACAAGATGTTATGCTTAATAAACAGGTGTACACAGGTGACGTCAGAGTATGTCTGCTAAAAATATGTGTTCAGGTCTCCTATTGGCTGAGGTCTTCAAGGTATCCAAGCATCCTCCTGCCTGATGTGTTTTTGCAGGCGTGTATCTCGAGAACAGACAGGGGTTTCCATACAAATAACATTAATTAGGAGGAAATAGTAGGTTGCCCTGCGGTTCACCTAATCATTGGAATTTATTGATGAAAATTATCTGGTAGTTGTAGCTGACAAGTAGCTTTGATTTCATTAGAGCTGATTACACGGGTACATTAACTACCTACTGTCATCTCAATGTTACAGTGATTACAACTCTATGTATAACTTGTGATTGATGGTGTTGGTGATGATTGTGGCGATGTTGCTGCTAATGACATGATGTCTTTCTCTGCAGCTTATGGCCATGTGAAGTTGTGTCCACTCTATATGTGTCAGATGTTTTTCTTTTCTCGCATTTGCTTCTTTTCTTTCGATGAGAGCTTTGCTTCTGCTGCTGCACCTGTTGTCGCAGTGTCACAGATGTCGTTTGTAATAAAGTCTTCTCCTTAATTTATCGCAGTTTCGTTTCTTCTCTTCACATGCAGTTGTCAGGGTCTTGATGGAGTGTGTAATAATAGGGTGAAGGAGATAACAGGGACCAGTTGCTAATAAAGCAGATACTCTCTGGCAAGTCCATTGTCGAGTTCTTAGATCGCTAATGTTCAGTCCAACAATCGCGAGTTCGATATCGAACTCTTCCCCTATTCCCACAGCTTACCCCATTGTCGATAATAAATACCTGACTCCATTCGATATCGAACTCTCCCTCTATCCCCTCAGCTTACCCAATTATCTACACTAGATACCCGACTCCAGAGAGGATTGTGAACGGTAAAGTGGTGAGCAGGAGAGGCGATGGGTATCACCAAAAAATGTAAATATTGTTTTCGTTCTACAAGAACTGCAGATGCACACAAAAGTCTGTCCACTACAGAAATTCTAAACTGAAATAATCGTGCCACACACGCCTACACCCACCCGACTATACTGTCCCATACATTAATGATGATTCTTGTCTAAGCAAAATCAGCTAGTCTTCAATTTCCTTAATTTCTTTAAAGAAAAATAAATGTCATAAAAATATTGACAAAGTACACTTAGTGTCTTTCTATTTGTCGTAATTTGTTGTTTTCTTTTTCTTTTTTGTTTGGATTTTTCCGAAGTTTATTTGCGGATATTGCAATTTCTAGCTGCTGTGTATGTCACTAAAGGAGACCAATGTTTGTTATCAACTGTATAGTGTTCTTCTTTTCAATAAACAAAAACTTTTGAATCAGTGTTTATCCCTTCAAATTCAGAGATAACTTTTAATAACATTTTATGTAGTATAAACCTTTGACTCAATTATTCTTGGACATAATTAATGATATCAAACATATGTAAACAATCTAATTGTTTCGTGAAAACATCAAACTTTCGTGCTTACTCCTTAGCCAACATTTTTTTTATTGATTTTTTTGTTCTACTTTATTCTTCCCGTCGTGAATTTTCTAACAATGAAACTTCTGTTTTAATTGCCTCCAGGCAGCTTTTCTCGGGTGTCTGTGTTCCAAGAGTAAGTGGTTTTTTTAATAATATCTACACATTACACTCTTCGGGGGTGACTATATTACAACCTACGGTTTGGAATTATCACTTACATATTACAATCTACATTAG
The DNA here is from genome assembly GCF_003073045.1 of Pomacea canaliculata. NCBI lineage: Eukaryota > Metazoa > Mollusca > Gastropoda > Architaenioglossa > Ampullariidae > Pomacea > Pomacea canaliculata. The sequence continues at coordinate 13,876,470 of NC_037595.1, forward strand.
GAATTTGTTGTTTACATATTACAAGCTAAGTTAGGAAGTTATTGTTTACACATTACACTCTAAGTTATGAGATTATTACTGAGATTTTACAAACATCCTTTTTTTTATTCGTCCTTTATGGTTTATATCGCATAATGGTGACTATGAATGCATTATTACCTACTCAACCTGCAGTGATTAGTGATGGTAGTTCTGCCTGTAGGTGGAAATATTTGTATGATCACCTTTGGCAGATGTCGCTAGTAGCAGTCGCTTTTTGATGTCTATGGTTTGCACGATAATAACCATTCTACATAGTCTCGAAAATCATCTAGGGCATCTCTTGTATTTAAGGAAAGAGTACAGGTCGATTGCAGGAAACAAATCAAATAAGCAAAAATAACTATACCATAACAATACATGTGATTATATATTGTATTATGTTTTTACTGTACAATGGTCGCATACAAAGTCACATTTTTGTAACTTATTTATTTGCTTGTTCTGTATTTATTTTGTCTAGATTCCCCTTCCAATCTCGGCGAGCAGAGTTTGTGTGTCACATTCGTGGAGCAGGGTCGGTACTACCAGGGATTTGTACAACTTGTACTTGGTAGTGAACCTGAGCTTATACGATGTCAGATCCTATCTGACTTAGACATCGCGGCTGATGCTCCACGATCCTGATGCCGACATCTGGCGAGGGCTGTCGTCCTTAGAGATGCTGGCTTCCAAGAACTTAAAGCTGCTTACTCCGCTCCTAGAGGTCTCTGATTTCTTGTTGCCATTGACCATAACTTTGCTCTTTTCAATGCTAATCTTCATTCGCTATACGTTTGAACTGTCTGTCCGTCTGTTGGTCAGGTCTTGCATTTCTTTGTTAGTATCGTCTGCAAAGTGTAGGTTGCTGATCGGTCTTCCACCAATTGAAATGGAAGTATGATAGTCGTGGATGGTTTCCAGCATGATGTTCTCCAAGAAGATATTAAACAGCAACGGTGATAGAGGACATCCTTGTCATACGCCCACTGTGGTCCACTTGTAACTAAAGTCTGTGTGTAGCCTACTCTGTAATTTTAGTCACTTCATCATACTCAATGAGTAATAGATATATTAGATGTCAAAGAACAATTTTTAAAGACAGTGCACACGACAATAATAATAGGGTAGACTGTTGCTGGAAAACAATTGCCGACTGCAGCTTGACAGTAACTGCTGATCGCCAATCGCCGGCACCTCCCCATAGACAGCATTTTCTCCTGCACTTTGTACCATTTTTTTACATTTACAAGATAACATATTCTTAAAAAAGATAACATGTCATCACCACAATATCGACAGTAACAACTGTGGGATATACGGCTTAAAAACAAACACTGACATGCAACTAAAGAGATAGGCGCCAGAAAAATGACTGGCTCATAAAGAAGTCGGGTGAAGAAATTTTTTTCAGAGGTGCATGAAAAATTTTCGCGTGTCTTCCTGACTTAGGAAGGGGAAAAATAGTGAATTATCGTCATCATGCTTGATAGGTTTAGACATCGCTATGGTGGGCTGCGTAGTTTTGTGCTGCTGTTGTTGTTATTAACAACATGCATGACACAGTGTGTGCGTGACAGATCGTCGCATTGTACGTGTTTGCGTGTGTGTGTGTGTGCCTTCCTTCAGTCATGTGACTAGTGTTGGTGCGTGCGCGTGGGTGTGCGTGCAGAGAGCACAAGACTGCACCCTGGATGATGAGCAGTGTCCACCAGCTTCTGCCTGTAACCCAACTCGCCCCACGTCTCCTCAATTATCGTCGCTGCGCTGCGTGTCGCTGTGTCTCCGCCTGTTGCTGCTGATGTCGTCATAATGACGACCGGTAATTGGTGGGTGCAACCTGCGCTGTCCTCATCACATTCCTCCCTCTTACCGACAAATGTATCCTCTTTCTGTCTGCACAAGCATGTCCCTCCTCCACACTGTCTGCCAACAAAGCACGGTTGTGTTAGCTCATGTTACATTCAGTTCTGTCTCATCGAACATCCATCACTAACATCGTTAACCTACAACAGATTAAAGCTAAACTTTAATCACACACCACGCTGCTATGTGGTCAGTAAAATGTCATTAAATGTTCAGAAAAAAATGGAGGCTGGGAGAAATGATCCTAATTTCTTACATTTTAGTGCATATATTTGAAAGATGCTGTTTAACAAGCACTGAATCCTTCTTGTTAGTCTTCACACGCGCTGCGATTTTTCCGAACGGAACGCCGAAGGTTTTTATGTTTCCATCATCTGTAAAGCCTATTTTGTTGTTTTTCCTCACAGAACCCGCAGCAAAGACTTTTTTTTAATTTAAGGTTTGCACGCCTCGCAAGTAGCTAATCAGCCTCATCTCTGTAGTTTCCTAGTGAGCTGTGAGCGGCATACAATCTGTCCTGGGCTCCCGACAAAGCCGGCAACCACCACACCAACTCAATGTACATCTTCTGTCTTTGTTAACTTTGTTTCCCGCAGACATGTCTGATGGAGTGGACAAGAACTCTCGTTCCTCCCCCACTTCTCTTGGCACAGATATCTGAACATACAACATCTTTTATTTTCTTGTATGGACAATGATACTAGCATCAGAAACTAAAAACGAGAGTTTGTTTAGCTGCGTGTACTCGTGTTTGTCTTACAAATGCATTTGTCTTGTTTCCATTCTGTGTGTACTAGACTGCGCCTTAGAGAGGCTCACATGCTCTCGAACCATATTGGATGAGGATGGATGTACAAAGGGAGGGGAACCTGAGAATTGTCCTGAATCATTGCACATTGAGCCGCTAGGTGGATGACCATGTAGCATCCAGCTACAGACTGTCTGTCACAACTGTGGCTAGTAGCAGCTCATTGTCCACCCGGCCACAGCCACCTCTAACTCTCATCAACTCTTTCTATAATATTAGTTATTGTTTTATTTCTGTTATCTTTGACGAAAGATTATGTTAGCTTGTGAGCTAAAAAATATCTTTGGGGAAAATTGCCGCATGTGCACGACAAAATGCCTTTGGACAAAATTTATCGACTGATAAATAGAAATGCCTTTGGGAACAATTCTTGTATTCTCTGACTCTTCTCAACAGAAACATCTTTTAAAGAGAAACATTTTCCAATTTCCCGAAAATGCCTTTCAGAATCTTGCCCCAGTTGCTAGATATATTTTGGAGTGGTCAGTCAGTCAATCATCGCTTCATTGACATCAGTTGTCTAACTGTCGGTGAATGTCGTCCAGGAGACCAACTGGACAAAGACAGCTGATGACATAAACTCGGCTGCTGACAAGGTTCATGGAGGTGACCATGTGAAGAATGTCACATCAGGTGCAAGACCCATAGAAGATCTTGTCTTTACTGACTGTCATCTACAGACTGACATGACACATCAACGACAGCTACACGTGGGTCGAGATGTCGGCTGGTTCTGTCTCAAAACCTACATTTTAGAGGCAAGCGACGATGATCTGTGCGATTCCAGTCAGTCTTATTTGGGCCGATCCCATTTATTTGGATGCCAAACGAAGTCGGGAGCAGGGTAGCTGAACTCCACCCATAATTCTTTCACTCAGCATCTTTAATCTAAGATTACTATTATCTCCGGCCCTGGCGTGCATCTAACGACTTGCGATGTCAGAACCGCTCCAGCCGAGAGTGCAGTACATCTCCCAATAATAAAAGAAGAAGTAAAAGCTGACACCACATCTCAGCGCCATTTTGTCTCGTCTTCGCCTTCCGCTAATGACAGGGTGCGCGCGCATTCTCCGCCATCGCATGAATGTCTTTCTCCACAGAAGCGTCATGAATGATAACATTTCTGTGGACACTGGCGTGAGCCGAAATCACACTTTTCTTTTGGTGAAGCAAAAAGCAAACAAGGATTTGAACACGCACATGCCATCTGACACATGGCTGCTATGATTCCTCCTCCTATTGACGAGCTCTGACGGGAGGAGAAGCAACGAAGCGCACGGCCCTCAGTTGCAGGATCCGCATCTTAAAGCTATTTTGTAAACAAAGAAGTCGCTCATTCAGGCGAGCACAACTTGCATGGCCATCTAGAGAACTCATGAAGTAAGGATGGTATTGCAGAACCAACCTTCTGAAAAAAATCTCTCATTACTTTTTTTCCAGAAAATATCGCGAAATGGAGTGTAATTTAATCGTTCTTTTGCATGTCTGTGCATCTGTTTATTTATATATGTATAAATGTTTGTTTACTGAAATGATGACATTCTCCATGTCCATTAGAACAATCTGGTCATCAAGACTCAAAGACACTTTCTCGTATTGTCTCATAGAGTTTAGTTGGTTTTTTTTTAAAAACCAATTAACTTTGTTTAAAACTTTCAGAACATTTCCTTCCATTATCGTGTCATTAATTGTTAAAAGTTTGAGACTTTAACATTGAATAAATGTTTGTCCTCCATATATAGAATGTAATAAAAGAGGATAATTGTACACAGAAGTAGTATCATAAGAAGCGTGATTAACAGAATTTAAAATACGAGGAGACTCATAAATAAGTCAGAATATTTCTCACGCAAGCAAAAACCAGGAGAACAGTAAAGACAACATCTTGTTCAGAGACCTTTGGTGCACTTTTTATTATTGGGGAAAAACTTAGAAAGCATCTAATAAACTTTTGCAGCTATTTTCCAAAGTAAAGCAATGCTCTGCCGGGATGTCATAAAACTGTTTACTTTGGCTTTATTGCTGGCTTACTACAGTAAACTCTGGTGAGTTTTCTTTTATTTGACAATCGGATTCTTTTATTTCTTCATTAGCGTCAAAAGTGAGTCTTTGGTGGTGATAAGCTTTGGGTGGGTATGAGAAAAACCTATTACTATCTTTTGTTTGAACCATATGGGTAATGAGCTTCTTAATTAGGAAACGTCGGTTACTATACAACATTGACTAATTTCTGCGGGCAGACTGACAAACAAGTAGCTGAAGGAAGAGTGAAACAGCATTCGCATAAAAACGAAGACATGCACGAAGTCAAACACATGTTCAATCCTTGCTCCACGTGAGTACTTCACCTAACTTCCCTTAAACACACACACACACACACACACACACACACACACACACACAGGCACACACCCACACACACGCACACGCACGCACACACAGAGGAACACTCACTCAGGAAGGAAAGAAAGAACTTAAACAGAATAATGATTTTAAAATATTGTTGCTTTCTTGTCATCAGCTTAAATTTTTGAAGTTTTAAATTGTAAAAGCGCAATCGGTTGCCGTAAAATTCTGTTCACAGTGTATCAGTTGTTTATCAGCGAGAATGGTGTCAGGCCATGAGAGAGTTTTGTTTGTAGTTTGGTTGGATGAAACAAAGTTCTTCTTCCTTATGGCAAGGGTCAGACGGAATACACAGTTGAAAACGTTCAGTTCTGTCAGTCATTCGCTGCTTCATTGTTACTCCAGGTGTGGATGCCAGGTGTGAAGACCAGGTGTGGATGCCAGGAAAGTTTGAACAGAGGAATCGCGCGCTCTTACCTCACTTCCCAGGATTACCGAGTACAACTTTTTTAAGGAGAGACGGCCTTTTATTTTTCTTTCTTGGAAGGAGAATCAAGGCACGTCCTGAGAGAAAAGACAGACTGTAATTTCTGAGTACATACTGAACCCATACCTTAGCAACTGCTTTTGCAGAAGAAGCGATGAAATGTGTGTTGGTCTGCACCAAGCTGCTGGTGTCAGTCAGGGTTGATGTCCTGTTGATGTTCTGTCTGTCTGCTCCACACTCAGGTAGTCAGTTCCCACTATTTACATTCGTCTGCAACTCAGGTAGTGCTTGGTGCAGGTTTGCTGTTCTCTGCTCTGTGATGCCAGAAGCTTTATTCTTCAGTCGGTGCTAAGGTGAGCAATGATGGCAGTCAAGTAGCGAGAGTAGACCTCAGTTTCAATTGTGACTTGAATCTGTAGTTTATTGCAAAACTCTTTAATTGCTTTTATGACTCCTACTGTATACAAAGTTAATGGTCAAACTCGGAAATGTTAGTTAAAACTTCCGGTGTGAGAAATACTGATCATTACCAGTACCTGTCAGACTCCCCAACTCCCAACACCGCCTGGGTTTCTCCTGGGGCACAGCATTCACCAGGTGCCCCTCCTGCCCATCACTGACTGCATCACTTACCGACTGCACTGTCTTTGATATACACTTTGCTCCTCTACACCTTTCTTCCTGTCTCATCCTCCAAACTCCATCTGGTTCACTTCCTTCAGCGGCTGATTCACTCCGACTCAACATTCTCCGCACCATGGTGAGATGAGGCTGACCTCTGACCCTTTGCCTCGGCCGGTCTCTCCGCCAGGAACATCGCTGCCTCGCAAGGCTGCTACTTTCAGCGGTTTAAAATGATAAATTACTTTCGAACATTCCCCAGTGCCTTGAACTGTTTCAGCAAATCAGCGTGTAGTCTACATGTCCCCTTCACCTAAACTAACTTTAACTTAATAAACACCTTCTCCCATCCAATCACTAAAGACATGTTGGCTTGTTCAACATAGCATTCTTCGGATTGTTGACAAATTATTTACATGAACTTCGGTGCAGATTCCCATATAATTGTTTAAACTGTTCAAAACTTTCCGCCAGAAATGGATATAAATTCTATTAATTAATGAATTTACAAACACTGCCTAAAAAAGTGTAACTTGTCTAATTCATGGTATTATATAGTGCGAACAATGTCTTTGACAATGCTTGGCTGTGAACAATCTCTGCAGACAATTGAATTTGACTAAGTTCAAGAAGTAGTCAACATTAATACTTTCCATACCGAAGACCCTTCCTTGTGTAAGTTAACATAAACCTTTCTTAGGTAAGGTCGACACAGGAGGTAGTAACCCAAGGTAGTAAGGTCGATGCAGTTATCCTAAGGACGATGCCCTATGTTGTTATTCTAGCTGAGGTCGAGACAGGATGTTGTTATTCTAGTTAATCTAGTAATGTAGACGAGGGTGTACCACTGTGTCACAATCATCATCATGAAGCCGCTAATATAGTAAATACCAGATGGTCCTGATTAGCTGCTGCTACTCGCACTGAGTGACCTCTCCCTAATCTCATATTACTGTTTTATAGTATGGTTCCTGTTCACTTGCTTCAATATCTCATTGACGACAGATGGTGGATGTTGGGGCTCATCAATGTCAATCTGAGTACATCGAGGGTTGTCTTTGTTGGACCCTCCTTTCATTCGGTGATTTAAGTGAAGCCAGTGGCTTGTGTCCTCGCAATTAATGTCATCAGAATGTTGAAAGTCTCTCATAAGTGACTGTTATGTGTCTGCTGGAGATTTGGATGTACAGCATAAAGGGTTGAAATTATCTCGACATCCTGAAAAGTCTGTAACTTACACAAATAACGATACATGTGTTAGCAAGAATAATTGCAAATAGCAAATAATAAGTACGTCAAAGTACATAGACCAACAGATTAACAAAGCATAGCAAGAAAGTATATAAACAGAAAAACTATTTCAGAAGAAAGATAAGACCATGATGAGATATGATGGCAGAGAACGATGAATGGATCAGGAATAATGGCATGGAGATATGAATGGATAACAAGGGAAAGAGAGAGAGAGAGAGAGAGAAAACTGAAACAATATGGGATAGAAAGAGAAAGTATTTAGAGACAGAGAGAAGTCAATGAGGACACGGGAGTCGGGAGGTTTCCACCATACTCAGAGACTACACCTCTGGTCAGGTTCACTAGAAGATTTAAGGAAACCTTTTAGCATCCTTCCTGAGAATATGACCATCAAATCATACAGAACTCGGGTAAGGAGGGACTGCGGGCACCCGATGACCTTCTGACTCAGCTGCCCTCACGCCAGCAGCTCGCGAGGACGTCAGCGAATATTCTGTAAGAGAGTTAGAAAAGGTCTTCGCCCCCTCGCGCTCTCCAAGATGTCCACCAAGGACCCTCGGCGTGCGGCCTCGTCCGACTGAATGGGATCCGCGCCACAAGTGAAAGGAGGAGACACGTGTCAACATACGGGTTCCCCGCTGTCAGTTCAGCCACCCCGTGATAAATTGATTACAAGGTGGTATTTTGATAGCTTTCTCGCTCTTGCTGACTATCATAGTACAATCTTCCGCTAACCGGAAACTGGATTTTTGTCGAATGTGTGCTCGCAGGGTTTGTGAAGATCATTGCAAGCTTTCCAAATTTCGTCCCGCGGCCAAAGTTCAGCTTGGGTGTAGAGAATGATGGCAGACCATTCCAGAGCGACTGAAGGCACTCATCGGAAATAACTGTGGCTACCCCCACCCCACTCGCAATTATATATTCAGGGGGGTGGCTCGAGTGCTACTCTGAGATCATCGCTTGGTCCACACTTCAGTCTCTTCAGACAGAAAAAGCAGTCAGCAAATAACCATGACAGGGTGGTAGAAAAGTAGGAAAGTCCTTCTGGAATGTTCTACAGCGGAACAGTCATGTAGAAAATCTTTATCTCGGAATGCCTTTAAACTCTAAACAAATTGTTTTATTTAAAGCCTGGTGTAGATCATAAAATGCTGATTTAAGTGATTACACTTTCTGAGAAAATTCACACAGCACGGGAAGTATTTCAGAGAATAAAACTTTATATATACATACATGTGCGCGTGCACGTGCATTTTCTTTCCATTTACTTAATACGGCAGTAAATCTTGTCCAATATGTAGTCCAGTGTTGGAAATATTTCCAGTCGCAAGAAATTCCATCAAGCGATAATAAAATTCTTCTTCTCGCAATGGACAGCCATCTTTACATTTATGTATCACTTACAGCTTTTTTATATCCGACCATCAGCTGCTCTCTCACAGTCGTGTCGTCTGCTTCTGAAGATCGATAGGATGGAGGTGGTGGAGGTGGTGGGACGAGGGGCGTTAACACTGCCCCCAGACAGGGCAAATAACCCAGGCAGGCGTTCCCTCGCTCCTAGGACCCCCATCCTCATCAGAAATTCACACGGAAAGAAAGAGAAATAAAGTTTTATGTACTTTGTTCATTGGTGTACATACTCAAGCCTCGTGGTACATTGTCTCTTGGATCCTGTCGTTCACACAGCGCCTGGGTCCCTCCCCGACTTTGTTTACACGGACTTGGGTTTCCTCGCCTTTCTTTCGCAATGGCCTCACGAGGGAAGGTTATTGGAAAAAACTAAACTCCTTCATTGATCAGGGACAGTGCAGGGTGGAGAGGAGAAATGACAAACTATGTCATTCATTTCACTAAGAGTCTGGGACTTACAGGGACATGGGATGGACTTACGGAGGCGGGAGAAAGACCAGAGGGACATGGCGCAGAGACCTTAGGACCATGAGAGGTCAGACATGGCATGAGACAAGATGACACTAGGGGTAGGAGTATAAGACAGGAATTTTGAGGAGAATAAGAAGGGGACTAATAGTGAAATGAGTAGCATGGTACCTGTCAATAAATTTTAAAATCATCTGCTGTCCGTCTTTTGAGTCCAAATGAGATAATTGTTTCAACAGACCATCTGATGGCGACCTGGTTCATCACCTGTGACAAAGTGTGGTGACAGTCAGTTGACCCCCACTAGCCTCTCGCTGTTGCTAGGTGCACTTACTGCCCTAACGACTGTAATGACGAGCTCTGCACCGTTTAGACCCTCAGTTGTGGAGGCTGAGCAAGTTTTTGCCCCTGATGCCAGTGGCTAATGTAGTATCGAACCTTTCACTAGCCACAAAGAGGCGCACATGTGAGTGCCGCCGGCAATCATTTCTCACCGATTATAACGACGGGAAATTGCTGTGACGTAAACACCTTTACACTGATTTACCTCGCGGGTAGGGCTGCAAAAAGATTTTTCATTTTGAAACGATTTTCCATTTTTAAACAATTTCTGGAGGGATGGACCTCATGTCCTAATAGGGTGAAGCGCAAACGTTCGAGTTTGATCAACACTGAAGGATGGAGTGTCGAGGAATTCTTGCTTAGAATGAACTCCGTGAATGAAAACACTGAGTTGAGCTCAGACAGACATGACTGACAACAAATAAGGTGATTATGGAACATTTATGAAAGAAAACCACTTAAATGCACGGAACCGCTTAAGATATAAGATTAATAAAGTAGACGGTTTATGGTTGATTTAGTTGCTGACAATCTTCCCACTGAAGATGTGTGGCTACTTGTCTGCCGGTTGGCAGGACGGTTGGCAGGACTGATGGCAAACCCCAATGCAGCCAGAGAGAAAAAGGTCACAAAAAGAGGCCAAGAAAAGTGGGCAAAAATCTATTTCTGTAGGAGCGATTGTGTTCCTAAACTCGATGTTTGCTCACGAAGGTGTTTTGCATGTTCTGTTGATTGCTTGTAGTGGTCGGATGAGTGGCAGGTTTGGCGAGCTCTCCACTTGAGCTCGTTTCTCAGTTTCAGTCAATGTCATGTGTGATGCCACAACATCGCCATCGCATTCGTCAGACGCCTACAGATACTGGGGAGGGCTATCCCACCTCGTCACCATCTACCCACCAGCCCCACCAACCCCACAATCCCGCATAGTAACCATAATAATTTTAGTCTGTCCTGGTTGAACACTGCCGGCTTGTGATGGCATGTGGTCAGTAATGGCATGTGGTTTGTGTTGGTATATAGTTAGTAATGGCAAGTGTTGGGATGTGGGTAGTTTTAGAATGAGGTAAGTGTTGGCATGTGGTTATTGTTTGTAAGTGTTAGCTATCTTTCGTTTTTTGTTTTTTTTTATTATTGATATCAGCGCGAGTGACAGCGTGTCCTAAACTATCGTAATCGTAAACCCTAGGGGTTGAAGACAGGATAGCTGACTGATCCTGCAAAGAGGGGAACATAATCTGACATTAATCTCCATAAGCAACTATTTTTAAATCGTGTCACACAAACAACAATTTTTATGTTGTTCCACCTTCCCCAAATCCCCGCCCCCACTCCATCTGGCGACCTACTGACAAGGTATGTATGTGTATGTGTAGTCTGGCTGCCATGTTATCTCTCGGGTGCCTATCGGGAGTTATCTCCCTTGGACGCCTGTTGCGCCCCCTGCCCTCCTCCTCACTTCGCATGCATCTGCAGCAAGGAGCGCCACCTCTCGACTAGTGCCAGAGATCGATGACACAGGCCAGGGTTGAGGCAAGGTACGAGAATCGGTAATTTTGCTGAAATTCAAGGCGGCCTGTGAAGCGCCCTCCGCGACTTAGTTTTTCATGGGCAGCTGTGAGGGGCGGTGCTGGTGTCGGTGGTGCTGGTGTCTGTGGTGCTGGTGTCGGTGGTGCTGGTGTCGGGGTGCTGGTGTCGGGGTGGTTTTGTCGGGGGTGCTGGTGTATGTGGTGCTGGTGTTGCTGGTGTCGGGGGTGGTGGTGTTGGTGGTGCTGGGGTCGGTGGTGCTGGTGTATGTTGTGTTGGCGTTGCTGGTGTCGGGGGTGGTGGTGGTGGTGGTGCTGGTGTCGGCGGTGCTGGTGTCTGTGGTGCTGGCTGACAGTGGACAACAAGCAAAAATTCCCCAGCAGTTACACAAACCACGGGGAATGCACGTGTCGACACTCAGAAGCTGTAGACGGAGGGAAGAGAAAAAAGTTTTAACGACAAGAGTAGGGAGAGACATGTACTCACGGTTCGCCTTAAAAAAAAGAGAAAAAAAACCCGTGAGCGACATCAATTATGCTTGTGCCCCCCATGACAAATGAGCTGTTGCTGCAGTGATTAGGGTTAGTGAAAACACTGAAACATTCATCCCTGTCAAAAGAAAGCCGACTGGAGGACTGGGGTAGTGGGAGGACTAGGGACTGACGTCAGCTCCCTGGTCGCTGGACACCAGATCGGTTCCTTCAAGTGCCTTGTAGTGGAGACAAGCTGGAGGTTATGAACCCAAACATGTCACAGCCCTTAGTACAAACTTCCTGCCAAGCCAGACGGACTGCTGCCATTGGTTGATTCGCGCAGTCAAACGAAGAAGGAGATCAGAGAGAAAGTTTGGGAGTGTTGGAGGGGAAAGCTTTTATATGCCATCGGGACATGGAGCAAAGTGTAAACCTTGGGTCAGCAAACACTGACTCATGTTGCGCCAGTAAGATGTCCCTGGTACACATCGTCTGTTGATTCTATCTCTATACTGTCTGCTCCATCCGGTGAAGTCGTTCAAAAGGGAGGTGAAATTTCAGTTTATCGAAAGGCAAGAAGAAAAATACTAAGGAAAAAAATGAAAATCGCAGTTCCATCTGGAGATGTAATCATAACACCTCTTCTTGCCTAAACTGCTACACAGAATACTCAACAACATGGCAACTTATTTTCACACCTTTTTTTTTAGTTATTTCAGATGGTCTGATCATTTTTTCGCCTTTAAGTCGCTTTAAGAGATCCTGAAAAAGGCGTCTTGAAAAAATGAAATAAGTAAGATTCGAAGTCCCTATTTTTAGCTATTGATAATAAAGCGAGTCCAGTAAGGACATCCACAAGGTATTCTGTACCTCTACTTGCCTGCGGTCTTTTGGTTTTCATCTAAGGTTTTCTGATTTCCGGACTGTCAGACTACACACGACAGAAGGTGTATGTCAAGAATGCTCCCTATCACCTGTGCTGCTCAACATCTTGGAGAACATCATTTCGACCTTTACATTTCCATTTTTGTCGGTGGACGGTCAATCATTTACAATCCACGGTTTGCATACGACATCTATCTGATAGTCGGCAATAACAACGGTCCGCAAGACCTTACACACACTGACAGTCAGAGCACATGGAACGGAGACCGGAACTTATAGAGTAAAGTCGTGGTCATTGACACACGCCACACGTGCATACACCATACAATCTACTTATTTCATTTCCAGCACTGATTGAGTGCATAAACAAATCCAAACACGCATGCCAACACACACACACAAGTCCACTATGTTCACTGCCCACAGATAGCATTCAGTCCTGACATTCCACAGCGGAGTTCAGAGAGGCGACTGCTTTAGAATAAAAATTGTCTCGGGTGGGATGTCCTGGCCTCAGTATGTCTGTATCTGACCCCAGAGAGCGAACTGTGAAATAAGCCAAGGGCTGGGTGTGACTAGTCCCCCCATCATACCCGCCCTGACAAACAAGTGCGTGGGACATCAATCCTGCAGGTTGCAGTCTCTGGTTCCACTGGCCGCCATCAGACTTCCTGATTCTCTCTGGTGGTGTCAGACGATGATTACCAATGTCAGTGCACTCTCCATCACCGCCCAGTAAAACTGGATCACAATGTCTCCTAACACCCAACTTTTTTTTTTAGCTGGCGCAGGAAGAAAAGTCGTTGTTGGACCTTCTGGATGATAGACATCACATTTTTATAGCAGCTGAGATCATTGAAGATGATGCTTGCAATGAACCTGAAATGGTCAACCTGCTTTGAGGTCTCACTGCTGATAATAAGAGGTCCCACAGGTTCTCTCTTCCCACTGAAGTCAACCATCATCATTTTCGTCGTAGATGTAGACAGATGTCAATGATCGAGTCACCAGGTGTTCCATCCCCTGAGTGTACAAATGTTCATCGTTGTTTTGTTTTTTTTTCACAAAAGCTTCTTCTCTAGTCTATGTTACATGTAAAAGTAGGATATAGTCAAGACAATGGCTTTTCTTCTCTTTTTCAGCTTTTTTTAAGAATTCAGGGGCTGTTTGCTGAGAGAGATAAAGCTGAAGTGTTCATTAAATTTATTGCTGTTGCTCGTGGTATATCTTGCATAGCTGTACAAGTGAAGTAAATTGTGTGCTGAGAATTAATTTTACAAAAGTGTGAAAGAAATGTACACATTCTTATATTTACTACACCACAAACAGGTTTTAAATGTGTGATGCTCACTTCCATTATCACTATTATATAGCGCAGTGGTCATTTCTGTTTTTCTTTCCCTCATTCTTCGTTGCTCCCTCTCCCCACTGGATGTCGACAAGATATTTAGACATTTTGGAATTCATTTTTATTTATAGAGCAGTTTATTTTAATGTCACAAGCTTTAAGCAAACATCTTTTTGTCCTAGTTTATTTTGAATTATAATATTATTTGTACTAGTAAACAAGTTGCTCTGTTTATCTGCAAATGAAGGGACACTACCTGTGGTCAGTACTCTACATCGCCACTGAGTACTCTGCCCTTCAAAACTATGAAACTATGAAGCTACCTGGTGTGTTTTTAAACTACACTATTCTTACTGAAATACTAAAAACAAGTCTACTTGAGGAAACAGTCTCTAGCAGCGTGTATCGGAAGAAAAAGTCTAGTGCCAAGAGGGTTTCTACTTGACTAGCTTCGTCTCCTTTCATCTTGCATTCATTGCTACCCACCTCTACTTCCCAATTACCCGCTTCTTCTCTCCCATGAGATAAACATACAAGTCTTTGCTTGGATTTGGTCGTAGGACATATTTTCACATTGATGAGGTTGCTAGTGGGGTACACGACATGTCTAATGCCTCTTCTGTCCACCGTGATACAATCCTGCAATATATCTGACTTACAGCCTACAGAGGTTTAAAGACCAGGTGTTGATTGGACGTATCCATGGAGTCTCCTGACTGTCACGTGCTCAGTCATCTTTTTAAAATCTTAAATTACATATCTAACTGATTTCACATCTGCATCCATTTCAATGTTCCATCCCATCTCCTCTTCTGCAACACAGTTATTATCTGATGTCACCTTCCCCTCAAATATCATTTACAAACAAATAGCTTTGTTGAATTTCAGTGGATGCGATCCAAAGGTCAGTTCTAGACTCCTCTTTTCTGATATACTTGTGTCAAAGACTACTTCTCACAGAATTCTATTCTTCACTTCGAGGCTGTGCTGTTTCAAGGACCGGTCTCTCCATTTTGTCTTTATTCTCCCGAAAACTATAGACACAAAAGATTTTTCTATGTCTTCAGCTAACTTGACTAACTTCCTTCCCGGGAGAAGTATATAATGTGTCAATTAATATCCACAAATAATAGACACAGCATCTGAATTCTAACCATTTCTTTTCCCTAATCAAAACCTCAGTAGGGCAATTTTTTTTCACTGTCTGTAGTGTGACATCGTTTTCATGTAGTCCCAGCCCGCGGTGATACTCCAGGATGCGATCCAGAGGGGGTGGGACTGGATGTAAGGGGCAAGACAAGAGTCATTTGTACTACAGGCCGGTCGTCTGGCTGGCCTGACATCCCCTCTGATAAATGGCGACATTGTGACCGCCAGGAACTTGCATGTCTTCGTCACAGCTGAAACTAATAAAGAATTCTCCAACTCTTTAGACTTCTAGCCAGGATGGTCATAGGAGAGGGCTTGGCGGGTATTAAAGCCATTTATTAAGCAAAAATGAAGTAGGAGGCTGTACTAATGGCCTGCGCAGGAAAGGAGAAGCTGGCATCGCCTTGCTGCCTTTTGTCGCTAGTCAAAGATATAAATTACACCGAGATGTGAACTGGTGGGGAAGGGATGGTGGAGGTGCTGATGTACAGTATCATGTCAGCAAAATGAAGTCAGAAGGAGGTCGTCCTCCTGTGCGAGTCACCGGCAACTCAAGTCAATGTCAGCGAGATAACTCAGGATCCGTCACAAGCAATAAAGATGGTGGTAGTCTCCCTTCTTTCAGAGGGTTGCCTTTACTGTTCCACTTATTTACTACCAGCAAAACATTATATTCGTTGTTTCTTGAGTTGTCTTTGTAGAAGAGTTTCTAAAGAATGTCGCAGACCTTTTTATCTCCACCACGACCACAACAACGGTTTTCCTCGACATCATCGACGGTACAGTGATCTTTGTCACCTGGATCATAATCTCTGACATTTCACTATTGTGACTACAATTTAAAGAACTTATATCACATTCCACAAATTTTTCTGCTGTAAGCCATTCATATTAATATCGGGAACAAAAATGTAAGCATCTACATGTAAACCACAATCGTTCCTTCACCACTACATCCCGTCCTTCTCCAGCCTGGGACATCAGCGAAAAGAACAAAAAAATTCTCTTTCAAATTTAATTTTAATTTAATAGAGCTCTGGATTTAATGAGTGTGTTGTGTTTGACATACAGCAGAACCTTGACATCCATGATTTCAGTGTTTTGAAGAATGTCACAGTGGATTATCTTGCAACATGGGAAGGGGTTAGACAGCCAGTGTGGCTTAGATATTAAAATTCGGGATGTTTGGAAATAAAAAAAAATTAAGAGCATCTTTAGCAGAATGTTCATATATTGAAATTTAATTTCATTTATGTAAGTTACCATGCTACGAAAGGCTGAGTTGGACCCACTTATTATCTTTGAGCAGCTGTTTCTCTAGTTGCACAGGGCAGGCGGGTGGGAGAGTTTGATAATGATTGTTATGAATGACTTTGTTAATTGATGCACCTTTACACAAATGTAGAACTTAATGTTTTGTAATCAATCTTATTTTCTTATTACCCTTATGTAGGTTGAATGCTGCTCACATTATTTTGTTAGATAATAAACAAGCATGTTCAAGCCATATCCGACATCAGAGTTTTCAGCGAAGAAGAAAATAGGACAACCATCACTCTTCTGAATCCAGACATTGAGTCAGGTAGGTTTTCATAAATCAGTAAGCTTTTCTTATCATTATAAGGTCTATGTTTGTTTACAACCACCCAAAATTTCACTTTGAAGATACCTGCTTCTAACTTCAGAGTTGTACAGGTGAGTGAGATCAGCAAAGAAAATAGTTGTTGAAGAACACTCCATGGTTGCTAGGCTACATTCTACTTTGAATGTGCTCTGTTGGAAATAAAAAAACGAAGAATCATAAATCCAGTCTCATGTGAAATTGTGAAACTGGCCTCATTACCTACATTTACCTGTATGAGAAAGACGAGAGCAAGTGTGTCAAACATAAATCTCAAAATGTTCAAGTGGAAAGACTAGGTCTTCAGATGGCAAAACCCACAGCGGCTTTGTTGCAATTTATTTTTCTTCCTGTTGACAGAAAATGAACAAAGGCTTTATAGATTGGCCATTGGGTTTACCGATGCTGAGCACCTCTCGAAGGTTTGGAGGGTGGAAGTCACGTGTCCGTCCACCCGCTGCTGACACGGCTGCGGTTGAAGCTGTTTGTGTAAACCCTCTCGCAGATGGTCAGCGGTGGAGGCTCTTAAACAGGCAAAGTGGATCGTTTCCTCTGACATTTTCATCAGGGCAAATGGATTTCACAACAGGAAAGGAGAAATGATACAGTGCAGGCTTTCATGAATCGGAGCGCCTTTGAAAACAACATCCATCAAGTGGAGATAAAGGGCTGCGGCGGCCTGTCGTGGAGAAAAGAACACAACACGGGGGCAACTCTGTCTGAGGGAGAACAGGAGAAGTGGGATTACAAAAGGCGAATTAATGAGAATACGAGAAGTAGTATTACAGCTCACGTGTTCATCAGGTCTTCTGTTTTAAAGCCATATATGGCTTTGTCTGGCCTGGCATTTTCATTGGTTGTTGCCCTGGCGTCCACAGGGCTGTGTTTAGTTTAAGCTTCTGCACATTTTTATTGCAGATTTTTTTGCAGAATTTTTTGACAGGCTTTACTGAACGCACTTTATAAAATGAAGACCATTTATGCAGCTTGAAGCTGTAAAAAAAAACTCGGGTAAGAAACACACAAAAACCCATTCCTAAAAATATATTTGTAGCCATTATCCTGTACCTAATGACGTCAGTCGTACACACAAGCACAAGAATAACACACACACACACACACACATACGAAAACAACACGCGTGAATGCTCATTCATACACGCAAACACATGAGCAAATTGTAAAGATGCTAACTGAGGTGACAATAAGTATGTTGATGTAAAGCTTAGTAACAGTTCTGCCCTTCTATAACAGGATCAGACAGTAGATACCCGACAGCGTCACGAGCATCTATCAATGTCAATAACACTTTATTTACTAGGTCAAAGGTCGCTTAATGAACTTTGCGCTATCTCCATTGTTGTTTGCTGCCGTTGAGGCTATTGTCGTGCGCGATGATGATGATGATGATGGATGTATGGATGTATGGATGTATGGATGGATGGGTGTATGGGTGTATGGATGATGATGATGATGATGATGATGATGATGATGGATGTATGGATGGATGGGTGTATGGAGGATGATGATGATGATGAATGTATGGATGTATGGATGGATGGGTGTATGGGTGTATGGATGATGATGATGATGGATGTATGGATGTATGGATGGATGGGTGTATGGATGATGATGATGATGATGATGATGATGATGATGATGTATGGATGTATGGATGGATGGATGGATGGGTGTATGGATGATGATGATGATGATGATGATGATGATGATGTAAGATACAGCACGAGACCTTGTACAACCCTACACCTCATCAACGTAATGAAAAAGTGTCGATGAAATCTTGTGGGTAAAATCCTTTAATCTTACCAAGATAAGTTATTTTTATCTGGGAAATTAAAGCTATTTTTGAAGAGACCGCAAAGGTATATCAAGAACTGCTGTCACTATTCTTGTTGTTGTGGCAACAAATGACTAGGTGACGTGCCGTAGTCCTCTGCGTACAGCAACAAATGACCAGGGCACGTGATGTTCACGTGCTCTCGCAGTAAAAAAAAAAGTTGTTGCGTGGCTTCAGATGTGAGCACCGCAGTCAATCATGTTTCCCGTTTGAGAACAGTCACCCCACAAACCCCAGTTCAGTTCCTGTAATCAAGTGAACAGTGTCGTGACCGTCACCGTTACTGACGTCACTGGCGCGTACGTCACGGGCCTGCAGCTGATGTAGGTGGCAGCAACGTCTCCACACGCCATCTTGCACTTCATTGTGGCGCTGTTACAGCCGTTGTTACTTGACTGAGATTGGTGGAACTTAGCGACAAGCGCGATGTCGGGGGACAGGTTGTAGTCCACCCGGCTGTGCTACCCGCCTTTAGTTTGACTTTCATGGTTTTGTTTGCGAGTTTCCTACTTTCTTTCAGTTATTTTTTTTTTATTTTCTGTTTTGTTGTTATTTGTTTTGAAAAGAACAGAGCACGCGCATGTGCATGTTCTCGAGGCACAGGTAGCAGTCAAGATACCAGTAACTGACTGACCAACATACTAATAACTGACTGACCACCCTGTGGCTCACCCTCTGGCGATGGAATCTCTTGTTCATGAAGCGTGACACAAAGCGGTTGTCGCCACCACGCGGCGCCAGGCGTGTCCACATCCGGTGGCTGTCAACAGACTTGGAGAAAACTCTAGGTCAGGTAGAGAGAAAGCTCATTAGCACTGGCGTGGTTGTTTTGTTTTGCTTTGTTTTTTTAATGAAAGAAAATCTGTGTTACTCCTTCTCCAGGATGCACGTGATTGCCTCATAAAGTTTGCTTACTCCGAATATTTTCCCAGTCGCCACACTCTCACTCCACAGACGATGTCTGAAAAATAAGGGCTTGAGGAATACGAACCGGCGAGTTTAAGTTCATAAACGTGGGGTGATAGAGCTGTGTGACTAGGTCATGAATAATATGTATCAACCTATATAACTAATCTAATATTTGAAAAGCAATAAATTTTCCTAGGTCATTCCTATATAAGGAAACATAATAAACCATGACCATAAAAGCTAATTGACATAAACACTAACAGTTCTTCTCCTGTTGGTCTTCAACACTATTTGATCAGATACAATTAAAATCATTTCTAAACAACTAACTAAAATGATTGTAATCACGACATAGGTAAAACTTATTATATAGAAAGAAATAACAACAGCGCTCAAAAAGAAAGCTAAGCGAGAAGTTTACAATTATTCATAAACGAGATTAGTAAATTATTAGAGACGAGACATATTTGTGTAACTATAGTTGTAGAACAGAAGGAAATAAAACCTCGCCATAAGACAAGGCGTGAAGAGGATGCCCAGACTTTCCCGAGCTTCACCCGCATGGAGCATGAGCCATGCAACTCTAAATAAAGCCAGCAGACGACAAGAAAAGAAAGGACAATGCATAGTCTTAACAAGATAATAAAACAGAAGACAAGCTTGCAATATGTTTCACAACACCTCCAGCCCCAGAAACAAGCAGGCACTCCAGTAGTTACACGCTCGTCATGTTTATAAATAGAAGTAGTGTGTGCACTCCGTCATCAGCTGGCTGTTGCGTGTGCGTGTTTGTGTGTGTGTATGTGTGTGTGCGTGTGTGTGCGTGTGTGTGTGTGTGTGTGTGTGTGTGTGTGTTGGGAGAAAATAATAAAGAAGACAATAACACATATCATCGTCAGCCCTCAGTCTGCGAGTGGCTGTGACAGGTCCAAGTCGAAGAAGGAGATCATCGGACACAAACACAGGAGAGGTCAGGTCATGTTTTTATTGACCACGAAGACAAACACTAAGGCTGACATACAAGAGTAAACATACCACATCCTACCATGTGTAAAAGTGTAAACATACCACATCCTACCATGTGGCAGTCAGTCCCGGCAGTCAAGATGACACGTCACCTCGTGAAATCGAATGTCAAAAGACCCGTTGGCCGAATGGGATTAAGACATTGGGTCGGTTCCAGAACAAGCTGGCGGAAATCAATTTTGGAGTTGGTGGTGGTGGGGGAGGAGACAGGAAGGTGGCGTCGGCGCAGGCGGAAGACGACAACAACAGAGAGAAGCCGCCGACATTTCCCAGAGAGTCGAGAGCCGTCGCCATGGACACGGCTCCTGCGCTTTTGTGGTCAAATATGTTGATCACGTGACCCGCTTAACTGTGTCGCCAGAGCGAGTATTCAGTGTAGTGTCTAGTGACTATTGAATACAATGTCTAGCCAGTATTCAGTTCAGTGTCTAGTCAATATTCAGTGTAGTGTCTAGTGACTATTGAATACAATGTCTAGCCAGTATTCAGTTCAGTGTCTAGTGACTATTGAATACAATGTCTAGCCAGTATTCAGTTCAGTGTCTAGTCAATATTCAGTGTATTGTCTAGTGACTATTGAATGCTATGCCTAGTGAGTATTCAGTGCAGTGTCTAGTTGTATAGTGTTCGCATACACTGAATGAATAAGTGAACGAAAAAAAAAATGAACGACAGAATAAAAGAAAGAAGGAAAGAAAGAGCCAACGAAAGGCTCTGTTGGCGAATCTAGCGGCC
Organism: Pomacea canaliculata; assembly: GCF_003073045.1. NCBI lineage: Eukaryota > Metazoa > Mollusca > Gastropoda > Architaenioglossa > Ampullariidae > Pomacea > Pomacea canaliculata. The sequence continues at coordinate 13,897,618 of NC_037595.1, forward strand.
CATTGGCCATGTCACACAAATGGAATGCACCGTCCATCTTTTTCTTCCCTACAAGCTTTTCCACGCTCGGCCTATTGATTGTCTCCCGCGACATTTTCATCTGCAGTCAGCTTGTAAGAACGGGTATCATGGCCGACGGGAGGCATGTCTGCTACTTAGGAGTTTACACGCTGATGTGCTTAATTAACAACACTTGAAATTCTCCAGAAATGTATTCACGATTCAAAAAATGAAATTGTCACATGGGAAGAGAAAAAAATGGTGAGGTCAAGGCTGGTGCTTGAATGACATTAGCTCCCCGTTGTTCAAATCTCACTGTTTTCTCCAATAGGTGTCGCTCAAACTTCTGGGGTGGGTGTGGTGGTAGTAAGGGATGGGAGGGAGGCCGGAGAGCTACTCCATCCTGATCAGCGATTAGGGTCAGTCACTCGAGCTGGATGCGAAATGCGGTTTGAAGATGGAGAGGGGCAAGTAGAAGAATCGTTGGAGGATCAGGGGTTTCGTGCTGGGGGAGAGAAATTTATTTGGCTGGAGGGAGAAGCTTGGTTTGATGTCCTTCTGTGCTATGGCAGGCTGGATGGACGCTCCAGCGCTGACAAGATAAAACGACGCAGCCAACTGAATTCCCGCCATTGGCAGGCCACGAGGATCGTGGAGGGAGGCCAGAGGCAGCGGTTGCAGTCTGCTGCAGTTCATCCACTGATGGCTAGAGGAGATGGATTGCAGGTTCATCCACAAAGCGTTGATAATAAGGAAGAACCTGTTTACTGCGAACGACTTTTCTTTTTCTAAGAATGGCTGTGATCCGAGCTTAGGGTTAAAAAAGCAAACCTTTGTTTGTTGAGGTTTTGTTTGTTCTTGTTGATGTATTATCACCATATAATCATCATAATTTACTAATGAGCATATTGCTTGCATTTGATGGTGAGCATACGTCATTGCTGTAGATGTACCCGTTCATCTTGTCACTTTTCTCGTCTGTTCTTCTCTGTCACCTCGCTTAGCTGAACGAAGTCGGGCTTACAATGTTTAGATAAACACACGCTTGTCATGAAGAAGCATGTTTATTGGCTTAAACACAAGTTTATTAGGTGCAAATGTGTTTACCGGATGTAAGCAAGTTTTTTTTTTCAGGAGTAAACACATTTGTCAGACGTGAATACTGACAGCGAGCACGTGACCAAGGCGGGTATCTTTGCAGCACAGCTATCTCTCTGTGAACAGCTTCCCTACCGGTCACGTTCACAGCCAATCACAGGTTCACGTTTCTCTCTATTCTGTTACCGCAGTTCAAAGGTCAAAGGTGAAGATGTCACTTTACAGCACGCGCAAGGCTAATTGTTTTCTTTTCCTGCAACCACTCCATGTCAACAGAAGTATTTTCATTCCTGCAGAAACCCTCTTGACCCTGATCGTCTCCCTTTATTCAAAACAATTTTTTTAAGGAAAGGTAGTCGACGTGTAAACTATTAACCTTCTTTTTTCCTTTTAAAATAATATTGTGTTGTGTCCTTTAAATGTGGAAAATATCTTTCAAAACCTGTATGTGTGTGATATACTGATTTAGATAGTCATACAGTCAGGCAGGAAGGCAGAGGACAGATTGACAGAAGACAATGACATCACAGAAGACAGACTGACAGAAGTCACAGATGTCACACAAGTAAGAAGTCACAGAAGACAAAGAGATGTGATGTAGTCCTGTATCTTTTCTACTTTCGCTCAGGGAGGCTATACTTTTCTGTTTACTTATCTTTTTACTTTAGATGCTAATATTTAAATATTTCCCCTTTACTATAAATTGCTTAAACACACATCGCACGACTTCCATTCTATCTATCTATTCCTCTTTGTGCATCAGGTTGCACATAAGGCCTCAACCAGAGTCCGCCACCGATGTCGATCGGCTGAAACACGCTCTAGGTGACCCCATGTCCAGCCCTTTCCTTTCATCTCCCTTTCCACTGTTCTTCTCCAAGTTTCCTTTGGGCGGCCTCGTTTTCTTCGGCCGTCTGGAGTCCATCGTAGGGCGACTCTGGAAAGGTCTGCTGTCTGCTGGCGGAGCACATGTCCAATCCATCGCCAACGCCTTCGTTGAACCTGCGTGGTGATGGACTCGGTTTCACTTCTTCGGTGGAGTTCTTCGTTGGTGATGGTGTTTGGCCAAAAGATGTTAAGTATGCGCCTGAGGCATCTGTTTTGGAAGACATCAAGCTTGTTACTGATGGTTTTGGTCATCTTCCAAGATTCTGATCCGTAAAGGAGGGTGCTGATCACATTTGACTTGAAGATTCTCAGCTTCATCTTCTGGCTGATGTTTTTTGCCTTCCATGTGCTCCTGAGTGAGGCAAAGGCCTGACTGGCTTTCGCCAGTCGGGCTCGAATCTCCACCTCCGCATCCCCGGTGTTTGACATTTTGGACCCAAGATAGGTGAAACTGTCAACTTCCTCAATCTCTTCTCCATTTAGTTTGATGCTGTCTTGGACTCTGGCGTTCACTCTCATACTGTTAGTCTTTTTTGTGCTGACCTTCAAGCCAAGGTTTCCAGCTGTTTCTGAGAAGGCCTTTGTTTTTTCCTGCATGTCTTGGTGGCGGTGTGACAGCAGGGCAATGTCATCAGCAAAGTCCAAGTCTTCCAGTGCTGTTGTTGCTGTCATAGTCATGGTCCATCTGAGCCCTCTCCTCTCGCTGTCGGTGGAAGTCTTCATGATCCAGTCCATGGCCAGGATGAAGAGGAACGGCGACAGAATGCAGCCCTGCTTCACCCGGTACTGACGTTGAAGGGGTCTGTGAGCTCCGTGTCACAGACAACCTGGGATTTGAAATCGCTGTACAGCATTGCAATGACCTGAACAAGTTTTGCAGGGACTCCGTAATGCCTCAGGATCTTCCATAAGGACTCGCGGTGGATGCTGTCAAAAAGCCTTCTCCAGGTCGATGAAATTGATGTACAGCGGTGTGTTCCATTCGTTGCTCTGCTCCAGAATCTGTCGCAGAATGAAGATGTGTTCGGAGCAGGATCGCCCAGGGCGAAATCCTGCTTGCTGTGGTCGGAGGTCTTTTCTCAAGAGTTGCCGTCAGTCTTGACAAAACAATCTTGCTGAAGACCTTGCTGGTGAGGGAAAGAAGTGTTATGCCCCTCCAATTATTGCAGTCTCCAAGATCTCCTTTCTTGGGTAACTTGAAGATGAGCCCCGTCTTCCACGCAACAGGGACCTGCCTGATTCCCAAATTTGCCTGAAGATTTCAGTCAGCTTGGGAGCTGTCACATTTATTATCTGCTTTCAACATCTCTGCTGTTATTCCATCTGCCCCTGGTGCTTTGCCGCTCTTCATTGTCTTGACTGCTGCTGTCACTTCTTCCAGGCTTGGTGGGTCTGTGCAGATGTCAAGGTCTATAGCTGCTGGCTGGATGTCTGCAAGCTGAGGGGATCTGGTCTGTTCAGAACTGACTCAAAATGTTCCCTCCAGCGCTGTAGTTTTCCTGCCTCTCCCTCGATGACATTACCGTTCACGTCTTTCACTGGCACATCACTGTTTTAAACCGTTGTTTAGCTGTTTGTTTATCTTGTACAGTGTCTTCAGGTCATTTTTACTTGCTGCATTTTCTGCTTCATCTGCCAGTTTCTCTATGTGATATCTTTTGTCGGTTCTTGTCATCCTCTTTACCTCTTTTGTTTCAGTTTTGCATATCTTTGTCTGTGTTGTTCCTTCAGGCGTTCAGATCTGGTGCTGTTGATTCTTTGTTTGGCTGACTTTCTCTCTTCTATCTTCTTCCATGTCTCTTCTCTGATCCACTGTTCTTTCTTTTTCCGTTGGAAGCCCAGTATTTTCTCTTCCTGATTCCTGTAAGACTCGATTGAAGTCGTCTAAGGTCATCTCTTGTTGGTCTCCTAGTGCCTGGAACCTGTTCTTTACTTCCATAGCAAAGCCCTTTCGGTGGCTGGATTTTTTAGTTTGCGGAGTCCACTCTCTGCTGACGTGCCTGTTTTCCTCGTGATCGACGTAGCTTCAGGGAAACTGTGGCTATCACAAGAGTGTGGTCACTGGCAATGTCTGCTCCTCTGTAGGCTCTAACATCTTGAAGTGAGCTCCTCCATTTTCGGTTGATGATGACATGGTCTATCTGGTTCTTTGTGATCCCATCTGGTGATGTCCATGTTGCCTTGTGGATGTCTTTGTGTGGGGAAGAGTGTGCCTCCAATCAGTAGGTTGTTTTCTTCACAAAGTCTGCCAGTCTCTCTCCGTTGTCATTGATGCTTCCGATTCCATGTTTGCCCATGACATGCTCCTGCAGGTGTTGTCACATCCCACCTTGGCATTGAGATCGCCGATGATGAGCAACATGTCGTGGGCTGGAACGCTTTCTGAGGCTGCCTGGAGCTGATCGTAAAAAGCATCCTTGTCTTCTGCCTCAGAGTCATTTGTTGGTGCATAGCAGGCTAGCACTGTCAGCTTGGTGTACTTGGAATGGAATCTTGCTCTCTGGGTCCATAAGGCTTCCATTCCAGCAGTGCCTTTTCCGTTTTCTTGTTGAGGAGTAGAGCTACTCCTTCAGAGTGCTGAGCGTCTGATCTTCCTGAGAACAAGATGGTATGTCCTGACGCTAGTCTCCTCTTTCCCGTGCCGGTCCATCTGACCTCACTGACTCCCAGGATGTCCAAGTTGTAGTTGTCAACTCCTTGACTAATTGGAGCATCCTGCCAGTCTGGTACAAGGTCTGGACGTTCCAGCACCCCACCCTCAACTTCTGCCTCGGCTTCAGTAAATCCGCTGTCGGGGCGCCAGCTCCTTTCGGGTTTGGCTGTCGTCCGTCATTAGTCCAGTCTCCTGGTGTGCTTCATTACCTTCGCCATCTGTGACGAGTTCTTGGTTTTAGTTTCTGTAACAGGATTTTTTTTTACATGGTGGGGTTGTTAGCCTACACAACCTATTTTACCTCTAGGTGAGGTGTCCACCTAGTCGCCTCTTACGACATGCCTGGCTGGATGGCAGGGACCCTATTCTTGCAATGCTTGCTAGGCAAGCATACCCCGGGGTCCCACAGGGGCACGACTTCCATTATAGCAGATATATAATCAATGGGTATAATTAAAAAAAAGGGGGGTAACTTTATGGCCCTTTGATGTACAGAGAAACAGACTGGAACGAAAAAAAGGAAAAATAAATTACATGAAAAAAGAAACTACTAGCGAGTCGAAGGCACAATCAGGAGAATAAAACTTTGAAATCCACACATGAGTGACTCGAAGGAAGAACAGTCCTATAACAAGAACAAAATCCACGAAAAAAAAAACAAAACAAAACCACCATCTAGCATTGACTAAAGGAGGTATAAAGACTGAGCCAGTCCTCCTGAAAGCATGCGACCTGCCCTCGTCTCCTGCCAAGCGGAACCCCTTGCTCCATCAAGCGGATCGAGGAGCGTGTTTCCGGATCCTTGTTGCCAAAACACAGGCAATAACGGACAGACTAGAACAACAATCTATAATCTCAGTGAGGTACCCCAGTGGTAAACTACCGCGAAAATTGTTTAGAGCAATCACAGAAGCAATTTGAGCGATAGGCACAGGGAAGGAAAACAATTTTCTTGTAGCAGAACAAAGCTCGGGCTGGCACAATCACCTTTTGTGTCACATCCCCGCCTTCACCCCGCCTCCTGTGATCCATGGCCTGGCATCACAGTGAAGTGATCTCACGTCACTTCAAATCAATGGCCTCGGTGGCGGTTATGGAAAACTCCGCAGTCACCTCGATTGCGACCAATTTCAGACAAAGCCTAGTCATCTGACCTCCTTTCTCAATAGGACAAGGACATCTTGTGGAGGGCTTTACACGAGCAGCCAAGCGCATCATCAGTGGTTTCCTCCATGTCTTTGGGTCCACACTGAAAGTCGGCCATGGGTTGAATTTGCTGCAGAATTCGACTAAATGAAGTAAAGATGTTTTTCTCTGAGTTGTGAATCGAGTGTATTGGCAGATGAAGACGTAGCATAGTAGTCCTGAAGACATATTTATTTATTCAAACTGCTAGTGAACAGTCCAAAATAAAAAGAGACTTTGGTTTAGTGTCTGTGGTGTGTAAAAACGTGGAAAAAACACGACCACTGCAAAACTACTGGCAGCAAATTTGGGGATATTTGTCTTGGATTTATTTATGCAAGTTTTATACAATCATAAGCGATAAACCTTGAGAAGTAAATATTGCCGTTATATCTCTTCTTCGAATTAAGATGATCCTCCCTGACAATCTCCTTGGCAACACCCTGAAAATATATGTATCATATATGGTCTCATAAATCATCTACTTACTGTATTCTTCAGGTCTCTAGTCAAGCTAGTCAAGAGTTGCAACACAAGAAAACAATGTAGGAATATTTATTTACCATTGTGTCTTACTCTCCGCGAATTTCTTTTTATTCTACCTTTTTTCAGACTCTCTCCTTCGATCCTGTGATATCTTTTTTAAGACCTTTTTGTATGTATGTCTGTCTGTCTGTCTGTCTGTCTGTCTGTCTGTCTGTCTGTCTGTCTGTCTGTCTGTCTGTCTGTCTGTCTGTCTGTGTGCATGTCTGTGTGTGTGTCTGTATGTGTGTCTGTCTGTCCGTCCGTCATTGTCACAAAAGCTAGCTGCGTGTTGCTTTGCCCTAGACTTGCCCTGTCAAAGAAAAAATCATCCTCAGTATCTGCTCAGTATTTGCCGTTCCTCGAGGCTAAAACTAATATTCCACGGCAACCAGCGAAACGTGAATAACAAGGGGTGCGAGCAGCCGACCTGACAGGGAGCCAGACACCTAGAAATAATGTCTGAGCCATCCGCGTCATAAGCCAGACCATCCCACGTGACCGCACAACGATCACAAAGCATTGTGTGCAAACCAGATAAGTACAGGCCAGGGCATTAATCGCATAAAAGCAAATAATAGATATATAAAGCGCATATCACAGCAAAGCAGCAGGATGCAGGCAACAGGGATGTGGACTCATCAAAGTATGGTTGGCAGCCATGGCTGTGGTACCAAAGGTATGAACAGTGGTGTGTACTATACACCGCCCATCAGAAGTGCAGAAGGACATGTCGGAAAAAACGTACAACAGCAACGATCAGTAAGAGAAGAACACAACAAAGAACCATAACAAAAACAAGAAGAACAAGACCAAGAAAACAACAAAAACAAGGAAAAAAACCAAGAAAAGAACATGAACAGACAAAAAGATCAAAAGCAATGAAGAGAAATAAAAAGGCAAACTAAAATGACTGTCTTGTCACTCTATCGGCCCAGTAAATCTTTGAGAAAGCTTAATTAACCCTATGAGGAACAAAAACTGTAGGGTGGTCAACATTTTACGAGGGCCGTCGTTACACCACCGGTCACCTGAGCAAACTTCTCTACTGGACTCAGAGGAATAGCTCACATATTCTCATTCTACACTGTATAGTTCAACAATGATATGAGAGACTTCTGACAGCAAACACACCAAACTTCACTGTCCTGAACACCAGTACAGAAGCCAGCCATCGAGGACATTGTGCTCCGCGAGCTAGGTGTGTCTAGCAGTCAGCTAAAACCTTTTGAATGTACTGGAAGTTTCGGTAACTGCTAGGTGTCAGGTGTCATCTTTAGACTTAACTTTGACCCACATTCTTTGCCCCTCCCGACCACCCCCAACCTTTTATTGCATCCTCAGTTTAAACCCCAGTTCTCACACAAATTCCTCGTGGAACCTTACTTCCCGAGAATTCGTGTCAAATATTTCCTTTCTTTTCAAGCTTGTCCCTAACACGCTAACACAAGAAATAAACATCTGTGGAATAAAGAATCAAAAACATTCCAAAACCTAATCGTATCAGGGACTGGGTCGACTCCATTAAGCAAGATATTTTAACCACTTGGGAATCCTCTCTCCACAAACCTGTTAGAAACTGCAATAAAATCAACTTTATATCCGGGGTAACGGCGCAGTGAAAACTGCATGCAGTCAGATGGAAGTCAGCCTACAGTCTCCTCCCTCTCCCTCTCTTCCTTTTCTCTAGCTTTCTTTTAATCTTTTCGCTTCACTTTTTGCGCTTTTTTCTTTCGATTCTCGTCTATATTTTTTCCTTCGTCTTGATATTCTTTTATTACCTTTTCTTTTGCTCTATGTGTCCTTCTTTCTCCTAATAAAATTCCCTTTAGCTTCTTTTTTCTATCCTTGTTCCATTTCTTCTTTCTTCTTGTTCACTGAGCGCCCTTTGTCGAGAGAATTTTTTTTAATTTGTGTCTACCTCGCAAACATCGTACTTTTCAACCTCGTTGTGTGCTTTGTGAAAATGTCTAGCAGTGTTCTATTTTGCAAAGTATTTCCAAGTAAAATATTAATGATTTTTTTTAGAATACCTGTCGCACGGGCCAGCCGTTTGTCTGTCTGGTCAAAGACGATTTATGAGGCAACAGAGTTCAGTATAGCACCATCATTTCTTTGAAAGACAGTTGTCTTGTCTTGAATTAGTTTGTGTGCTTATTTCAGCTGGAAGAGGATGAAATATCCATCTATGAACATGGTGTTCTGTATTTCCACTACTCCTGCTGACATTTCTCTGAGTATTCTGTTGGGCTGGGTAGTTCCTCAGAGGTCAGCCATGACATATTCCAAAGCAGTACAGGTGGACAGTGCAGGTGCAATGTTCCACAATGTTCCACGAGTGCTGATGGAGAAACAACACCATTTGTCCTTGCTTCTCACCCAGGCTGCTTTCGGAAAGCCGATGTTTACTTTGAAGATTACGATCGTGATTACAACAGCGCCAGGTGAGGTCTCCTCATACCTGTTCCACACCTGGCCTACGCCACCTCCGCACCTGGCCCGAGATACCGTCGCTGTGTCTCTAGAAAAGTCGATGAACTCAAACATCACGAACTCCGTGTGTGCAGGGTGGGCGGAGTTCCAATTTTTTCCTATTGACAGCACTCGGTGCACCCTCTCTCTGATCCCCTAAAAGACATTTGTACTCAAGCTGTGAAAGCATCTGGCAACAAGAGAAAAAAAAAATGTCTACAAGGCGCAAGTCTCCTGAAGTCAAGTGTACCTTTAAAAACATGAAAATTACTGGAAAGCTGTGTCGTCTGGTTCATTTCTTCGTCCTTGTTAATCTAAGACTTAAAATCCAGGCTTGGGTGTGTACCTGAAAACCTTCGACTGAAGCTGTTAGCCTTGTGATCATTAAATGTCTTAGCTAATAGTCTTGTTTACAAACAGTCTTATGAACATAGCTTTAGTTGTTCTTTTTGTCTACTGCTCGTGCACTAGTTCTACCGACACAGAGGGAGGAGGGGCGAAGTAAACGGATATCGAAGAATGATCGTTGTCGATGTCTTCCTTTTGTCATCTACCTTCAGAACAAACGTGGGTCCGCAGGTAGCATGGTTGTTGGCGGACAGAGATTGAGGAGAATGGAAATTTTCTGTTTAATCCAAATCAAGCTGAATAGGTGTGACTAAACAGCAACAAGCAGGAGAAGGTGTGATGTGAGCTAGCTCCTGGTATTTCACACCAAACATTTCACACGGTTTGTGTGATGTATTTTATGCGACTCCTATTGGGTGTTTTGTACACTTGTTGGTACTTTAGTGACTCCTGCAGGGTATTTTACGGGATTCTGGTATTTCGCACGGGTTGTGTGGATATTGTATGCAGGACGCGTGCAGATGGTCGTCTGCGGATCCAATGTTGGCTAAACCGACAGGAAGATCGTGCTTATCTTGCAAACCCAATATGCCGCGGAAATCCTAAAATAGTTGGTGTTTACAATACTGAAAAACAAGCAGCTGATAGTGCAAACAGGCAGAGAGCATGTCGTTGCAAGGGAGGACACTGCCTTATCTTCCATTTCGTGTGACGAAGATGACAGGTTCAACAGATTCTGTGGAAGAAGGCGAGTGTTTACTGAACAGGAATAAGACTGAGGTCGCGCAGGGAAGAGATTCACCCAGGAGCATCACTCATTGATTATCTTGCAAGGTTGAAAAAAATATTAGTTTTTTTTCTTTATTTTTTTTTCTTTTTCTATTCTCGTTATGTAGGACGGTGGAGTCTGCTAATGTCTCTGTGTTTTTGTAACGCTTCCGTTTTTGGAAACGGTGACGAAATAACGACATAACAACGAACTGAGATCTTTTTTTTTTTAAAGAAAGGGGTTCTTAGAAGAAAAAATGGGGAAAGATGTATTAGAGTTAAAAAGGTCAGATTATATTGAAGGCATCACGCAGTGACAATCGCTTGCAGACCCAGAATGAGGACTGGAGAAAGAAAGACAAGAGGCTGAGACGCTTGAAGTCCATCTGTTGCTGGTGTGTGGCTGGCTGCCTGGCCGCTCGCCTGCCTTCCTCCTGCTGCCAGCCAGTCACGGAACCTGGTCCCCTCCTCATCCATACCCACCCTCCCATCTCCCTCTCCCGCCTGCTCTCTCGGTGTGTGGCACCAGAATGACTGCACCACTGTCACACCCCGGGCACTGGCGGCGCGAGCTGATTACCTCCCAGCACTTGAGGGTAATCGCAGAAAATTAAACGCCGCATGAGTTGCGGGCCGTGAAGCTGCTGGGTGGACGGAGGCAGGCTGTGACATCCTGTGGCCAGGATGGCATCTGCCTGCAACAATTGTTGTGACTCCATGCGGGACCTACTTGTGTTTTGAAAGCGCCTTTTGCAGTATGGTTCGCCTCCTGGCCTCGGTGGGGTCACCATGTAGGTGGAGGTGAGACCAGCCTGGACAAGGGTACCGCGGACCAACCACTGAAGACCTGGGTTTGAACACACTTAAAGGTAAGTTGATGACAGGGCTTGGGGTTGCTTTCTGTCTTTATATTGTTTTTCCTTATTCTCTTCAATTGTGTTGCTGGTGTGAGTGTAGAGTGTGTCCGGTTTCGGTCTTTCTTCTTTTTCTTCATCATCACCATCGTTTTCCATGTTATGTTTTAAATTACAAAAGGATTTTAGTCACGTGGGCAACTATGCAAAACGTGTACAAATATACAGATTCTTGTCCATGTACGCGAATAGAGTCGAATATAAGTGCATGCTTCAAACGAATGATGGATGGATGCATGCATGAGGGCCAGTAAGTAAACAGATAAAAGGAGAGAGCGAGGTAGATAAACCAAATAGGAAAGAGAGGAGGAAGATGTGGTGATACTTCTGTAATAAACGATCTATGTTTTTCACAGAAATCAAGGTTTAATGTGAAATTTCAAGGTTTATTTTAGTCCAGATATTTTGTTTACGAAAGAAACAAACATGAAGCAGTCACGTCACATTCCTCATGTCACATGTCACGTCACATAATGTCACATGTCAAGCTGAGAGACAATATCCGTTGTTTCCTTCCCTAGATGACTAAGAAGAGATTCACCTGTGATTTGTGTCACAATAATAATGAGTATGACCCATGTGATGTTTGTTTACACAAGAGTAAGCTTTCAGTTATCACAGATTCATGTGTCGATGCACCCAGCAGGCATCAGTAGTATGTATGTACATAAATAAGGCAACTGTGTACTCGAAGTCAACAGATTATGAAGCAAGAAGGTATAATAAGACTTCAAAATATATCTGTAACATCTCTTGTTACTCTGCTGTCTTGTTTATTGGTTTTGTTGTCGTTTTGTTTTTGTTTTTGTTTTTGTTTTGTTTTTGTTTTGTCACTGACGGTTAGTATGGTTTGAAAAGGACAGAGTCGTAGCTTCATCATCAAGACTTGGCATTACATTAACATTGCAAGAATCATCCAGACACACGTGCATCTTCTGATCACAAGCTAATACACTGGGGCGATGAATGCGAGATCCTGTGAGAACAAGCGAGAAGGCGCGAGATTTTCTCTCCGCTCCTACTCCACCTTGATTGATGCGGCGCCCCGGATGCGATCAGCCTCGTCCAGCTGCTTCCGCCAGGGCATTGCTGAGTCGACAGAAGTAGAACGAATTCGATAAAGATGGTTTCAATAGACTGCTTGTTGATGAAGGTAGGGAGCTGAGTTATTCGTCTTCTCCATCAAATTCAGTGCTTGCGGCTCACAATGAGACCAACAGGACGGATTAATGCTATCAAATGTGTGTGCATTGTGTTTGTTTGTTTGTTTGTTTGTTTGTTTGTTTGTTTGCTTGTTTGTTTGTTTGTTTGTTTGCTTCCTTGCTTGCTTGTTTGTTTGTTTGTTTGTTCGTTGGTTTGTTGGTTCGTTCGTTCGTTTGTTCGTTCGTTTGTTTGTTCGTTTGTTCGTTCATTCGTTTGTTTGTTCATTCATTCGTTCGTTTGTTTGTTTGTTGGTTGGATGATTGCCGTTGTCGGATAAGGTGCAGACAGTGCAGACAGCGGGTATCTTACCAAAGTCCTATCCTGACCCTGCTCGTGCACAGCAGCTAGTGGCAGACAGCAGCAGCTCCAGAAGCCAGTGAAGAGCAGGCAGCACGTGACATCTTCCCACAATCCTCGTGACACACTGTCAGCCAGAAATCGCTTTCTTGGGATCCACAGGCCGCCGTGGAGCGTCTGGAGCCAAATCAGTGACTTGTAATAGTTGATTGACTTAGTCAGCTGCTTGTGTCTTGTTCTTCCACTCTCAACGATTTCCTGCACTTTCACTTCTCGGGAAAATTGCTATCAATGAAGGATCCCATTCTTAGGGACTTGCATGATTGATTGATCGATTGGCTGATTGATTGGACACTTTTATCAGCAGAATGACATTTTTGGACGAATAACATTTCAAGTGGCGTCACCTGCTGTTTACACAAACTACTCTGAATATTTATTAAGTTTGTATTTTACACAAAATGCAAGTGTCGCCCCATGTCACGTGTTGTTGGGTTGTGACAGTCGTCTTCACGGCGGCATGGATCTCCAATGCCCTCCATCAGCATTGAAAGTGTTTCCAATTTTTTGTTATTCACTTTACATTCTTTTTTAAGTTTTTGGAAAGGAGCAGTTGGAGTTTAATGGCTTTGATTTCTGGGTTATCGCCTTCTTCCCGAACGGTTTCTCCTTCACACACACATGCATGCGCAGACAAATAATTTATTTTACTGGTAACCCCGTGAAACGTGTTGTATTTAGTTCTAATTTTGACATGTAGCATCTTTACAAGAATTGTTTTTAATTTGTTGAGGTCCATTTTTTAACCAGACCCAATGATTTAGTCAAAACTGATTCATCGATGTTTTCTTTGTTTCCTTCCTTTATTTCTGTCTGTCTTTGCTGTTTTATTTATTTATTTATTTTTTTGAAAGCCTTTGTCTGACCTAACGTGCACACACAAGGGCATGGTGACATCCTCCCACCCACTGACCCCCAGCCCCTCCCCACAAGCCGGGTGTTGGAGGCTGTGCCGGGTGCACAACTCATCTTGCAACTCAACCACTAGCATTACCTCCCCTGCCTTTTCTTTCCATGTAATTCAAAATTAAATGTCAGCTGCAGTGCCACGGGCTGAAGAGAAATGTTCAAGTACCACTTGATCTCAGGCCAAACAGGGAGAGAAGACGATTTCTACTCCCGCTTCCACATTTCTCGACAAATCCTGGCGGATGTCAGCATGATCCTGTCCTGTGTTTTCTGACGAGCTCAGCGAGACAATCGTCAGCAGCCTTGACATTTTCTCTGAGCATGATTGGTTGTCTTAGGTTGTTAATGACTGAGCTTTGCTAGGGATGCACTGAAGGTCCTGGGTGTCGTGCTGGAGGTGGAGGCGTCAGGGCTGTGAGCCGCGGGTGGCGCCATTACCCGGACAGAGCTGCGCGACAACTGCCGCAACTGCTGCGTGGGTGTTGTTGTCGTGCTGCGGCGCTGTCCTGTAAACAGGTCGGGGCTCTCCCTGACTTACTGACATCGCACTCGTACTCGGCTACCCGACTTGAGAGCCTGATAAACATGGGTTTACCTGTGCTTCCGCATCATTTGACGCATGTCTCCTCTTCCGGTAAACGCAACTTCCTGTCAGTCAACACAAGCCTCTTAGAAGAGGATTACTCGGTCCCCAATACGATGACAGCATAAAAAGGATAGGTCTCACGGTGACAATTGAGTTTTAGTGCACATGAAATGTCTACTTATTTTCATTCTCTTTTTACTTTCTTTCTCTCGTCTCCAATCCTCACTCCAGTAGGATATTTTCTACAAGAGATTAAACGGCAAGTCATATAACGGTTTTATTTGTCACAAACAATCATCGCAGGCAACCAATAACATCAAACTCTGAGGCTCACCATCAGTTGTCGACCCTCACCCTGCCACCACGGTCTGAAGAAGGTGGCGCTGTCATCCCGTGAGATCAGTGACTGTCGAGTGACGTAGAAACATGGCGGGTAGTTACTGTCTGGTGACTGTCCCCCGGTCCTTTGCTGGCCTTTAATTCATCTTCCTAACTTGAATGGCCGACAATGCTGACCGCACTATCTTTGCGCTGCTCCACAGGTCTCGTCAGTTCTCTTGTGAGCAGCCGAGACTATTTTCATTAAAGTTTACCAATGTTCTCTGTTGTTTCCCCCGTACGTATAAGTGAATATCAGTAAAGCACCTGGGGTGACTTGCATGGAAGATGAACAAATTTATCCGCGTGTACTTAACCCGTGAATAGCTATTTGCGCAATCATGATTAGTGCCTCTCCAGATTTCATCTACATGAGTCCAAATCGGTTTTAAACTCTCCGCAATAAGTGGGTGGGGACACCAAGGTATGTTCAGACCAAGGGGAAGGATTGATGAGGCTCCAGAGAAATCAAAGGAAAGGTAGCTCCTTCCTGTCTTTTTGTGCCTTTCATTCCTCATGATCAAAATTTCAACCAAACATGTCTGGAATCCAAACTTCAGTTTTCAAGTTGTGACTCAAAGACATCCTCCACCAGCAGGCACAGTCAGGCTGCAAGTCAACAAAAAAAAATTAAAATTCGGGAAAGATACCACACCGGTAAATGCCTGTGGCAGTTGAGACAAACAACTCAATGATTGAAAGAAGGAGTGTATCTTTCGATTTTTGCGGAGTGCAGATGAACTGTCTGGAACACTCGCTCGACATACCTCTAACACAGAAAGTGATATATTTTTGTTGAAGATACAACAAATGATTATTTAGTTGTTTTGTTATTACTGTTCAGTGTTAGAAAGCTATCATCTTGAGTCACTTGTATAACTGAATTTTTGTATGATTATCATCATCTATAGCATTGCTTTCATGTGGTGTGATTGTCTGCAAGCAGGCTCAGGGTGTTGACATTTTAAATCATCCCATACTTGAATCTCCTGGCGGGCGATTTGTATGAATTTTTAAACATTCTTTGCCGGCAATCGCTTCAGACTGAGGCTTCCTGTGGTGAAACATTCAATCGCTTCTCAATCGTTGTCTCCACTGGAAAATCGTGAAAGCCGCCATGTCTGATCACCGGCA
Organism: Pomacea canaliculata; assembly: GCF_003073045.1. Classification (NCBI taxonomy): domain Eukaryota; kingdom Metazoa; phylum Mollusca; class Gastropoda; order Architaenioglossa; family Ampullariidae; genus Pomacea; species Pomacea canaliculata. Next base: position 13,913,033 of record NC_037595.1, read on the forward strand.
GCAACCTTTCAACCCTGATAGGTCTCTGGACTTTCATGGCGGAGAGCGAGGCAGGATAGCTATCCGGGCTCCTGTGGATACATATTTTCGTGGCTATTCACCGGGATGTAAACTAGTGGCAGTTATGTCAGCTGATCTGGTTTACAGGTTTACTACTGTTCACACTCTGACTTTGATTGACATGACATGGACATGCTCAGGACTTAATAATGACAACACCTATCTCACATTTCCTGTCTTGTGTAGAAAGTCTGTGATTTCAAACATCAGGGTAGCTTTGACAACTTAGGATTGAAGTTGTAGAGAAACTGTCCTGCAGTGTTGATCGACATCCTCGACTGTATTGACCAGCCTGCCTTCCAGTCCAGAAATTGTTTGTATTTTTCTTGACCTTTATGAGACATTGGCATACAAGCTCCTTATGATATTTTGTGCAAGTATTTGTCACAAAGCTAAGAGGATGCACTTGCGACTCAACTCTTGTCGGTATTCCATAAAACCTTTACCTAAACAAATGAAAGAAACATTCATAGCAAGGTCACAAATGTTCCATGGTAAACATATATATATATATCACAGATAAACCATTTTGTATCCTTACAAAAAAAGGCAGAAAACACAAATTCTGAAGGAAAGAATGAGTCAGTGATACAGAAAATAATTTGTAATATAGTAGGTGTTATAAACCGACCAGTGAGTGTATGTGAGTGGGAGATATTCCCTATAAAGATAGAAGGGAATGTATATGACTATATATATATATAGAATATATCAATACTCCTTAGTGACATTAATAATCTTGAGTCTTGTAATCCTAAAAGAACTAATATCATAATCAAATATTCATTTTTCTTGTGCTTTCAGACTGTAGAAGGTGATACTGAGTTTTAAAGCACAAGGGGAGATAAGTTTTATGTAGATGCATGGATTAATTTGATTTTCTTTCCTGGTGTATAATTATTTCTCTGCATGTGTAATTGTTTTTCCAAAGTATAATTATCTTTGTTGTAGATTCATCTTTCCATTTTAATTATTTCTCTTGTTCATACATTGTCTGCTTTGGTTGCAGAAGGAAATGTTCAATTGCAACATGTTTTAATGGATTATGTTATTGTTGTTATAATTTAAAAAAATAATAAGCACACATCTACGCTTAAAAATTTATTAGTACAATCTTTTCTTAATGTTTATTTAATGTAGACATCTAAGAAAGAAACATTTGAACAGGTGAACTTTTACGTTCAAAGCAAAATCTGTTTCTTCTTATTGTCTTACATGTCACGTGAGTTTCCGATTTAGAACTCTATTTCCGCTGACTGATATTTCAAACTGATCGACACACTTCCTGCCTCTCTTCTGTCCTCCTTCTCTCTCTCTTTCTTTCTCTACCTTTTGTGTCATATCGAATTTATTTGCTACGAGGTACAGGATATTTGCAGGTAATCATTAGGTAGGCCCAAAAAAGCTACACCAGACATGAATCAAAGTAAAAAGTAATTTAAGTCAAATTAAAACTTCAAAATAGCTGTGGAGCTCTTCGTGACCCTTGTTTCAATGAACATCTGTACGAGAAATAACAAGAAACTAAAATAGAAAAAGGATTTACTCGTACAAAAAGGTCTAAAAAAAACCCTACTTGCGAAGTCGATGGACTGTAAGTGGTTCACCGTGTTTACTACACATCACAGCACAAAGCCATCTCTTCCGCCTCCTACTTCTTTCCAAGGTAAATCAGGGACACATAACTCGACAAGGATTTTTTTAGTGATTAGACCGAGGAGCCTCAAACCACTTCCCTCTGCTCAAAATTGGGTGAACTACTGGAACCTTAATTAAAACTTAATTATCAACTTGCATTCATTCTGAAGCAGCTTAGACAGGTAGAGGAAGAACGATAACTTGAAACATCACGAAAGTCTTAGATTGTCAGAGTTGTCCGTCCATGTACCCGAGACAAAGCCAACCAACGATTGTAAACTTCCGGTCCACCTTTTTTTCAGTCTACATAGTAAATATTTACAGAATTCTTGTTTAAGATTTTTTCAGGTGGAGACAATTTTCCTTGTCATGTGCAGACCTGTATGAGCACAACAAATTACCTCCCCTTCTCAGCAAAGAAACGCCGGACATTAGAGTTTGTGATACAAGGACACTGTGAATTGAGTCTGGAACCGTTAAAAGACCAAAGTGTTGTGAATGCAGTCAGAATAACGGACTAAAGTGGAGAGGAGGGGACAAGTAAAGTGCTGTCGGGTGCACAGATTATTTCTATAAAATGCGGCCAATTGTGGACACTGCAGTTGTCTGGAGATAAAAGTCACGTGGGATTCGAACATCAAGCACTTTATTTAATCCCCGTGACACCAGTGGGCGCTCGTGTCGGTTGATCTCACTGCTGTGTATTCAATGTTGGGTTTTAAACTCACACACAGACATATCCATCCCGTGTACCGCTGAGGCTTTTAAAAAGCATTGGTGTTGGATTGAAAAGAGACAAAAACGATTCCTGTGTCATGCTTATAATGCAGAGCATCCCCAGGGGACAGTCCAACCGACTTTGTGTCACCGACTGTGTACAGCAGCAGACGATGAAATCTATTTTAGGCATCAGTACTGCCCACCAATGGTGGAAAGGACAAAGCAGGCAACAGGATGTTCGTCAAGGAGTTTAGTTCTCCTGACTCCTCGTCACTTTAAAGGGCAACAACGAGAAATCAGCGAAAATATTTGGAAATAGGACATAAAGTATTACAAAACATATTCCGGTGGTAATTCATGATGATGAGACACCTGAAGTATTATATTAATGTTTTTTCTTAATCACACCTGAATATGTCGGGAAAACAGGAAGTGGCTATATTTCTAAAAATAGCGCCATCTGCATCAGCTGAATTGAAAGAGGAAAGTTACTATAACTGTTAAAAGAAAACAGATCAGGAAACCATGTGTTGTTGATGAATGTTCTTTTCAACTTTCAGAGGAATTTAGTTCCTGAAGATAATGGCTACAAAAGCCAGTGGATTAACTGTGTTGAGAGGAGCTGTTAAAACCAACTGATTGCTGGTGAAAAGCTTAACAAAGGCTTGATGATCATCTGTGGGCTGTTCACAGATCTTTGTTTTCAAGCTGACCTCCCTTAGTTTCAAATATGCTTGAGCAAGTTTCAACTGGTTCTCGAGGATGTGGTCTTTGACCGATAACTTTAGCTAGGTCAAGCATCTCCCTATCCAGCTAGAAGGTCTGGGTCTTCTTTCTCTGCATCATCACTTTTAGCATCTGCTGCTTGATCTTCATCATGTCATCATCTTCTAAACCTTTCTTCTCATTTTCCTTGTCTTCATAAGCCTTATCTTCATTTTCTTTGTCTTCACAAGATGCCTCACTATCTTTCTCCTCCCCTTTCTTCGAGTCATTCCTATCAGTCTTCTCTTTATTAGTATCCTTCTCAAGATCTTCTTTTCTTCTGTTTTAACTTCCTCTATCTGCTGGTTGTTTCTTTGCTTTGTTCTGTTCCTTATCTTTTGCATCCCCTGGTTCTTCTTTGTTGCCTTCCTTAATATCACTGCTACCATTTTTTTATGTAGCACCGACTGGTTGGTACTAATGAGCTAATTAGTGTAAGGAATGGATGGAGGACTCGCTGGTAAATGAAGTTACTAAGCTTTGTGACATCTGCTGATGCAGTACCCCATGTATCCATCGGTAAGTCTGTACAATATTGTATTCACACCTGCATTATTGCCCATCTGACGGCAACCATGCTACTAACCCTATCAGCCTCATGGAGCTGCAATCAGTTCCTTTTATTTCACCTTCTCCCGTACTTAGTTTCTTCTACACCTTGTGTTGAGTGCTAGTTACCACCTCAAACACTCTTCTACTCAAAAATAATCGCCTTCAAGACTAAAGTCAAGGTACACGTCCCGCCACTAGCTGCTAGGTGGTTAGCTAAAGAATGAATTACATAAAAGGCTCGTACACTTTAGCAGCCTGCTAGGCCTTAGCCATCCAGTTAGCAATTAACGGCGAGCTGTGCACCCATCCCCACATTTTTTAGACCATCCGGGAAAGCGAACCTCAAATTATGGATGACGCTATTTCCGCCGGACTTCTTCAGAAGGAAGCCTGGCCAAGCCTCGTTTTGATGACATGGTTGTGGCACGGAAGTTTGTGATGGGCGCTAAAGAGACTGTGGGCTGTCCTGATTACGATGGTCCGAGCCCGCAGCTGGACGAGCCCTGGATCCTCTGACTTCATTTCCTGTCGCTTCCAGCGAGGCGCCAGCGGCTAATAGGCACGTGACTGAGGCAACGGCCAATGCACTGCGAGGACGATCAATGCTCAGCTGTCTGCTGGGTGCACGCGGCCAGGATCACAAGAGGACGATGTTTGTGAGGCACGAGCGACTCGCGTGACGGCGGCGGCTGTGTCGTCAGTGCTCGGCCAAGTGTGTGACGAGATGTGCAGCCCTCGCCACCAGACAGGCACCGCCTTTGAAGATGAAAAGAAAAGGAGCCACGTGGTAGTGGTGGGAAGGGGTTGAAGGGGTGGTGGTGATGACTATTCTTACATTGATGGTATATTTGGTGCAATCATCATCATCATCATCATCATCATCATCATCAAAGCGTTTATTTGAAACTGTCAACCAATCCCTGATGAAGAGAACAACTCTGGTGACAGATCATTCGTGTAGCTGGCATTGAACACAACTTCATTTATTTGACAACTGTAATGTTTATATTTGTATTCAGTGGTTTCCCTTACTTACTTGAATATCATCATTATGTTTTGTAATTTAAAATTCTTCGCCAATACTAAATGCAACTTTGTCATTTTAATATAATAAATTCCTTTCATATAATATTGTATAATAAAAGATACTATATCAGAGATTTAACTACACAAAATCTTACCGATCTCCTCTCCTATCTTTCAGAGACATTCTCCGTGTTATGTAGCAACACGTTTGTCTGACCTAACGGCAGCAGTATCAACAATTATTCCATGCGTCTTCCATCTAAATCAACGGTTTTCTGTCATTTCCTATTTGTTTTTGTCTGTTCCCAGCTATTTCTCTTTTCATATCTCCTTGCGCGTGTCTCATTTTTCCCCTTCTCCCACCATTCGACCAGTGAAAAAGAGCGGAAATGACGTCATTCATTTCTTATCGTGGTTTCTCAGCCAAAAGAATATTACAAGCGTAAAGCTGTGTGAAAACCTTGGCACCTAGTTGTAGTTTGTCAATCAGGTAGCTATGTAGTGTGTGCTTGTTATTTTAAAGCAAACCTGTACACAAAAGAACTGCTGTAGTTGTAGTAGTAGTAGTAGTAGTAGTAGTAGTAGTAGTAGTAGTTGTTGTTGTTGTTGTTGTTGTTGTTGTTGTTGTTGTTGTTGCATATTCTGCCTGGAGCTCATAGGATTCAAAATCCGCGAATTTATTTATTTATTCTGTATCTATTTAACATTGAGAAGTACTATGGTGGAAGCCCTCTAGCTTGCTGTCAATGTTAGAGATGCTATGTAGTCAGGTAGCAGGAGACACTAAACTCATCGTCCTGTCAGTGGCCAATGGCACAAACAGTGAGAGCAGAGCGGTGGGGACCGGACACGGTGTGCAGCTGTCGTAGTTCAATCAGTGTCACAGTGGAGGACACTCCTTCATTCTGCACATGTGCTCCTCGGGCCTCATCTTCTCATCACTGCATCACAAGAAGAAACCGTGCTACTACTACACCAGCATCTAGACACGGACCCTAGCGTCACCTCTGCTCCCCGTGTCTGTGTTGGTCGTGTGATGACTATATCTTGACAGTCGTGTCCTTTCACTGTCATTATAAGTGATGACTATTATATTTCTCTGTCTCTCAAATACAAATCATAGTAAGTACACTTTAAAAAAAAAAGAACTTTCCTTTCGACTTAACTTGATATGTTTTATGTCTACTCTTTGTTACTATTTTTTCGTTCCTAGGTTCTGATTAAATTGTACCAAAGGTGAACGCTGCTCACACAAAATGCTCTCAGATGTATCACTTAACATTTAATTGCAGTGAGTGCATATAGCGAATGCTGCTCTATAGCTGACCGCTGATATGATAATGATATTTAGCCACCAGAGTGCAAAGCACCTAGCTGCGCCACACGATGGTGGACGTCATCCGGGACACTCCACTGGTCCCTTCGCGAGTTCCTTGCTGCCCTTTGACCTTATCCGCTATCAGATGAAAATTAGATGCATGTGGGACCAGCTGCTTTGTTGCGGTGTTGGATTTTGCAGGACTTCTATTTATGCTCGTGCCACGCTCGATGAAGGCAGGAATAATTCATCCGCCGCCAGTTGTTATCTGCCGCTTGCGCTCCCTCCCTTCATTTTTCATGACACGCTCTGTCTGACAGTTGTTGTCCACCTCTGTCGGAGAGCTGCCGGCAAGCTCTTTCGAAACATCGAAATTCATGTTTAATTAGAATCTGGGCGTTCTGGCCATGTTTAACTGCTTTCCGATGTCACATCGATGTCATCGACATGATTAGCTTGTCGTTACTGTCAGCCACAAGTCGTTGCCGACATCCTCTCGACACTTGGCATGGCGTTCATCATACAGTCATCGGAATTGCTGATTCCTGCTTTTTCGGAAGTGTTCCCTCAATAACCTCATCACTTTGCAGGAATTGTATCCTCATCACATCGCCACTGAGAAGAAATTCTGTTTCAACTATGACAGCATCAGTATTCAACTACACAGCGAGGTTATCTCCGTCGTAACGTGATCACGTGATGGTGGCGTTGCAGTGGTGTCGATGGTGGCGTTGCAGTGGTGTCCTGATCACGTGATCAGGACACCACCAATAGGCCAACCAGGACGTATTCACGTCCACAACCTACTGTAGCACACAAAGACTTACACAGTTTAAAGAACAATGGGGTAGGGATGTATAATCCACCCCGGACACACAACTTCAACAGAAAGAAGTTTAATGTCAACCGTCCTACGGACGAATTTTTAGCAGCTGCCAAATATGATTGTGCAAATGTATTACAAACGATTTTGTTTTATTTTGTAATAGAAGAAACATAGGATGCTACCCCCACTTTTCAAGAAAACAAAATGTAGTGAAAGTGATACACGGACTTTCTCGCTAGAGGGTCAGTGTCGTAGTATTCATGGCTTATAGAGATAAGTATTCATAGATCGAAAAATATTCAAATTTATGTTGATAGACCCTCTGAAACAAAACAACTGATCCTCCCACAATTGCATAAGGAGTTCGTCGCGACGAATAGAAAATTTCGTATCAGATAGTGAATTTCACATAACTTTTTGAATGAAAAATCTTTCTCGTGTCCCTGTCTGTGTTTGTCGCCCATACTATGAGGGTCAGAGGGTTCAGACCTTGGACACTATATTTTTTACAACTGTTTACTGTACTGCATGATGGAACCATGGTTTCAGTTTCGACAAGATACTAGATTCCGTTCCTCCCTTAATTCCTTTATCATTTTTTTAATTCCTTAATTATGTAGATTTCTGTGGGTACATTTCTAAGACCGTTACAGTCAGTTAGACGACGGCCCACGCAGTCTGCTGTGGTCTATGGTAATGACCGATGCCCACAAAAGAACAAAACAAACAGTGGAAATAATGGCTACTTGTCCATGGGAAGGAAGACAACTGCACGCCAGTGGCGACCCCTGTACAGAGGGCGCGGACAGCGAGTGTTGCGTGCTGATTGATTCCCTCCTCACCATCGCTAATGGTTGCAATTACGCCTCCTCGCAGTTTGAAAATAGCCGCGATATCGATAGGTCCGCGACACACTTTCCACTCCACCACCACCTCCACCACCTCTCGTCCACCTCACATCCCCCACCAACCACCCCGCACCAACCACCCCACACCTTGCTGCCTTGCCCACCCTCACCAACCACCCCACACCTTGCTGCCTTGCCCACCCTCACCAACCACCCCACACCTTGCTGCCTTGCCCACCCTCACCAACCACCCCACACCTTGCTACCTTGCCACCCACACCAACCACCCACACCTTGCTACCTTGCCCACCCACACCAACCACCCCACACCTTGCTTACCTACCCACCCACCCCGTGCCGCCCTGCTGTACAAGGGCTGACCACTCCATGACGCAAACCTCTCTACTGATCCTCTGAAGCTGTGTGACGCTTGAAGCAGAATTTCTATAATGGAAAAATGGATTAACTTTTTTTATAGCTTTCTCTTTCTCATCCGTTCGGTGTGGTTTTTTTTTTTTTTTTTTTTTTTTTTTTTTTTTTTGCTGGACAGTTTTTGTTTTGTTTTTTCTTTTTGTCTCTTCCACAAAAATATCTAATTCAACTCTTACCTCACTTACTTTCTTCCTTGTCACAGGATCAAAAAGTCTGCAGCTATTGCTTGTCTGCTCGTGACTGCTTATTGTTCAAACCTCACTTGTCTACTGTTATCTCTAATGAATCGGTTGCCCCTTGATACAACTGGCATTTATTCTTTAGACAAAATGGACACCGCAAGCGATCTATTTTCTGGTAGATGCACCGACTTCCATCGAGTCATTGACCTTCCTAATGTTTATTTGCAACCTCCATTGTTGATGAGACAGGTCCGCTGAGGGGAGAGAAGCAGGCTCACATGGCCGTCAGCTTTCCAGAAGTCGGCCATCAGGACAGGAAACAACATCCGCTGCTCAAAAAACAATTTGATTGGCTGTGTGTCCTTGAAACCATTCACATTTATCAATGGCTATTTTTTTCTCTCTCTCTCTGGCTTGCTCGCTGTCTTGTTTATTATTGCTGCTTTCAAAGAAATAAATGTGAGTTGCGGAAAGTAGATCACAGCGCATCTTCGCTGACAATTGGTCACGTGAAGGATAAGGCTGAAGGATAACACTGACCCCCTTGTTGGACAAAACAAAACCAAAAAATACTCCACATGAGAAAAAATATTGAATCCTAGATAAGAAAAGATCCTAGACAGTAAAAGGTTGACAGCAAGCAAGCAATGTTTAATCGTGAAAGACAGCCTGGCGCATTTTTATTTTGTTTCCGACGAAATCGCATGTGAATAGACAAGCATCTACTGCCTGTTGTCAAACCGGTTTTTGCCTTGTGAGTCCAAAACAATAACCTAAAGAAAATTTAAGAAAAAAAAAAAACAGAATTAACAACGGTGAAGGAGAGAAAAAAAACTTAGGGACGACATAAAACCAAATGTATTTCTGATCCCCCGACTGTTCGTAGTCAAGCAGACCTGCATCATCAGTTCACCAAGGAAACTGGCCGCCATGGCGATGGTTGCATGCACACAGACCTGATACACTCCCCCCAACACAGACAAGTATCGACCCACTTGTTTAACAGACACATCTGGGGTCACTGGGGTCAGCTAAAAGTAAAAGGTTTGTAGTCTGGGGACACTCAGAGCTGCCCGCCGCTCGTTAGCTCCCCCCAGAGCATGGTCCTGTCATGGAGCACCTGGCTTCACGATGCCGTTGCCTGCAGCCCGGCCATCAGACCGACTGCTGCTGCCGTACATCATCGGGATGGTGGTCTGGACGGCCGGTTACGTCACTGAAGAAAAACGTTAGAAGATGAGAACCGGCTGACCGCGAAGCCTTGACTCAATGTCTGGATGAATTCTAACCTCAAAACCTGAAGGTTGTGTATGACTGACATTCGTCTTGTTTTACATCAAAGTTACAGATTTATTTTGCTGTTGTTATTTGTTGTTGTTTTGTTGTTGTTTGTTTGTTTGTTTTTTGTTTGTTTTGTTTTTGTTTTGTTTGTTTGTTGTTTGTTTTTTTGTAGTAGAGAGCTCAGAGGCTATTTACATGGTCAGTAATTTTCTTTTCTGTATCTCCTAATCACCTGACCCCACACGATGTGCGCAACATTACAATTGACAGAATGGATCGTTGGTCTACTGCGCACTTCCGGTGACCTGCCCTGAGCCACAAAACCACGTTGTGATGTCAGCTCTGGTCCAGTTTACACCATTTTCTGTTGATTTAATGGTTTTACAACAGGAGTTCAAAGGCTGACCCTAATGAGTCGTGACTACTGGGTTTAGTTAAGCCAGGGTTTTGATTGTAACACTCTTCCTTCTCCATTTTGTTCCACTGTGGGGTTTGGTGGTATTCACAGGGTTGGTAGGTATCTTGAATGCTGTACAAGTCCCCTGCTCTGTCATCAGATCCAGCACCGTTTCTTTCTTTTTTATCTTTTTTATTTTGTTTTCGATAATCAGTATTAACTCACGAAAAGTAATGATAAAAACATTTGACAGTTTATTTTTTCCTCATCAACTATCAAACTGATTAATGTCATAAGATATTTCATCGAGTGCAATAGTTTAGGGTAGGGCTAATTATCTGTGAAAGCTTTAGACGCCTCTGTTTAATTGCATGTTGAAAGCTTGTACACACTACTACACTTTACCAGACTAGTTGTGAGGTCAACTAGAAGTAAGATATCCAGTAAAATATCTCCTCCTCAGCCACCGTAGCTCCCCAGACTACAGGGAAATAATCTCCTCTCAGACAGTCACAATCGCTCTAATGCTGCAAAGTTGTCTGCCCCCCGAATGCCGCCTTCAAGTTGCTAACACTTGAACACTTGACGACGACATCAGGTACTGACACAACAACAGCGGTGTGGGACAGAGGATTAGTCTCAGACAGCGCCAGCCTGACCAACACATCCACCCGATGCTTGTTCACACCCACGTGACTGCTGTCCGATATTCCTAGCGAAGGTGACACATGATGTGGATGGCATATTCATCCTCCATCCACCCCGAGACATTTTTACTGTCTTTCCCTCATAATGGCGATAGTTATCTCTCCGGATCATGAACATCTACTCATCTATCTCCTCATGCCACTGGCAATAGACAGAAATTTTTTTTAAAAAATGCTGATATTAAGTCAATTCTCGAGATTTGAGATGATGACGTCGACAGATATGCTCGCATTCACATCGCATACCCTGGGGGTAACGTCCTTTATGTCTCCATTCTTCGTGCAGCTTTCTTAGCGACTCTTTCCTCCAGCAGCTTCTTTCGTGTAAAGAAAAATGTGTGATATTGATCTTGCCTGACACTCAGTGCGTGCACGCCTGCCTGCCTGATGATCACACACACACAGCTCATGATCACACACACACAGAGTTCATCATCACACACGCACACATGTCCTCATCACACACAGAACTCATCACACAGACACACACACACACACAGAGTTCACGATAACACACACAGCTCATCATCACACATAGTTCATGATCACACACAGTTTATGATCTGACACACACACAGACAGCGCATCATCACACACGGTTCATCATTATCACACACACACACACAGTTTATGATCACATACACAGCTCATCATCATCATCATCATCACACACGCACTTCTGTCACCCTCTTTCTCACTCTTGCCGTCTATCTCGATTTTTCCCCCCTTTCTTACCGCCCCCTGTCGCTACTTTCTGTCTTCTGTCATTTTTATTTTTGTTCAACTTTTTCCCATTAAAATCATATTTACCCATGAAAATTATCTTTTCCCTTTAAAATTGTCCTTCCTTTGTTTCTTTAACCCCGTTCTTTCTTCCTTTTATTTTTCTTTCATTTTTTTGTTATTTTTTTTTTATCTTCCTTTCTTTCTTGTTTCCTCTTTCATTTTGTTTCTCTTTATTCTTTCTTTATTTATGTCTTTTCTGTTTCCTTATATTTAGCTGCTCTTTTGCTCAGTTTATCCCTTGCAAGCCTTACCTCGACTCAAATAAAGATGCTGCCTGCCTACAAGTCTGGAACAGGCATTCAATAAAACAGAAAAGGCAGTTAGCTATCAAATGTTAGTAGCAGAAGATAAGTCACTTTACACTTTTATTCTGGCCTCGTGTGACACGCTGATGGGAGGAGTGAGGAAGGACAGACTGTGTTATTCTGGCTGTGACCTCACAGGGGGTCAGGGCCGCACTCTATCTCAGTGTCATCAACGCATGACTGGAAGCCATTCCGCGCGTGGTCATCTGTTATTCTCACTGTCCGCGGTGTTTATCGCAAGACCACAGCTGCAACATCCTCTCTTGTTTTCTTTCTTTTTTTTTTGTTTATCATAGCCGCTCCTAGTCACGTGGTGTGCCAGGTGCCTATTTTTAGACTTGTCTAATGTCAAATTGTTTGGACCCAAAGAAATGAAAAAAAGGCGAAAATTAAACACAACTTCCCTTCAATTAAAATATTAATTATTTTGTCAATAATAGATCTTACTTATGTCTGTTTAGAATTTTTTCTGTGTTAAAACTAGATCAGGCTACAAGGTTCGACATAAATAATTTTTAAAATGTTGCTTGTTAATCATTTTTAATACAAGTTTCTTTTCTGTTTGTTTCTTATGACTATAATTGAAATGTCATCAGTTTTGCTTCTGGCTGTGAGAGAGAGAGAGACTTGCTCTGTTGCTGTACACATGACTTACTGCCATACTTCAGTCTTTTGAACTGTTGTTGTTGTTATTGTGTGTGGTGTTGTGTTTGCCTTGTGTTGTGTTTTTTGTGTTGTTTCTACAGTGTGTCATGTTGTGACTGAATAGTTTGTTTACCTGTGCTGCTCTGTTTGGCTAAGTTTTGTGTTGCTACTGTGTACTTCTTCACTCTGTGTTGTGTTGTTACTATGAACTGTGTTCTGTTGTCACTGTGTACTGTTTGACCCTGTGGTGTTATTACTCTGTCTTATGTTGCTGTTACTGTTGGCTGTGTATCGGTGACGAGTCTGTTCTGTTGTCTGTACTGTGTGGTGTCATTGTCACAATTAGTCGTACACTAATCACCAGGGTTGTCCATGGGACATATTTTTCTATCCCGTCCCATCCCGTCCCATGGCAATTTATGCATGTCCCATCCCGTCCCATCCCACGGGATGTTTCCCATGGGATTCCCATGGTATTAACAATCCTATGGACAACACTGAAAACCACTTTTCGGCTTTTGTTCTATAATTCCTGCTACTTCACATACAATAGATGATTCAGAGGAAAGATTTAAATCCTTGATGAATGAAATAACAGTAAATTTATTTTGCAATATCAAGTATCGACTACCATGGGAAATACAAATGTGTGCTGTCCCATCCCATCCCATCCCATGGGATTCCCATGGGATTCCCATTCCTATGGACAACACTGCTAATCACTTATTGCTGGTGTCACACTCATCACAGACACTTTCAAGTTATTGACCACCTTGAACCCTGACCTATCTTCACCTAGTGCCACCTACTAAATGCTTTTACTATTGCTGCTATTACAGATTTTTTACCTTTTTAATGGCAACCTTGCTGACAAGGTGTTATTGCGGTAAGAGCATAAACTACAATGTCTTATTCATCTTCCTTGTCGATAACCATTACATATAGGATTACATGAACCCAATGTAGGTTACATGCACTCTACCTTTCATACCTTCCCCATCCAGCTTCTCCTTGCCCTCCTTCTTAACATCCTGGAAAGGAAGCTGATGTTAAGCCGGTTAAACCGCTTGATCTCTCTGTCTTCCCTGTTTTGCATCTTCCTCTCACTTTTCATGTTTCCATGCGTCTGTGGGCTCCAGGCTTTTGACAGGAGAGCTCGTCAGCTGAAGACACGAGCTGAGACTCCATGTGACCGGAGTGTGTGGAGGGAGCCTGTTCCCACAACGGTCTTTATCGGCCCTCCTCTCTCCTCCTCCTCCTCCTCCCCTCAACCCCTTTGCCGGCTCCCCGAGTAGCTGAGACTCCAGCAGGATTATGCATCCTTGCCTCCGCTTGCTGGGCTTTGCTTGCTGGCTGAGAGTGTGGAGCCAGGCACGGACCCCGCACTGGCCGTACACTGAGGCTATAAACAGCCTGAAATGGTTTTAAAAATGCGTGTTTACATCTTAGTCTTGGAGTAGAGTAGCTGGCCTTTCTTGTACACACAGCAGGCAGTGCTCCCTGACCCCTGCTGACGTAAACATTACTGGTATATGATGTGGATATGGTTTCACCCTGCATGTAAAGGTGAGTTAATTTTTTAAGGAATGTAGTAGTAAATGGAACTGACATTATTGGACATCAGCATACCTTCTTCTTCCTTTTATTCTCTTGGCACTCATTTTGAGGCTGTTGTTGTGTTCTTTGCTCTGTGTTCGTCTCTATCTCTCTCTCTCCCCCTTCTCTCTCTCTCGTCGATGTTATTATCAAAGTTAATAGTCTAATAGTCTGGGTGCTTTCTCTCGGGTATTCAGTATTCACCAAATTTCATGTACGACGCCTCATCGGTTGGGAGAGGGAAATTCTTTGTCGTGAGGTAGTCGTTCCTGAGATCATTCTCCCAACGTACACAGTGTGGTGTAGTTTGGAGTCAATAGACAATTGTGTGAGATACATGACAGAACAGGGAACTTATTACTGTTCATTATTACTGTTACCCAAGGGATTCAGAAGGACATGAGGTGACGTATCTAGGCGCGTGTGTGTGTTTATATATTTGTATGCATGCGTGCGTGCTGCATACACGTGTGTGTGTTTGTGTGACAGACTCAAGAGAGAGAGAGCAGACAGTGGGGAGTCCATCCTAGCTGTTACCTGATGTGGACAATAACAACATAATCTAATAAACGGCTTTTACATGTGGCGTTGCCACAGCAGCACTTGTACAGAGCAGAAACAGGCCGACAAATTGATTTACCGATTCCAGCCCCTCTGAAAGCCCTCACATTGTTTGTTAACAGCCTGAAAGTGATTATTTATCGTCTTTCTGGTCGGGGAATCGTTATCAAGGGACATAATCGATAGAGGTTACAGATGCCGCAAGGTTAGGACTTAAGGGATGAAAAGCAAACATCCTAGAGTTTACTACAGCGGCATCTGAACCCGATGATGTAAAAAAAAAAAAAACTAGTTCAATACCCGGGTGGCGCAGCCTACTTTCGCCAGTCGAGTCAGCTGGTCTGCGAGTGACTGTCTCTGGAGAGTTGTGGAAGGTAAGGCGGCGAGGGAGAGGAGATAGACATCGCCCCTACCCCACCCCTTCTCATAAAGCTGGCCCCCAGATAAGAGAATGCTCTCATACCTGACATACCTATGATACCCTTACCACTAAACCACCTACACCTTTTAATAATGTAAGTGCGAAAACAGTAGTCAACTTTGTGATAGAGACGAAGGAACTTGCCATCTCTGACGTGAATGGTTTGGGTTGTCTGCTAGTCCTCAAATCCAGAATGTAAACACTTATTTTTAGCCTTAAGAAACATTTGATAATGCTTGTTTTAAATCTGGAGACTAATTACTCTTTATAACGCTTATCAAGTATAAATATTGAACGGAGAAAGATCTTTTATTTGAAACCTAAATGCATCGTTTAATATAAGCTTTTTTTTTTTGTTCGATGATTTTATGTGAGTGTAGTGTAGTTCAAGGTTGGTGCAGGATAGCTTTGCAGTCTAGAGGTTTCTTCGCAGACGTTTGTCGGTTCGTGGTTCGCCATGGTTTTAGTTATGGTACCCCGA
Organism: Pomacea canaliculata; assembly: GCF_003073045.1. Taxonomy (NCBI): domain Eukaryota; kingdom Metazoa; phylum Mollusca; class Gastropoda; order Architaenioglossa; family Ampullariidae; genus Pomacea; species Pomacea canaliculata. The sequence continues at coordinate 13,928,580 of NC_037595.1, forward strand.
GCTTCACAATGTCCTTTTTGCCTGACAGGCTGTCAGCGTAAAGTGCACTCGGAGAACAGATCACAGAGCAGCAGGGAGACACCACCCGAAAATTTTAGTCAAGGGGAAATAAACAGCATAGTGATGCACTGCATATCTCTCTTTCCTCTCTCTCTCTCTCATTCGTATGTATATACAGAGAGAGCAAAGCGTATAGCGATGTTTTTCGTGTCCTACTATTCCTTTAGTACTCTTACACAGCAGCATCTTTGATTACATATGTATCACCAAGAACACATTTTTCTCAAATACTTGTTTTAAACATGCGTAACAACGGGTAATTTCTTATATCTTTTTTAACCTGTGTTATTTTCCCCATTGTGGGGTTATTGCTAACGCAGCTTCCACATTAACCCTCTGAGTGTCCACCATCCCCATGATGCTTTGCGTGTAACACTGTAGTCCCGATTCCAGGAGATAATAGGTTAATGTGTCTGGTGCTCTGAGAACGTTCATTGGTTTGAGAGCACTGAGTGGATTATGTACGGTCACTCTCCGAACAATGAGTTATTGTTGTTCACATATCTCGTAGGTTGACAGTCGCACTTCTCTGTGCAAGTCTGTCTTGTGTGAGCCATTGTCTGAAAAGTGTTTCCTCGTCAGTTTATTATCAGCCATAGATTTAGAGCAAACGGACTCCTTCTTGTCTCTTTATAAATCAGCTGAAACATTGCACTGATCAGTTATAGACACTGACACTTGTAGATAAAATCTTTATGACACTTGTGGTTTATTTATGAATTATAATTGATGCTTTAAAACATATATTTTAGTACGCTAGTACTCAGCTATCCGGTTATTTAGGTCTCAAATCCAAGTGTATAGATTGAATATAAGTGTAAATAGTTTACTTAGTCACTAGATTAATTGAACAATTTCTCTTGTAAAAAAAGTAATTTTCTTTACTTTGTGCATACAAATTGCTGGGTGGCTTGCGGTTATATACTTAATTGCGTAACCAGTCTGTAATTACTTTCACTGAGAAAAGCAATATCTATAAAGTAAAGTATCCCCTAGCCTAGAAGCCGTAGGAACATGAAACCTAAGTGATTTATCATGCATAGTGCACCTTCTGCTAGCAAGTCAGGTGAACTAATCACTAGTCGATGGTGCATTCCCCATAATTCTTTTCTGCGCCTTTAAAGGCACTCAATCTTGCAATTAAATCCTTTCATATTTACAGAGTTTATTGCACAGCAAAATATGGCTTGTGGTAGCTACATCATTTTTATAACTATTAGAAAAAAAGCGTCATAAAGTTAAGTTTTCTTTGACGAAACAGTCGTTATTTGCAGGGGATCTCATTGACCAAGGGAGACAAGTCATTAAGGCTTCCGTTCTTTGATGTTATTGACAGTTGTCTCTCTTTGTTTGAACTAGCACTACTAGAGGTTTTTACACTTCATAATCGCTGTAGTATTTACAGACATTAGTAATAATGGGTTTTTAAAATAAATTACTTCCATCAATAATCTCTAGTGCTACAAGAGGACAGACCAGCTAATCGATCTCTCCAAGGATGTGTCCTTGACCTTCAGCTGCAGTTCAACGGCCTTCGTGGCTCAAACTCTCAGCGCCATGGAGCGAACACTGTTGTGAAGAAAAATAATTTCCCCTCACACGCCGAGATTTGCGGAAGAAACTCATCATCGCAAACAACGAGGTCATATTAAGGAAATGTCCTGGTAGCACGAAAATTTACGATAAAAAAAAGAAAAATTATAAATGCGTGTTTATCAAGCGTCCATGCTGAAAAGCTGGTTTTGCACATTATAACAATATTTCCTATTTGAGTGTAACACTGAGTTTAGACCGTGTTTCACTTCTTCCATTCACTTCTCTAGCTGCTGAGACTGTTGATTGTGACGATTGTATATTCCATGCAAAGGTTCGTTCGTGGAAGCTATATCTCGCACTCAAATGTGGTTTCGTGGTTCCATACATCTCATGATCATATATTTTTGTAATCAATTTGCTTGCCTTCAGCTTACTCAGACAACTTGACAGTCATGGGTCTTCTCTACACACCAACAATAAAACGGAATCAAGCTGGGCGCATGTTATAAATGACTGGGCTTGTTGTTAGAGAAGGCGTCTTCACCCGCTCCTATCCCGCAGTTCCGAGAGACTAGTCTCAAATTATCATTATCGATCTCACAGGCCTGGAACGACTGTCGACGACGGCCTGATCGGTCAAGGGAGGCAGAGTTCAGGAGAGGGATCCGGAGAAAAGGCACGGCACCACTTGTAAAAAGCCAGCTGACTCTTACCCAGCGAGGCACAGACCGAACCCGACCTCCGCACGGCGTCAGACATGACCTCCATGTTTGGGCGGAGTCGCTGGTGCCAGCCCTAGCTTTCTGCGCTTGTTTTGGAGAATTTTTCCAGGAACCGTCGACAATAGAAGTAGGAGAGGTGACTCTTGATACAACAGTCCGCCCAACTTTCGAAGTGTTTGATTTTTTTTCTCCCTGTCCACGCAGTTTTTTAAGCTGCAGCTATGCCTTGTGAGGAGGTTCTTGGCATCATGATGGTCGTTGTTGTTGCCGTCGGTGAGTATGCACATGACATTTGAATCTAGCCATGCACTTTCCCCACTACAATTGCATTTTGTAAATGTGAAAATCTTGCTTGTAAGACTTTTGCAGACATCAGCATCCCAGAAGATTAAACCGGATTTGAACCGATACCTTTCGCTAGAAGATTACATTAATGTAAATGGCGTTGCGTCACGAAGCCAGAATGTACTTACCACCCACGCATAGGCTTTGGGCATGAGGCACGAATGAGCGATGAGGGTATGGTGAGTGAGTGTGAGTGGAGGAAGACAGAGGCTGGAGAAGGGACCATCACAAGGCCATGCTGCTGATGTCAGTGCTCAGTTCATATCGACACCCCGCTCACGGCCAACATTGGGGGGACACGATGCACAGCACGCGCCGGGGGCGTAGCTTGAAAGTCACGTGGTCACAAATTCCACAAGAAAATGAATCCAGAAGTCTTCCTTGATCTTTTTTAAGTAATTACCTGCTGAGCTTTCACACTCTATCTCTCCTCTCACCTTCTCACTCGTTTGGCTTGCATCTTGCATGATTATATCATTTACAACTGTAGTAATAATAATAATCATTCGTGCGTTCGTTTAAAATGAGCAAAAATATATAAAATACATTTTATTTAGATTTTTATTAAGATTCATTTTTTTATTGGTCGTTCATTGCAACCTTTCAGTGAAAGACGATGAATACATCTGTGATTTTACTGCATTGAAGAATGGTGAATGTGATCTGTTAATAGGGGTTGCAACAGTTTGTTAAGCAATGAGGAATATGAGTTTTTAGTAGGTGTAGCAGAAGACATACCTTCACGCCCATTTTCTTATAGTATTCTTGCCTCCCTCGCAGGTTATTTTAATTTACTTCACGGGTTCTAAAACTGTATTTGTCCTTGCGCTGATCACCTTCATATTGCAAATAATAATTTAAATGCATATTGACATGTGATGTATGTCACATTCTTTCTGAGGAACTTTTAAGTAAAAAAAAATTATTTGTAATCTCACGTTCAGCTTGATCACACAAAAACAAACAAAAGCATGCATAGGCGCATGCGCGCTTGCTCAATCACTCACAGAGCCAGTTAGAAGCCAATAGACGTAAGTATGACGTAAACGGTTTCTTGCTGCCAGAGCCCACCTGCTTGCCATACTTGACACCACCTTGTCCTGTTTTTACACCTGTCCAACACTCGATGCCTGCCTTGCACAACCGACGATGTGCGCGAGATGCTGGCGCCAGGCCAGTGGCTAATTTTAGACACCGACCCTGACGACGCATTTCTAAAGGAGAAGAACAATAAAAAAAAATCCTCTTTTAATTCAGATGATGGAAATGTCAAGTTTGCACCTGTATTATGTTACTCTTTATAGGAAGCACATTTTCTCATGGCTAGGTCAGACAATCTTGCACCCGTGACGTATGAGATGATTCATTGCAGGTGAAAAATGAAGTGTAGCGGTTGTCTAATAAAAGAATCAATGAATTTTATTTAGTTTTGCATCGCAGCCACAAGTTTGGTTATTTTTTTAAACAAGCACCATGACATTAGCTGCTGCCTGGCAATGGCTGCACTGACTAAAAATAACAGTTATCTGGTGTGAACATCTGACCAGTCCTGCTTTATTTGCACTGACTGACAATGACAAAAACATAGCAGTTCGGTTATCTCGTGTGAACATCTGACCAATCATGTCTTATCAGCACTAACTCAAAATAATATCTCAGTTTTATTTGGTTTGTTTGTTTGTTTGTTTTTTGTTGTTTTTTTGTTGTTGTTTTTTGTTGTTGTTTGTTTTTGTTTGTTGTTTATTTATTTTTTATTTTTTTTTGGGGGGGGGTTTATCGTGTCACCATCGACAAATATTTCGTCATTTGCACTAACTGAAATAACAAAAATAACAGCTTGGTTTTCTCGTGTCACCACCTCATCAATCTTGCCTTATATGCAGTTGTTGTTATTTGGCTTTAGAGCGTCTTATTCCTTTGCCTTTTATCCAAGAGGTTTGTTTACAGAGGATTATTTCTGTTGGCATTGTTTCGTTTCTATTTTATTTGCAGAAATAAAAACCGAGTACAGTGATGTTTTTCAAACATTCAATTATTCTTCGATTAGTGTTGGTGTCTGTGGACGTGCAGGCGTTTCTTTGCTCGCGCGGGCAGAGCAAGTGTGTGAACCACTTCATATTTAAACTGTCAGTTCATGAACTCTGACTTTTGTCTCCAGAACAGCCTCGGTATGAAATATTAAATTGTTGGAGTACCGATACTGTTATTAGGCCTTCTACAAAGAAATATTTAAGTGGCAAAACATTGAGGATACGGCGGGCGCTAAGTGGTGCGGCTGGTCAATAGTCTCCTGCACGTGAACACCTGACGTCGATACCTGCGCCTTCAGTGTAGGAGAGAGAAATTGTGTGGTTACACAGTCTGTTAGTCTCTCTCTCTCTCACGTACGCACACACACGTACACACACACAGCTTTTAAATTGCAGGTTTGTAACAACTGCTTTCTACAAGAAAGACTGAGGCAGGTCGTCATCAGGGCTGTCGGTGTGATGAGGGCGCTATTTTGTTCAACTTGCCAGTAGTTCTTCACTTCAAATGGTCTTCACTGAGTGAATGTTTTTTCTCGCCTGATCCCTCAGTCTCTTTATCAAGAGGGTGCAACTTCACGAACATTATTGTAAGGACAGAGGCAAAGAGACTTGTGTGAAGACACGTGGAGGAACTTTAGGATCGGGTGTTTCGTGATGGGGGAATAGAAAGGAAAATTGTAAGGAATTCAACAGGTGATCCTGATACTGAAAATTACCTGAGTAGAGGGGCCTAGACTTCACCTTTTTATTGCTCCTCATGCTAATCTGGAATGTTGTTTGCATTGTTTGCCCCCTGTGCAACACAAGCAACATCTGCCGATCGCTCCATTAATGGAAGTCGTAGATCCTGGTGGGGTAGAGGCTTGCCGCCATTGATATCGCTGCTGTTGCTGATATAAGTAGTCTGCTTACTGCTTCCACCACAGCCACCATCGGGACCAAACATACCATTGACTTGATTACACGAAATAGAATAATGTGCGAACATCATTTAGTGATGCAAATATTAATGTCATATATAATTTTTATTTCTCTCTTTGATACCAAACTTTACTTAATAGCCTCTTAAAAATAATGTGTTGAACATGGCTGTTGTCAATCTTTCTCCTTCCACCACACATCATTTTGTTTTCCTTCCGTTGTATGTCTGTCTGTATATCTGTCTATATCTGTCACACACGAGTCTCACTTGTCATTTTTGTGATTCAAAAACAAGAAAAAATGAGACAGAATTGTCATGGTCCTTTTTATGAAATTTGAAAAATACCGAAAAAAGAAGTCGGCAAGAAACACAAAAATAAAAGTGTAATGTCAAAGGTCGCCAGATACCGTTGTCTTCTTCACATCATCTGTGCACTCTACTAAGAAAGAAAACTTCAACAAACGAAAGGAGCCAGACATTTTATTTTCAAAGACAGTCTGCAGACTGCTCCATAAAAAGGAAGCCATGGGACTTGTGAAGGGTTGTGTTGTTCACTGTCGATAAAAGTCAAGGCACTGATCGGAACCTGGTGATGTAGCGGCATCGTTTTTAGCAATACATTTCAAAATATTTCCTACAAACGAAAAGGTTTAACTATTTTTGCAAAGTCTTTGCTTTCTCTTTCGTCTTTTACTGGATTCCCATGCTCTGTCAGACTGCGGAAATGTAGAACATAAACTGTGGTCACGTGACACTTTAATTCTCTGTTGACTGGCTCTCTCCTTTCTCTGCAGGATATTGACAGTCTTGGCTACTATATGTAATAATACGGTTCCTTATTATGATTGTGTAAAAATTCCATTACCAGAAAGACTATCATTCATTATAAACGGACTTTCAGATATTACAACGACCAAAACTTTCTTGCTGCACGACATCTGCATTATAAGCGGATGCGTCATCCTAAAGTAGCTTTGCTTTGTGTTTTGAAACTTGTATATTTGTTTGTTTGGGCTTTTTTGTTTTTGTTTTGGTTTCGTTTGGTTTTTTTGTTTGGTTGGTTCTGTTTTTTGTTTTTTGTTGTTGTTGTGTTTTCTTTTTTTTTTCTTTGTTTTGTTTTTTTGTTTTTTGGTTAAGTAACAACACTTTCAACAAGTTCAATTTCCTCGCACGCACGCTGTTCTTTTTCCTCACGAGGCTCCTGTTTACAGAGTTGGTTGCTTTGTCCCAATAAAGCCGTAGTTGCTGGCTCGGCGTAAAACACCAATTACCATCTTACTTTTTTAATTCATGTATCGTTCATTTATCCGTTGACTGGTATCAGACCAACTGTACTGCTTTTAGAGGCCTGGATAGACTGAGAGGTTGACCAGACTCACTACTCAGGCTGTCATGACCAGTGGTAAGCAAGTCTTCATGATCTGGTCAGCACCGTCCTCCACACTCACCACCCGATGTTTGTTGTGTTCGTGAGGACGTCGACCACACTCTCCGTGCCTTGAAACATGTCCAAACCAGACCAGCTTAGGCCCCTCACATTTGCCAGGAAGGGTTCTTGGTGGCCTTACCCTTAACTTACTCTAACATGCTGTGGCGTTCATTGTAGGAATAATAGATTTCTAAGGAACTCGGTCTTTAATGCCTGGATTCTTTTTTTCTCGTCAGAACGCGGAGTCTTACATCGGCAGGACAGAGTGAAAACTCTGATTGGTTTGTAGAGTCGGTACCTTGTAGCAAACCTGATGGTGTGGCTGGTCTAAATCCTGTCCAGCTTGGCCATTTCTGCTTAAGGCTGCTACAACCCGGACACTAATTTCTGCCATGTAAAGGGGGGGCTCTCGAGTACTTCAAACTGTCCTCCTCGAACGAATGTACATTATTGAATGCAGCACGATTCCTAGCTAATTTTATCTGACATCGGCTTTCGTCTGAAAAAAAAAGAGAAGAATAATTGTACGACTGTTCCTGATCTTTCTGTGTGTGCTATTTTAATGCAAAGAAAAAATAGAAAGTAAAAGCACTTTGAGAATTGCCGACGTGACTTCCGTTATTCTTGGCGAGAGTTAGCGGTCCTTGCGCCTGCCCGCAGGGATGTAGATGCACGGTTGGTGGCCTGCTTTCCATGTTGTCGGCTGCCATCTCGCGGTTTCTGTGCCGATCGAATATTGACTGGGCCTGTCTCCCCCTCCCCACCCGATCCCCTCATCTAGCCGGCTCCCCGCCTGCTCCCTGGAGGCCACCTCACCAACGTGCGCGCGCATTTTTACATGCTTTGCTCTTGTGCACGCTGGCTTGCTCCTCCACGCGCGCATACACGCGCACTCATTCATTAACACACACAAACATAATGTGAGGAATGGAGAAAAGGACAAAATCTGACACACGGAATCAACGGGGGAAATAAGAGGAGAGAAAAAAAAACAGAGAAAACATATTTTAAAAATCATAATTGTAAAGAGATATAGGAGATGGACAATAAGAGAGAGCGGGGTCCATCCAGTTGTTTGTTGTTGTGTTTTCTGTCCTGTAGTCGTTGTTGTGTTAAAAGATGAAGGGTGGTGCTAGGGTGTTCGTGACCTCTCAGTAACAGCGTGACCATCGTGGGAAGTGGGAGGCTGAGTGGTATGTGGAGGACTGCCATCTCGCTCGTACTCTCGGCTGTCTCCGTGGCCTCCCCCTCCTGTGTGCCCCGACCGCCTACGTCTCACTCTCTGCCCGCTGTCCTGTCAGGCTCCGTGAGGGTTACCTTGCCCTGCCAGATGCTGTTAGCTGTGCTTCTCAGGCTGCTGAGTGTGTGCGTACGTGCGTGAGCTCGTGTGTGTGTGTGCTCACGTGATGCGATGAGTGCGTATGTGCGTGTGTACGCGAGCGTGTGCCTGTGATGCGATGTGTGCGTGTGTGTGTCTAGGCTGTTGTGTGGGAACAGATAGAAAAGATGGTCAGGTTTAAACAGATGTCTTCAGATTTTATGGGTCAACCTCATCTCAGCCCTTTATTCTAAACTAGCAAGTGGAGTTAAGTCAAGATGTGAACTTGGGTAGATGGACAACAAACCTAATTCGAACTCAACGTTCTCAGCAGACTGTTTCGTGTGAGAAACGAAAGTATAATGAGATGCCAGCTTGTTTATATTGATTTTAATGTTGAGGTCATCATTACACGCAACTTCTAAGCATGTTGTTGTTGTGCAGACACAAAATAGAGAACAGCTTGTCCATTGTCAGAGTGTACTCACTGGGATAGAGGGGAGAATTGTCAGATTGTAGTGATTGTCATAAAGGTTGTCAGGTTGTCGGATATCTGATTGTAGTCCTTAGGATAGAAGGAAAAGTTGTCAAATACGTCAAAGACCATTCAGGTTTAGAGGAGAAAGTAACGTCTGCAACTGTCAGTTAACGACGCACATGCGAGAACACCTCTCTTCTACCCGTCTTCAGACGTACCCGAACTAAAATACCCAGGATACTTTACATGAACACACGTATGCGGTTGTCGATGCCCTCATTCACCTGGTCGTTTTATTAAAGGCCAGTGATTGTTTACCTTTGTGTCTGTCCAGCCGGCATGATAAATGTTTGCACGTGCATTTGGCAGCCGAGGTCCTTACCTGGCCTGGACCAGCCCCAGCGTCGTTTGTCGCCATGTCGCCTCGACAACCCTCACAGCTCTGACTTTATTTTTCTTGAACATGACGCTGACAGTCACATCCAGCTTCCACCCCACCCACCCTCCTTCACATTCTTATCTTGATCACCCGCACCGTAACCCAATGCCGACTGGAGTACCTGTGTTGCTATGGTAACGCTAAGAACGCCTTCCTCTGTCTCTCCATCAGCCACGCCATGGTGTCCGCGCTGGTACTGGGGGCTGTGTGTGGCTTCGCGGCGGTAGCTACAGTCATCGCCGCTCTTCTTGTCTACATCCTCTATCGTCGTCACTGCTCGCGGCGCATCCATCTGTGTCGCGGTTCCGGCAGCTACGAGGCTATCGGGGACTACAAGCCGGTGTCCGTCATGTCCGTGTCCTCAGGCTCCCAGGTATGATGACGTTATTTTAGTGTTTGTCGTGTCTGTGTCGTCAGGCTCTCAGGTATGATGACGTTATTTTAGTGTTTGTCGTGTCTGTGTCGTCAGGACCCAGGTGTGATGACGTCATTTTCGTGTTTCGTCATGTCTGTGTCGTCAGGCTCCAAGTATTATGACGTCATTTTCAGCGTGATGACACCTATTTTCTGCTTTAATGCTTGGATTGCATGGAGGGTGACAGTGTTTGTTGTTGTTGTTGTTGTTGTTGTTGTTGTTGTTTGTCCTGTTTTCTGTATTATTTTACTTTTAGTTTTCTGAAAAGTGTATCAATGCTTCTGTGACTTACGAGTTGTTTTAGAGTTCTGTGATTTTAAATGTTTGTTGTGGATTAATACTGTAGATTGCTGATTGCTGATTGCTGATTGTTTTTTCTTGAAGAATAGATTGTCAGCTATTGCCATGGTTTGGCCTATTTATTAATGTATGATTATTTGGTGTTATTATTTTTAGTTTTAGATATATTTTGCTACCTACGATATGGTATTGTACAGATTATAGTATTGTAAGATATGTTGTTGTTATGAGAATGGCTATTTGTAACTTCCTGTCAGTTGATTGTATTTTTGTTCTAGTTTGCGAGAGTATTTATGATTTGTTGTTATTATTGTCCTTTTTGAGATATGTTCCATTTGAATATATTTACATTTATTGTCATAATAGTATGGTTAATATTCTTGCACTGAGAGTTATTAAACACTGTAACGCACAGAATTCTGCAGTTCTGATGGGAGTAGAATACGATGCTGACAGTATTTCCTCCTTTCCTCTCATCTCAGTACAATAACAACTGCACGAACTGTTTCCGCCGTTTCGGATACCACAAGGTGTTAGAAGGAGTGGAGATGTGTTCCTGTGTGTCTGTGTGTTCGGCTGTTTAAAATATACTAACTACATCTCTCTCGTTTGTAAGGTAAAGTAGTGCATTTCCCCTTTTCGTGATCGTAGAATAAAATGCTAAATACACTAAATGTATTTTTCCAGGTTAATGATGATAATAAAACGCTAAATACGCGTACACTACATGCCTCAGTTGTCCATTTTTTCGGGGACAGGGGGGATAAGTAATACTCATTTTAAAGAAGTCAATACAATCCGTGTAACATCACTCAAAGTGCAGCGTATTTTGTCAACAAATAACCTGCGGCTTGCTGTTTAGTAGAAGCAAACAGGCTTGTGTATATTAATAAGCCTGATAGTTGATATCTTTCCACTACAGCAAGGCAGAATCGTTTTAGTCTGATTTATTTATGATATATAGTGTAGATAAGACACGATGCATGGCACATTGATTAACCTAACCCTAGACCTTTCCCAGCACCCACATACAGACTCACACACACACAAGAAGAGTGTGAGAATGTGCATGTGTATGTGTGTGTTTTACAGACTTCGTTCTTGTATTAGTGTTTATGCGATGATTATGCCAGCGTTCGTGTGCGCGTCCATGCATCTGGATTAAAAGTTGGCATATTTCTGCATTAGTGTTCTTACTTATGCATGTATGTATCAAGGCCTATGATTGAAGACCTCAGGGACTATGTAGTGGATCTTCTTTCTCTCTGCATGTTAATGGCTGAGTTCCAGACTCCAGTGCCAGACGATGGCCGGGCGTCTGTGGGAGGTCCTACGTCTGTCTGAGTGTCACGTTATTAATGGGTTAGAACAGGAGATGGAGATTGAACAATGATGAAGGCGTTTCATCCGGGACTGCCAAACAGAAAACTTCTAAACGCTGCTTATAACTGCTCTTTTTTCCAAGTCCCAAAAACAGCAGAAAAAAAAGAAAAGCGAGTGCTTTGGGAAGTGTTCCAAGCAGCTGAATATCGCGGGATATCGACAGTCGGGTAAAATATTCCGAGACTGGGGAGTTGTATTCAACGAGATGAGATTCAGAGATTCACTGGATGACTTCACTTGGTTCTCTACTTTTCACGGGTTGTATTTATAAAGCACGTTTACCAGCCTGTTACCCTGAAAAATCTTCTACCTGCAGACAGCAGCTAAGATCATGGACTCCGAAAACTTTCGCCAATGTAGTTTCAATATTGCAGAGATTGATTTACTTCAACAGACGCGAACACAAAATGTTGAACCAACAAATGATGGGACAGATGTAATGGCACAGAACTGTTTGGTAAATACCGTTGTATTGAATCTGATTGCACCAGACGCCATGAAAAACGGAAACGGAATATTGCAGTTGACCAGGGACCTTTGAGTTTTGTCCCTTGGTCATTAATTTGTTGATGAATGGCAAGATATCGATATTTTTCTCGTCTGTGTTCTGTGCACATTTTTTGCTTAGAATGAATAAATTCGACTTTTCGCAGCTCTCTGTTTGCTTTTTTCATTTTTCTAATTTTAGTTGTTGCTTTTGTACTTCACCCTTCGACCCAACAACGCATGCGCAATTGAACCCTTTTGATGAATTGACGCAAAAGCAGTCGGTAAGGTAACTTCATGTTCTCACTCTCATGAACTGGGAGTCAGTATGTCTCTCTGGATCCCCTAACTATCTGGTTCCCTACCCCCTGGATATATTGTCAATCACCTGTAAACTCCGGCATTTAAATGTTAGCTTTAGTGCACGCGTGTTTTGCGAGTGTTTTGTGTTTGATTCATGTAGCAACAGTGAGAACTATTCACTCCATGCTCTGCACGTGATGGAGCTCATCCTGCTGCGGATGATTGACTCCCGGACCATAAACCACATCATAGTCATCCTTTACACCTTAGCCTAGTTATTGTTTATACTACAAACCCCAACACACCTGGCAGCATGTGGTTGTGTGTGATGACCTCATTCAACACACATTCATTTTCTAATAAAATCTCATAGTGTGAGCGCTCATTGTTTGTGTATCGGAAGCAAAGATTTCCAGTAATTGATTTAATGTAAATATTCCAGAACTACTCCATCCTCCAACTCCACAAACATTTCCTTCCTTCCTTCTCCCCCAACCTACCTCCGTCATAAATTTGATCAATGGCAAACGAACAAAAGAAATGTCGGTAGGATGTGGGTGGAACAAGAGAAAGAATACAGTTTTGATGACGAACATGACCCCACACGTGCGGTATGATGTGACAAGGGGGGCGAGAGGGAGGCTGGACCGTGTCGACCTCGCAACAGCCTGTGACTCACTTGCGCAAGATGCTGTGAAAACTGTGGACTTGGTGATGTAAAGCTTGTGGTGACAGATACTTGATATGTGAACGAGGGACGTGTTAGGTTCTGACATTACTAACCACACAGTTTAGTTTATGTCTGTGAGAACTAGAAACGCCGTGTACTTATTTCATCTCCATTATACTTCAAAGCCTTCAGACGCCGACAGAACAGTTTACCAAGTGGAATAGTAAGAACTACATCAGAGTTTACTGATCAAGGAGCATTTCTGAGCAACTGTGATTTGTATGTCATCCCACCCCATAGAACACACACCCTCACTCTCTATAAATTCCATCATTGGCAAACAAATAAGAAATAGAGGTAGGATGTAGGCAAAGCATGAGAAAGAATACAGTTGTGCTGGAGTTTGTACATAATAATACAAATCAAATACACAGCCCAACACATAAATCAGACATTTTATCTCCGACATTGCTCATCTTATCCATTTTTGGAAATGACCAGCAATGTGTTTTAGATGTCTGATGAAATTTTTCTCTCAAATATGCAAAAGGCAGCGGGTTCTACTGGTTCTCCTTTGAGGAGTGTTGGTGTGAGAAATGACGGCCAGTGTCCAGCACAATATGGGGGAAGAGAGAATTTAATTCAATCTGCAGTCGGAAAATTTCGAAGACGATCTTTCAACAAAAATGTCATGTTGTGCCGATTGATGGTGTGGTATCTTTACACGAAATATAAATATGGCATAGATCCTCTAAAAACATGACCAGCAGGTTGTATAAACAGAAACTTGCATTCAAAGCGAAACATAAATGTGAAAGAAGATAAAACAAGGTCTTTGATTTGGAGATTTATTATTCATCATCATCTGGCATCATTTAAGGTGAAAGAGAAGCTGCGACTGCCTCAGTGACTGTGTCACAGCTGTGAGACACTGTGAGACTCAATGGCAAAGACCGCAGAAAAAAAGTCAGCAAGAGCTTCAGGACCTGATGATGACTGTCACCGACACGAGACTAAATTACCACAAGAGGGGAAGGAGTGTCAAGCGGTGCACGTGCACACACGTGCTGCAGGCGTGTTGTTTAACGACCGTCTGTGCGCGGTGTAAGCAGCTGTCGTGGAGGAGGAGGAGGAGGAGGAGGATGCCCGTCCTCACCACCTGGCTATTTTTAGCGCCAGCCGCGCCCAGCCTCCTCAGCCAGACTTCCTGCTGCATCCTACTACAGCGCCAACGGCGACAACATCACAAGCAAGATGTTGAACCAGCCGTTCGCGCCTTCTTTTTTCTTTCTATTTACTTTCGATCTTGTTTCGGTGGCTGGATGTTGATGTCTTCCTTAGTCTGTGACAGAATGAGAAGTAGAATGCGTGCATTTCGCTGACTGTTCTAAACAAAGAAATCATGGAATACATTTTTTTTTGACAACAGCTTTTCATAGAAAACTGCTTGCACGAGGTTGTCGAGCTCCCACGTGAACGTTAGTCCGAGCACAAACACTAATCCCTGAACGTGTGTTTATTGGAACTCTCCTGTGTTGTCATCAGTAAGGTGGTGCTGTTATGTTGACATCGTTACTCTGACATTAAATAACTTTCTAAATAATAATAATACTAATAAATACATATAACAAGTAAAAATAATAAAATGAATTCCTTGTTAAGGAAAGCTTTTAAATTTTTTCCCTTGAAAAATAAGTCATCAATTTTTCACTTCTCAGACATTTTGTGAAGGACAAACCACAAATAGTTTATAAACAGATAGCGATGGGAATTAAGAAACACTTTAAATACGTTTTAAGGTGTTGCTACTATTAAATATGTTCACAATGAACATACTATTATTGTAAATATTAAACTATTCCCAGTTTAGACAGTGATTACCAGGTTATAATTCCTAGTCTACACTGTAAGGACCATCCGTGCACAGTGTCAAAAAGAAGAAATTTCAAAAGCAGCTTTTTCTGCTTTACTTTCTTGAGGAATAGAAGCATGGCTAGTACATCCATTCAGCAGCACCAGAGCTATGACTAAGCTATGTGTGCTGCTCGTAATTTACATATCATACATAAGTTCGATCAGTCTCAGCCACAACTATAACGAGCTTTCAAACCAGATGCGGTAACAGCTGTTGGCCTCCTGTTGTATTCCATCCCTGACACACTGCATGTAGTCTTCATATTGCTGTGGTCGTGCACAGCCTCGTCTGTAAATTAGCCCTGTGGTGGACTGATATTAAGTCGAAAGAGCAGTGCTCTAGGGTCGCCGGGTATGTCGAGAAAAAGGCCAGTTAGCCGTTGAAAAACTAAAACTGTTCGCGAACTGTCGGAGTCCTCAAAGGACAGTCCTTGGCTTGACAAGTTTGTTGACAACAGTCAGTGTTCATGGAAAAAAATCTTCGACTCCTTCGACAGCCTTGATGTGTGTTTAGGGTGTTAACAGATACTTCAAGTGGATACTGATTCTACCCCAGGTAGTGTTATTTATTATCAACAAACATATTTGCCTCTTCAAAATAATTATCCGGTGTAACAAGCATCCGAAGTGAAGGGAAGACTGCAACACTGTCATGTTAACTGAATTTCCATGACTGGACTGCATCTGTTGCACTTCTGTTTTATTATTAGATATTTAAAGAACAAATATGAGTTTTTTCCCACGTGGTGCTTAGTTTTGAGATTGTACTCCATCACACAATAGATGTTAGAGGACTACTGTTACAGTCCTTGGAGAACAGCCAGCAGTCTACAGTTCAAAGTAATTTGTTCTGATAGGTCGACACGGATTTCTTTCTTTATTTTCACCTTGCACGACAGTGTCCTTTTAGCCCGAGTCTATTTTCTCCCAGGCTGCTTCTGAACTCAGCCTGATAATTGCACGAGAGCCGGGGTGTGATTAGCGGAGGGTGGACAAGACGTCGAGGCCATCTACCCGCACATCAGTCATCACGTGACTGGGTCTCTCGGATAGTGAGGAGGGATGACCACACTGCAGGGTCTCCATGGTCAGAAAAAAGGAAATTTTCTGTCTGGTGTCTAAAATCGTTTTAAAACTTTCAGAAGTTCAGCGTCGTTGGGCATAACCGAGACTACATTGACGAGGGATTACTATGTGTTATGCACCATCTTCAGACAGAGCCGACCTACAGAAATTCTCCTGTCATGTTTATCATCACGAATGTCAAGTCTCAGCTTGGACGAAAAAGAATTCATTGTGGATATTCGAAAACAAAATTGAAGTGCACAGAACCGAAGAAGCAAAACTGCTATTAGGCGGGAACTAATTCAGAATCAGAGGAAAGTGAACGTAGCATAGAAGACAGACGAGGAGAGAATCAGAAGGAAGTGACTCATCGTTACCAGAAGTTGACCAGAGGATATCTGTTAGAGGGTCACACTGTCTACATGTTTTGTCTCAAGTGCTTAAGACTTTGCTCGGACAAGCCAAGAGGTGGACAGGAGATCATGGCTCAGATTGCCATGAAGGTTAGTGTGTGAGAGAGAGAGAGAACGCGCAGAGTCTTTTTCAAGCTTAGTTTTCTTTCTTAGATTGCTTGCTTAACTTTACGAGGATAGAGTAGGACTGTGTCGTGCTTTGAATATTTTGAGTTGTCTTTGTTCAATAATTAATCAAACATTAATTATAATGCTGCTTATGATTGAGATTATTAAAGAGAGCGTGGCTCTCAAGGGATATATCTATGAAGGTACATGTGGTGTGCTCAGCCCCTGTTGCACGTGTGTGCATGCTGCTTACTAGGTGAACGCTACTCACCTCGGCAAAGTCATTGACCTGTGAACTGTCTAAAGAAACCCCTTCTCTCCCACCACTTTGTTCGTCTGTGTTTGCCCTTACAATTAGTGCAAGATGCCGTTTACTTCCCGACAATTTGACCACCAGATGCTTCATAAAGTCTGTAATCGTCTAGTTACCTAAAATGAGATTACACTGACACACCCTTTGTTCTCTGCTAAAATTAAATGTCATTTGTAAACATGTCCAACCATTTGTCGTTACCACAGAATGGACATCCGTTACCTACTGGGACATAATTAGTACAAAAGCTGCTTAGTGTACCCCCGGGGTAAACATCGACTAGCAGGCTAACTGACGGTCGGTTCTGGTTCAGGTATCAAAGGAATAATTATCGAGGCATTTCAAACAGCCGCAGGAAATGACCCGACAGGACCGTCTCAGCATTTGTTCGCAGAAACTCTTGTGCTTCTTCGTTCACTGAGTAGTTTGTTTCGTTCAAAGATCAGCAAACTGATATTGCTTTAATACCGGTGTCAATAGGTGACCATGTCAAAGCCGACGTACAGGTGCATGTATAATTTGTTCCAAAATGAAAGAGAAAATGTACCCCACACACCGACCTGTACATGTCATTGTATACAGAGGATCTGGCGACTGTTGTCATGTTGACACAACTGGAGCCGCTTGCCAAAGCCATGAGATTGCCTTTAACACTATTTCGTGATCCGTGTCCTGGATGAAAATCACACGTAGATGTACTTACCGAATACAAAACATCTTCAGCATCAAGAATGATCACAAGATGCATGATAGACTGCAACATACAGCGACAGCCGGCGACTACTATCAAGTGGACTGAATGTTTGCACGTGAGTAGACAGCAGATAAGACAGGAGACAGAAGTGTACACACGTACCTACCGTACAGGATCAGATTGGGATGAAAGCCCCTCGGAAACCCACACACACGGCGCAGAGAAAAAGACCCGGATGATTAAAAAAATACTCAGAGCATCTGACATCGACGGGACGGAGGTAGGATGCATCTGTGGCTGGCCCGACTGACGTCACAAAGGTTAATGGATAATCACAGCATCAGCCTCCTCCCGGCACCGGTAGAGACGTGGTGACGCTGTTGCTCTCGCAGTCACCGCCATCCCTCGTGCAGCGCGCGTGCACACACACACACGCTCTCACACACACACACAATCACTCACACGCATGCACGCTGCCACGCTGCACGTCCGGATGCTTTTCTTTCTTTCTTCTTTTGAGTCATCGTAGCAGACGAAATGTGTGTCCTGGCTACTTTGCCGCCATCTGAAGCTACAGCTGCGTGCCGAGACAGCTGAGAGGAGACAGTTTAGTTTTTTAAACACCAGTCGTCGTCAGTGGCTCGGAGGCTGAGACGATGGAGGTACCGAGGAGGACAAGATGCCGGTCGTTCACGTACGGAGAACACTTGCAGATGGAGGTAACACCGCGCTAGGCCTGACTGTCCCTTGCAGCTCGGTAATGGCGGGCTTTCTCTTCTCTCCATCTTTTCTGTAAGATGCTGGCTGGTCCAGGGAGGGGGAGGGGAGGCAGCTGTGCCGTGTAGTAACCGCCAGGTTGGATCGAAACGTTGGAGGTCATCAAAATAAAAACGGCGTTGTCGCTGTCGCTACAGTCGTGGGTCGTCTGCCATGTTTAGCGACCTGATTACTGCCGTTGTTAGTGAAAGTCTTGGTGCTGGGGCGTGATAGTGTGTGGTGTTAGCTCGGTGTTGTGTGGTGTTAGTGTGACTATGTGGTTAGTACGGTGTGTTGTGGTGTTAGCTCGGTATTGTGTGGTATTGTGTGGTGTTAGCTCGGTATTGTGTGGTGTTGTGTGGTGTTAGCATGGTATTGTGTGATGCTGGTGTGGATTCTGTGGTTAGCATGGTGTTGTGTGGTGTTAGCTCAGCCTTTTGTGGTTTTTGTGCGGCATTTTGTAGTGTTAGGACGGTGGAGAAGAAATAATGATGACAGATAGTCAGATGGACTGGACGAATGCGAGAAAAGATGTGAACAGGCAGACGAACAATGTGCAGATATTAAAAAATACAGAATGAGAATGCGATTGTCAAGTAGCTAATCGTGAGGTCAGGCTACTCTCCTCCTCCCATCCGCTCACCCTTTCCCCGACCCAGAAAGTATAGGATTTTTTCTCAACTGAAAAACTGAGTTTAGTGTGTGATGCTATTTTCATTCGGCTATAGAGATGTGGTTATAATATAGAATTCATATCTTAACGCTAAGTTTTGAAAAAAAATCAAGAATTTATTCTATTGTAAGTTCTATATATATATTAATTTATATGTGAGTGGGTGCGCTTGTGTGTGTGTGTGTGTGCTGCTTCTGAAGTGAAAAAACACCCTGTTTGTGTGTGTATATATATATAAAGGTAGCAAAAGTATATTGAAAACCGTCTTGATTAGTACGGTGGCAGAAGAAAGTGCAGTCAACACTCTGTATGTTTGTACTTAGGAAGGAGAAAATACTGGCAACATTCTCTCTATACAGAGGGAGAAGAAAGTACTATCACCACTCTCTGTGTTGTTTGTTGGGAAGGAAGGAAGGAGAAAGTACTATCACCACTCTCTGTATAGGGAAGGAAGGAAGGAGAAAGTACTATCACCACTCTCTGTATAGGGAAGAGAGGAAGGAGAAAGTACTATCCCCACTCTGTGTTGCAGGAGATCCAGGTGACGAGGGAGCCTCGCGCCGTGCAGCCTCGCTCCGCCTCGGTGTCCACTCCGTCGCGAGGGAGCGTGCGCAGCGAGCCTCTGACTGACGACACGTCCTCCATTAGCGCGCGCAGTGATGCAAGCGTGGACAGCCTGGTCTTCGAGGCTAATTTCGGTGAGTTCTGGCCCCTTGGTTTCCAAGGAAACCTTGCAGCACAACCGAAAGCACGTCGTGACGTTTGACGCCAACCTCCAGAGAACGGGAGGCAACTTTGCTTGATTAGGTTGCGGGCAGCAAAAGTCGATTTTTACATCGGTGATAACTTTTATGATAATGCACGGCGGCTGTTTGTAGAGACAGGATGGGGAAAGTGAACTGAGATCGTTGTGTAAAATTAGGGTGAGTGAAGTAGGTGTTGAGGTTAAGATGAGAGTGGGCGGGAATAAACAATAAACATCCAAATACAGCTAGTTTGGATGAACTTAGCTTTACAAATTTCAATTAATTGTAAATATAAAACATTTAACTATTTAAGATGTTATTATAAAAAATTGTTATAAGAACTTATCAAGTTCTTATCTTGAATCGGGTCTAAATATAATGCAGTCAGATTTTGATGCTGTTGTTGGTGATGAGGTTGATGAAGAGAAGAAGGAGGATGAGGATCAGATAAACCGGAAGCAACAATTTAAAAAAACAATTAGTATATTATTAAAACGAAAAATGAAACTATATTTTAACAGCGTTCCTTTATCCTGTAATACGCTAGAGACACAGATTCGTATGTGCACGTGACATAGCTGCAGGTAGACACGACAGTCACGTAATGTGCACGTGACATAGCTACAGGTAGTCACGACAATCATGTAAAGCTCACTTGGCGGCTTTGAGGGAAGACAAAGTAAGATCCCGTAATATGCACAAGACGTGAGACGGGGAGACTGGAAAATCAATGGTTGCAGGTGACTGTGCATACTGTTAGGCCGTCTCACCATCAGCTGCACATCCACGGACAATGGCGTTGAGATGACGTAGAGAGTGCGACACACTGACGGATATAGACTAACACCTTCATACAAAGGTGTCAGTCCACCTGGCCACAGCCGGCGTGCAACTTATTAAGGGCTGTGGATCCAGTTTCAAGATCACCAAGGGTTTTCTTTCCTTTTTTTTTTTTTTTGTCAGATCGATGTGTTATAAAGCAATATTTCTGTATTGAACTAATTTTGGGTAAATATTTGTGAGACTTTATGATGAAGGCTGCAAGAGAGAAAAGGCGGAAAAATTGGTGATGCTTATTTAATCATTTACATACAACGTTTCCTAAAAACTAAAAATAGCAGGAAGATGACTTTTACTGTCGATGACATCACTATGATGACTTGTTACAGTCGATGTTGAAATCAGTCTGTCTAAAGCCATGGCCCTTCTTATCTGGAAGGTATGGTTCAACATTTGACCGGGTTAGACTATGTTGTGGGTGAGTCACCGAAAAATAATGGTTTGGGGGCGAAGTTTCAGGACCTCGCAACACTCTGTCCACGTGCGCTAGTGTATGGCCAATGCATCTGCCAGTACCATGACACATTTGACCACCTCTCTGGTTAAAATAATCAGCACTTTGGCTAGTTAAGAATGGCTTTTAGTGCCCAGAACGATGGTCAAAGATGTGAAAGGTCACTGTGCTTGTCCTGCAGGAGCCATTCGGCCTGACCTTTACCCTCGCAAGGACATCGTGCTGCAGCAAGCCTCTCTAGACGGAGGTCACGGTCGTCTCCACACGCGCCTCAAGTATGACTTCCGCACCTCCGACCTCGTGGTCCACTTGATTGAAGGCTAGTATTTTTAATGTAAACCTATTAAATGTACACATTTCAACCATATTTGGCTAAATTGTGCAAATTTTTAATACATAAATATATATGACAACTTCATGATTAACGATGCATGTTTTTTTCGATTAAACACGAATAAATTTAAGAGATTTAATATAACTCGTGCAAGCTTTTCGTGGAACATCTGTTGTCCCAATGTTGCATTGAAAACACTTGTATCTACCAGTCAGGTGATGTCGCCAGTCTGCACCGCCCCTTCATGCTTACCATATTATTTTGTATTGTGTTAATTATTTTAAACTAATGAACCTGGGACTGTACCATCGTTTTGTTACCAATTTAAGCTTTTGTTTTTTTATAAGCATTTTATGTAGATATTTAACAATGTCTCAAAACAATATAATTCTTACCTAGACTTACCTATGCAATAGCTCTTTTCTAATTACTTGACCCAATAAGTGAAGAATATAATTTTTTATACCAATCTTACCTTCCTTGATTGCGCTTGCTCACCACAGCTCAGGACCTCCCACCCCCGGAATCAGTTGGCGCCTTTAGCGACCCCTACGTGCGTATCTCCCTGGTGCCGAGTGTAGACGAGCGGGTGCGCCAGTCGTCCGTGAAGAGGCGGACCATCAACCCGTACTATAACGAGTACTTCAAGTTCCCGGTGGCCTTTGAACACCTGCGAGAGAAGGTGCTGGCCTTCCACCTGTACGACTACGACAAGTTCTCCCGCCACAGCGCCATCGGGGAGGTGGAGATCGACCTCAGCAAAGTGGATGTCAGCAACAGTGTGGAGATGTGGTGTGACATCCAGCGTCACAGACAGGTCGGTGACATGTCAGCTCTTCACAGTATCTGGTTGAACTTGTCATGTGTCACAATAGGTGGTTTCGCCATCTTGACAGGTGTCACATTAACTTTGAGAGATGTCACAGTCAGGTTTAACCTTTATTGGTGGTGATGGTTTTGGGGGTTGATTTTTTATCTTACTCCACTTGTCGGACAGTTCCTTAACCTTATTTGAAGACAGGAGATTGGCTGTGATTGGCTGTCGTCTTTATCATCCTCAATAATGACGGTCATTCGCAATGTCCTTTTTCTTACAGATAGCTGGAGAGTCCGGTGAGGTGTTGATATCTCTAAGCTACCTGCCTGCAGCCGAACGTCTGACCGTGGTGCTAATGAAAGCCAAAGACTTGAAGTTAACTTCCACCACACCTGCTGCTGGTAAGAGTGCAAAGGTCACTCCACTCTCTCTCTCTGAGGCCACATTGGAGGCTATTTTGTTCGTAATAAATTTTTTTTTTCTTAATAAAAGTTTCTTCTTTTGTTTGTTGTTGTTTTGTTGTTTGTTTGGTTTGTTTTTGTTTTTTTGTTGTTGTTTTTGTTGTTGTTTTTTTCTACGCTTCTGCATTCATTGTTTTTATTTGTTAATTAATCTATTCATCTTCTCATTCATTCTTTCATTCAAGCTTTTATTTATTCTTTCATACGGTCTTGCATGAAGACCTCCATTGATTTCATGCTTATTTATTTTCTCTCTTTTTTTTTCTTCCTCTTCACTTCAAGATCCGTTTCGTGCGCGTGTCCCTGATGGTGGAGGGCAAGAAGGTCAAGCGGAAGAAGACATCCGTGCGTCGCGGCTCCGTCAACCCCGTGTGGAACGAGGCGCTGGCCTTCAACGTCCCTGCCGAGGTTCTGCCCAAAGTGACCCTGGAAATCAGCGTCCTTGACCATGACCTCATAGGTCACGGGGACGTCTTGGGGCGTTGCATCCTCGGTGCCGGCCGCACGGGCGACGAACTGAATCACTGGAACGAGATGCTGACCTAACCAGCGCAAGTCCATCGCCATGTGGCACACCCTGCAGAAATAACTTCGGCCCCTACTCCCTTCCCCATCCTTGTCTTGCCTTGACCTGACCAAGGGGCTCTCTGACCTGCTCTCTGACCTTCACTCGGAGCTGCTTCCACACCGTCACGTGACACGAGTTCAGCAGACGCTTGTGTGCGACCGGCCGTGGTCTGGAGTGGCGGGATGCTGGAGAGACTGTCACGTGGTTTCTGCTGTGCACCCCGGGTGTGTTTGCGTGTACACAGCTCTATCTGCTGACTGTCTGTTGATCAGCTGGGATATTTCTGTGCAGCTGGTTTCATCACTTTAAAAATACTGGATATTATCATTCATAAAACAAAGTATTTACCCGGGCAATACAACTTATTACAAATGAAAAGAAAAGGCTCGACGAGAGAAGTTAGTAAGTGTAAAGCACAAAGAAAAAAAATGTGTGTTTTTGCATGTTGATACTGAACAACAGATGCAATGACAGATGTCAACAGTCACACATCTTGGACACAGAGTGGTTACGAGACTGACTTCTAACATCCTTACTGAAAACTATCGCAGACTTCTTCGTGGCCTTCGCATGTAAAACCTAAGAAAACTGTTCTTCGGGATAGCTTAAATATCTACCCTTCCTCTTCCAAACAAAATCCCAAGGTTTATTATATAGTACACAAACAGCATTACTGGATCCTCACCTGAAGTGATGAGTCCTGCGTATCTAGTTTGGGAAAATATTACTGCAAGACATTCCATAGACAACGTGGATTTACTTTTATGTAATAATAATACTAAGAAAAAAATTATCTACTTACTGAAGGTGAACTATTTTGATTTTTAGAATAACTTGATAAATTAGAACTTCTGTAGCATGAAAGCAATAAACACAACACCTTTCTAAACAATGCCCTATGAGCCAGAGATTTAAAACTTTTGAGATAATTACTTGAGATGCATTTATTCTGTCTGCTGGTTCCTTCTTCAATCTCTCACAGCTGGAGAAGGAACTAAGGGCTTTCAGAGAACATGTCCCTGCACCAACAGATTTTGCAACCAGCCCCTTAGGCCCGTCACTACACTGTAATGACCCCTTAGGGCACTGATAATATACAAAGATTAAATACAACTTGTGCTTGGGTGAGCACCATGCAAGTGGCTTTTAGAGACATATGCATTTGTGTTAATATACTTCTAATTATGGAACTTAATTCTTGATAAATGAAGCTTTGTGTTCATGTTGCCATTGTCAACAATAACAAAAAACTTTGATAAGCTATTAAATAAATTCTTTTATAATATTGCCAGCGCTGCATCATCTCTGTGCTTCAGGACCTATGACCTTACCCAGAGTGCACTTGGTGTCATGGTTAGACCCAGGCTTAGCCACAAGTTGTCTCATGAAGATGCTTCCCTGTCTGCCTACAGGACACGTGGCCTTTACTTTCATCTTCTGTTTTGTCAACGTTTTAATGGTCTGCTTTTTGTTTCCAAATTTAGTTCTTTGCTGCCTGCCACCACTTGTGTTAGTCCGAGATCAGACACATGCTTCTGTCATTTCAGTTGTAGCTTTTGGATGGTTTGTTTTCATGGCTTATGGATAAATATTACGAGGGGGGGAAGAGGTTATAGGCTAATAGATAACTTGTTGTTAGTGGTGTGGAAACTTCAAGTCATCAGTATCATCGTATGGATCATAGTCATCACTTACCTCTACAACTCAGAGTTCATCAGATCTTAACTCAGTGCTCAGTACAATACTTTGCTCATAACCCTACTCACTTTTTGGTTCTGATGCTTTGAAGTATTTGTTTATCCACGTGACATTCCAAATATCCTTTTCATTCTCTGGACACAAGCTGGAAGGACATCTTCCAATAGCAAAGTCTATAAACGCTTTCTTCATTGCATTTGCATGCTTTTATAACTTTCAGATTTTCAAACCCAGTGTTTTAGCGGTTGTTTCATGTCTCACCCTACTAAAGCGACTCTGTTCTTTTAGGGTTGATGTTATATTCTTCACTAGAGCAAAGGTCAACAAGAGTCAGACCATGCGTGCCGCTGTCATTCTGATTGGAAATAAATTCAAGAAAAGATTTTTAGCATCCAGGAGCTTACAATGCAGAATATCTTGGCTACTTCTGTGTATATTTTCAAGTCCTACTAGCACTGTCGGGAGTAAGGCGTGCCCCCAGTGCTCCCAAGCATCGTTAGAAAGGTCAAACAGTTTCGTTGTCATCAGACATTCCCTAGCAACCGCTTCCTCCTCCTGTGCTCTCAGAGGTCGCTAGCTGCCGCACGTCACCGACTGTAACATGAAGCTAAATAGGGTGAGCTGCCATGGACCAGGTCATTGTCTTTTCTTTGGATGTGAACTGTACCTGTGGCGTGAGGAGAAGAAAGAAGAGAAAAAAGTCGATAAGTGAGTTCGTCTCCACGTCGAGCGCAGACACGAGATTTTCGTTGCAGTTGCTGTGGTCCTGACAGCAATGCGATGGTGTAGTCATCAGGAATTTCAAACAATGGCTCTTGAGACTATCGTGTTCATACCACCCTCTTCATTTTGCATAACAATTGATCCTGTTTTAGAAAGGAAAACAACCTCAGCTTACTAAAAAAATGTTTTAAATAAAGAATACATTTAGAAGTCTATAAACAATTTGTTTTTCCATTGTCCTCATTCACCCTGAAGAAAACTGTTTCCTGAAATAAACTGAAGTCTTCTTAGTACATTGTTTTAAAAACTGTTCTGTATTATACACTAGAGTGAAAAGTTACTTTATCCAGTTATTAATAGCGTGCAGGTTCATTTAGATGATGATGATGGTTATTGATGATGATGATAGCAAAGCTTTGTTGGTGTCTTTAATTTTATGGGAGAACAGACTAAAAATATAATAATACAGTAATTTTGTGTGCATTACGAATAGGTCTTTTTCCAGAAGGATTTTCAGTCTTTATTATTCTCTCGAACTTCTTTTGTGTACAGGCTGAGCTTCTATCTTACACAGTTTTGTGTTTTCTTTTGATTTAAAAGAAATTTGGATTCTTTAATTTTTATTTCGTGAACATTGATTTTATTTACTTTAAATGTTCCTTCCTTATTGCTGCTTTCCTCTTTGTACTCTAAGATTTGTCTGCAAGACTAACAAAAAGTTTGATATAATTTAATCGCTGCTTCAGCATCTTCGGCAAGTGATCACACTGAATACTGTTTAGAGAATCTGCTTTAACGGACAAAGTATGATCTTTCTGAATTTTTTTTTTAAATGCGACAAATGTTTCTACACGTCACGTGCTCTTAAATGTTATATCTAATGATGTCTCTCTCTTCCATGATTTTCCCTCGCTGATTGCGGAGATGTTCAAATTGGTGACACTGTGACAGTATCTATGGAAACCTATGTCATTGACACTTGATACTTTTCTTGTCGATTTGATGATAAATGTTGTAACAGTATGCGCGCGGGGTGTGTGTGAGAGAGAGAGATCGTGTGTGTGTGTGTGTGTGCGCGCGTGCGTATATATGTTGATAAGTGCGCCTGTATGTGTGACTTGATGTCATGCGATGTGTGTAATCATTTACTAAGATTCGATACCTCTCTTGTGATAATAATGGACATCTGACTCTTAGAACATTGCCAGGGGCAATTTTCTGAGTCGGGACCCTAATTTTGAATTTCACGTTTGGCGTGTTCAAATGTGTGTGTGTGTGTGTGTGTGTGTGTGTGTGTGTGTGTGTGCGTGCGTGTGTGTGTGTGCCTATGATTTTGTTTCCATCTGCTGGAGGAAGGTCTCCAAGCACCTGCAACCTTTCTGAAGTCGTTGTTGTACGATGGGTTACAGTCGATGGCATTCTGCATGCAACTGCATGTCATTGTTATGTAATTACTCTGTCTGCCCAATACAAATGAGATAATTAACCAAAGCTGTTAAATCGTTTTACCTGACAACTTGTTTATTACATGTTAGTAATAACCAACCAATAACACACCACACAACTCACTCTACCTTCAACCCCACTCATTCCTTCCATCCCTGCCTTCAGTGTCGACTGTCGCCCCTCGTCATTCTTGTTTATTATTATCATCACTAAACACATCGTTTTGGTCTCAGCAATAACATATATTTCGATGCTACTTATGCTGTCAGACTGTAAAAAGAACCTATTTTACCATATTTGGTCATATTTATGTTGTTCTGCCTTCGCTCGTTGATGGAAAAGACAACACCAATAAGATTGTTGTTATCGGAGATACTGTTACATGTTGTAAGCGGCTTTGGTCCATCGTTTGTCATGTTATCGGTGATTTTTGGCATATTAACTTGTTCTTCAGTCTACAAATAATGGCATACACGCTGTGTTGACATGTGCTGCATATATATATACACACATTTGGTGTACCGTTATCACCATTCAGTGTGAAGTCAAAGAACTTACTCATGAGACGTTTTCTAATGGCCTTTACTTCTTTTCTGTTTGTCTCGACAGAAAAGCTCTATTTGCATTTTAACCTCATTTGATTGTACATGTGCGAACATGCATTACCCTGTTGTACAATGAATATACCATCTTATATATATATAACTGTGTATTTGTTGTGCCGTATCACTGTTCAACTTTCATGTACATGTATTGCTGTTCGAGGTTTCTGTGGTGCAAAGGTCAGAGTTCGAGTATTTATTGTGAAGTCGCAGGCGTGTGTGTGTATATGTATATGTATATGTATACATCACTTCGCTTTTTTGGCTTGTTCTGAAGACAGGTTTAAAGCCAAAATATATTGTGACGATTTTTGCAAGGCACTCTATCGGCTTTTCTGACATTCCGACATAAACACTTTCTGTTACAGTCACAAATTCTCGGGGCCACTTGCACAACACATTTCTTTCAACACTTTAGGATTTAAAACTATTTAGAAATAAGTTATTATGTTATTATAGAACACAATGCAGAACACAATTTTAAGAATATATAAAACTATTTTGAATCAATAAAACTGCTGATATCAGTACAATTTTTACTTGTACATCACATCTAAAGTTGCTTACTTAGAAGAGTTTTAGGTTTTACACACATGTAGTGCAACTAGCCCCTAAATTTCCCAATTTCTTTTATTCTGGATACAACATTGCTATGTTGGATGCAGTATTGTGAATACCCAAGCAGGTCTGTCTAATTGAGTCACTGAGTACAGCCACCCCGGGTATTTAGCCCTATTTTCAGCGCTCCTCTTTCAAAAAAGTTCTTCCTTTGCACTTGCTAAGACACGACCTCTGGCCAAACTATTTGTTTTTCTAAAACCTTGACTAATCTTATACTTTTAGCATGTTGAAGCAGTGTCCACACATGTCCCAGAATTTTTTTTTCTGCTGGGTTGGTCTTAAATCTTTCTGCTGTTACTTTTGAAGGAAAACACTAAACCGTACAACCTATCTCCTTTAGACTGTCAATAGTTTTGAGTTCATATTTCATGACCTCAACACCATACTTGCGAACTCATATTAGCAAGTGATTAGTGACTATAAAAATGTGATACTAATTGGTATAGAGTCGTGAATGGAGATACCCTCCCATGTCCTTCGATGACTCGCTGAAAAGCAACCCGAGAAAAAATCAGATTTTTTTTACCTTTAACATTTGAGCTCTGAGTTCCCTAAGGCACCGCACAGAAGAATGAAGGAACTCTATTCTACTCCAACGGCTTTTTCATTATCAGGAGTATTTAATAGTTTTGTTACTACTTATACCTGCGTTTCCATTTTTTCAGGTAAAATACGCATGACCAACTCCCTGTTATTTTTTGTATGCGCAACATTTTGAAAGATGATATATTGTGTTTATATGGAACGGTTTATATGGAGCCTTGTTTCAAGCTGAGGAACGCCGGAGCTACAGTTCATAAAATTCTTTTCGTTTCTGGTGATGCTGTGTCAGCAGCCCACTCTGTGATCAGGATTCTGGCAAATCCTCCTCCACGTCCTCATCGTGTGGTGTCCATGATTGTGCGTCTCATGCGTGGCCTGTAACCGGCAAATGTTGTAACCGGACAATGTTGTAACCGTGCTGGCTTGGTAACAATCATATCAATGAAATAAAGAATATTTTCAAACCACCTGATACTCGCCCTTCTTTCTTACTATCTTTGTGTTCATTTTGTTTTGTTTCGTTTTGTTTTTTTTTGTTTCGTTTTGTTTTGTTTCGTTTTGTTTTGTTTCGTTTTGTTTTGTTTCGTTTTGTTTTGTTTTGTTTTGTTCTGTTTTGTTTTGTTTTGTTTTGTTTTGTTTTGTTTCGTTGTGTTTTGTTTCGTTTCTTTTCGCGATGCTTACAAACTCCCCTTCAAAGGTAAATTAAATAGAGCTACAAGACCAATTTTTAAAAAACTTGAAGTGCTGTTTTGAACTGTGATAGGAATCATCAGGTTTTGGCAGTTGAGGAAGGGGTCTTCAAGTTTTCCGAACACGAGTTGCGAGAAAAGAATGAATGAAAGTAGGTACCAGACTGAGGATATAAATGAGTGTGTTATCGAGAAAAGTCGTTTGAGCGAAACACTTTGCCAGTGTTAAAATGAACTGCGGACCTGGTCTCTGCACCTCCCCATACAAGGGTTGGCATGCCCATGGCGGGTCCACACGTATTGACGAGGTCTAAGTGGTCGCTTGTGGTGTGGCTGGACTCCACAAATTAATGGCTGGCCACGGCCTCGAGGGCAACGACCGAAGTAGTGCTCTGCCTCTCCTCGGGGGGATGTCGGAACTCCTCCCTGCTCTCTGTCATCCTCCAAAATTTCAAAAATGCATCGTTTTCACCTGTCATACTTATAAAATATTGTAAGAAACAGTAATATATATTATCATCTTAGTCTTATGTATATGTTTTTATGATTTATTTCATCAGCTGGGAGTCAAGTGATTGTCATTATAGTTTATACCAAAATGTCAAGATCGACTAAATCACCCAGTTGAAACTGTATCACTAATAAAAATAATTGGAGACCTTTTCAGCCAGCTGGTGTCAGGCTTGTAAATGCTGGTATAGTAAGAAGCTACTCTAGTGAATCTATAAAAAAAATCCTTCCTTTGATGTCAGACTACATGGAGTACATGTGAGGAAATGTTAGTTATTATTGTGCTCTATAAATGTTATGCTAGTGTAAACGGGATATAACCAGAGTGTACACCAACACCTGTGTAGTCCATGGACTTGAGTGAAGCCATCACATGTGCCTGGTTCACGTGGAGGATGGAGCAGGCAAGATGCGGAGGATGGAGCAGGCTGGATGTGGAGGATGGAGCAGGCTGGATGCGGGAGGGCTGCTGAAAAAGAAGCAGATCGATAGGAAAAGAGGCGAGAATGGCTTTGCTCAAATTATCACAAGTGCCTGTGGGAGACGCAGTCCTGTGGGTCAGCACTGAGGCCGGGACAGAAGAGAGCTGCGTGTACCTTACACCATCACTTTAATGAGCTCCATACACTGGCCGGGGGGGGAGACCTGGCTGGGCTGAACAGTCCAATTGCCTTTTTTTGCCTGCAAACCTGACGTGTCACAATTCCCTTCACACAGATGCCTAAAAGTATGTTTAAACGCCTTAAAGACCCGCTGGGGTGAAATGTTTTAAAATAGTTTAATCTAGTAAATTGCAAAAAAATCCATAAAATCTGAGTGAATTAAGGCCATTTTGGTTCTAGAGACTCGAGGTGTATAAAATCAACATTTTCCCCGTACAGCTACACAATTATCTGAACTTGTGTATACTGTGACAATGGTTTATTTCAATAAATGCTGTAATCTATCCTACATTATCTTTATTATGCAAGGTGCAAGTTTACATAAACACTTAATGATTACATGTAGTCTGTGTTAGAGACTGGGTAATTTTACATCAAAAAGGTTGACCCGGGGTGGTAATTGAAGCAGGACTATCCGTTATGGCATCACACCTTTGACCTGTCTGCATTACAATCTTCAAGGCTTGTATCTTGTAAACCGACGATAAACACTTTCCTCAAATCTGGAGTTGTGTATCTTGCAATGACTCATTCACTATAAGCACTTCGCATGTCCTTAAAGAATTAAAATAAAGTGTTAATTAAAATAATTTTATTAAGTACCTAATATTTGAATAGTGTGAGTAAAGTCAAAATTCTATTTAATTTAATTAAAAGCCTTTTAATTAATTTTAATTTACTTAATTTAAACCTACTGTTTTTATTTCTGATTTATCATGTTAATGTTTCAGTCATAAATAACACCTGCATTAGGATAACTGGATTCATGTAAATAACAAAATGGCTAAGACATAAAATTTAATCTCAATCCGCTGACCTAAAAAAAAATAAAACAGTCAATGTTTAAAAAAAAAAAAATAATAAGTGCCTCTCCAAGGAGCTCCATTTTTTTGGGGGCTGTTTGTTGTCTTTCTCTGGTTTGGTTTTCTGTTTTTTGAAGACCGTGCACTGAGAACCTCTCGGCTACACGGCTGTAAACAGAACAACCAGCACTTGGCGGTTAAAGGGAAGTAAGTCTGTGTTCGATAGTTTCAGCCAAGTATTGATTGATCTTGCACGAGCTGGCGTCACCCGCGCAGCGTCAGACAACGTCACACATGTCACGTGCCGCGTGCTGCCAGCAAAGTGAAGCGCGTGACTGTGAGAGGACTCACCTGTCTGAGGACGACACATGAAAGTTGTCCTAACACTACAATAAGAGGCTGGAGACAGCGAGAACACTGACATAACATCCAGTGACAGTCATCGCCATGAGCATCGGTGATGAAAGTGAGAAATTTCTGTCATCTCAGTGATGTGTGACATGAAGTCCCCCTACTGAATGAGATGTCACAAGTCACAGAGACAAATACAACCATTCTTGTAACACTACACATTCTTCATTGCTGTAACAACGAGCTGTAGAAGCAGTAAACTAAGTGGTTCACCGTCTCTAGGTGACGGCACGCAGACAGCGGAACTCAACCCTCTCATTTCCGGCTGTTTACCTCCCCTTTCTAGTCCATTCCTGCTGAGGGCAGCAGCAGTGTTCGTCATCGCCTCCAGCCAGCCTCCAGGCAGCGAAGCTGTGTTTCAAAGATGCGTCCTCTAACAACTGTATAACCGCCCTTGAGAAATGTCCAGTAATGCTATCAAATTCACAAACTATTCAACAAACGATTCTCACGAGAATCAAAGCAGAGCAGGTCATCACACTTGCACGTAGCAGGCCTTGCATCCATGTATCTCTCGACATCGCAACATCACATATCAATTGTTGTTGTTTCATGTTGGTGAGAATGTTTTAAGGTGTATACAGAATGACGAAGCCATCTTGTGATAACACAGATGTTGACACAAACATGAATGACACATTAAAGGAAGAATCCTCCTGTCCAAATATTTATTCATGCAACTTTCAGACAGACAAGAAGAAGGACAGACACCGGAGAGATTGAAAGAAAAACAGAGAAAGGGAACACAAATAGGGTAGATAGAGAGAACAGAAGGAAAGGAGGACAAAGAGAATGAAGAGGGAAAAAGAAGACGGACAGATGAAAGAGACAGACAACAGGCAGCAGGTGGACAGGGACAGAGTTTTAGACAGACAGGAAAAGTTGCTGGATGAAGGGGAAGGAAGAAATGAGAGACACTGTCAGGCAATACGTGAGCGGGCAACACATCAGCAAAGAGAGAGAGGGAAAGAAAATAAGGTAACATAACTCTGGTTAGACGTGCGATTATTCATCTTGACGTGTGCGTGCTCCATGTTCATCACGTGCTGCAAACCGCCATATTTAAACACTACAAGGACGGTCATATTGTCCAATAACAACTGGAGAGGGGAGAGCAGACATTTTTTTATTGGTAAACACACCGAAGCTGGCAGTGCTGAATAATTCAGCAGTAGCTTACTCGCTAACAGACTGGCGCTGAGCAGACGTCATCGATTGCTTCAATATATCGATCACCAGTCCTCCTCCTCCTCACCACAGCCTGCTTCCTCTTCCTTTCTTCCTTCCTCCTACCTGTCTCCTCTCTTCTCTCCTTCATCATCGACTCCTTTCGGTGCTCTTCACCTTTCATCGGCAGCTGTTCTGGAGTTTTCTTCGCTGCTTGCACCACTCCCCTAGCCCCTCCCGTGGGCAGATGCTGGTCGCTGGGTTACCTCTTTGCCCTGCAGGTTGACGCAGCAGTCGCCGTGCTGTACTGCGGATGCTGCCGTGCTGCACACGGTCCTTGGCGGCCTTGCTTTGCGTGCAATTAGACCAAAACCGATGCCGTGGAAATGCCAGAGTTTCGTGCCCCTGCTTTTCTAAGCTGCCGCTGCCACTCCTGCTGTTATCGTCTACCTCCAAGCGGCTCTGTGGCCGCCTCGCCTGTGACGACGACGACAACTGCAGCCGGCGGCGCGCGCACAGTGTGTAGTGGCTGTGTTGCTGGCCCGAGTGGCGAAGCTGTGTTTTCACTCAGCTGCCATCCTTCCAGTCATCGCTGAAGCTGTCATCATTTAAGTCATCGCTGAAGCTGTCATCCTTTCAGTCATTGTTGAAGCTGTCATCTGGTGTTCGATGTGTGGTGGGTTCCAGCAGCTGGCGATGTTCTAACTGTTGGAGAGGTAAGCGTGGAATTTATTTTTACAGAAGAGTGAGTTAACTTTAGAGTGTACACGAGGACAAGAAGGAGAGAAAGAGGAAGGGGGAACAGAAGTTGTGCACAGAGAGAAAGAGACTGTACAGAAAGAATAAAAGAAATCGAAGTGTGGAGCCTTTCTTACCAGTCTGTGTACTGGGAGTTGTGATTGTCAACATTTAAATCCTAAGGATTGTTATCACAGATACCAACACTTTCTCTCTCTCTCTCGTTTTTTCACTCACTCTCTCTTCCCCCTCCCTCTATCTCTCCCTCTCTTCGTAGATTTTGTCACGTGATAAAAGTCATTGATGGCTTTTCACACTCTACATGTCCTTGAAAACATATCTTAAGTTTCTCTTGACAGCATGCTCAGTTCGCACTTTCATTTTGGATGATATAACATTTTTATGTTTTCTTAGATGCTTTTACACTTCGTGGAAAAACTGCTACAAGCACACACACACACACACACATACACACATATGCATGCGTGTATGCGTGCACGGACGGTTTTCTATATACTCTTGGAATGCATATGACATTCAGGTCAATACGTGTACTTGCATACATACTTACATGCATACAGATAGATAGGAGCAATAAGATTTATAACAAATAAGGACAGAGACTGTTTACCCAAACTTTAGCATGAAGTTTGTGAAAAAATTTTAAAATTCTCGAGTTCAGTTGGATTTTATACACGAAACTCTTATTGCTTTAAGATGATTTACTTTACTCAAGTAATAAATTTTGTTTATGTCAAAGAAACTGTCTGTAAAGACAAACACGAACATCTCTTTCTACTGTTTACACTGAGAGGAAAGACTTCGTCCTTCGCCTTCTCCAGTTCATGACCCCGGGTGGGTAACTGCCTGACCCTGTATTGATGTGCCCCATGACATCAGCAGCTCGTCCTCCTAATAACTTCCTTTGTCGCTTCTTTTTATTAGATTTTTCCTCTAAGTGAAGAAAAAAGAAAAAGATGATGATCATCACCCAGTGCTGCTGTCTGTGGTGTTGTGGTGTAGAGTATAGTCTACCTCTGGGGCACACTATTCCCAGAGTGTATAAGACACTTACTTAGCATCACAGCTGTGTTACACAATATTGTTGTCAGCTCTGTCCGCTTCACTGAATTAAGCTCACAACCGTGTTGTTCAGGATGCTGGTGGTGGTCCAATAGCATCCCTAGACAGTGGTTGTCGGTGCTGGTGTCCAGTATGCTAGGGTGGCATAGCCATGCAAGCTTTTCACACGTTTGTCTCTCAGTCCTTCGATTTCCTTTCAAGGGTGTGGGCATGGCCGTGACAGTTGGTCCAGGAGCAGACTCCAGCAGCTCGTCTGACTGACTGCATATTATGGTCGCTGTTAACGTCTGTCATCACGGAACGATGAGAGAGTCGGGCAAGGAACGCGCACCAGTCACGTGATGGTATTTTGACAGTTTATCTGGAGGAACAACTACGAGACTGAACCGCATGAATACGACGATCAGGGAGTAGGAGATGATCCTAAATAAAAACAACCCAATCTCTCGGTATTGATGACAAAAGCCATAACAAATCTCAAATTAAGTGTAAAGTAACAATGCAACCACTCAACAGACGATAAATGTTAAAACAAAAAATAAGAAAAATAAAATTAGCTTACAAAACCAATCATCTGACCTTTTTTATTTGTTTATCCTTAGCTTTTGTGTAACGTGACCTCTATCCCTGGGCAATATTTGATTACCAATACACACCACTTCATCTGCTAATCTTTTGCCGATCCTGCTTCCGGTGCTGATGGCAACCATGGTGCGAGATGAAGGTGGACAATGATCAATTGACACCGTATCATTGACCCACCCGTCGTGTGTAGGCGTGGTGCGGGGTGGGTAGTCGGGTAGATGACGGGTGTGAAAGTGTTGGCGAACACACTGTGCATACTTTAGCGGGTA
The DNA here is from genome assembly GCF_003073045.1 of Pomacea canaliculata. Classification (NCBI taxonomy): domain Eukaryota; kingdom Metazoa; phylum Mollusca; class Gastropoda; order Architaenioglossa; family Ampullariidae; genus Pomacea; species Pomacea canaliculata. The sequence continues at coordinate 13,964,122 of NC_037595.1, forward strand.
TCGACTTTCCTAAGCTGCATAAAGTTTGGTTAAAATTTCATAAATTAGTTTAAATGCTGCTGGTTAAATTCTGTGAACTGAATCCAGTTTTTGGCGCTAGACCAAGAACGACCATTTATCTTTTAATCTCAAATGAATCCAGAGTACGAGAAACCGTTTGTCTTCAGAAGACAGAATTAAAGAGGATGCACCATTCTGCACTTCTGTTAGTAGACCACATCCGATTCTTCATCTAATACACTGCGGTCATTGCCAGACACAAATATTTAACAGGAAATCAATCAAACAATGCCAATATCATGACATAGGTGCCTCCACAATTTGTAGATATGCCATCATGTGACATTTCTTGTGGGTGTGGTTCGTCCCATGTAAGATTTTCTTTGTTTTGATTTTTTTTTCTCCGTCCTTCAAGTGTGTCTGACATTTTACCAGCACTAATGGCGCAATTGTTACATCATTTTTATCCATGTCTTCAGAAGCGCTTAAAAACATTACTTTTCGAACTCACATGTAAATGATTGTGGGTGTTTCAAGACCATTAGCTGCTGGCGCTATTTTCTCACTGAGGCTGCTATCCTAGGATAGCTCACAACGACTATCCATGGACTTGAACAGTGGACACCGGTGTTACTTTGTTAACATTAACTAGCTTCGGCTGCAGGCATCAACTTGCTCTTTTATGTCAAACAGTCGTGATGACAGCTCTCTGGGTCGAAGAGTTCCTCGACATTTAATAAGAAATTCGAAAACCACAAGTGACAAAAATACGGAGGAGTTTGAGCAAGTGATTGATCATTAAGAGCTGCCATCAGTGTTTCTTTGATGTGTCTGCTGGTGGTGTCTACAGAGCAACAAATGATTTTGCACCTGTAATGCGCTGAAAAATTAAAAAAAAAAAACACTTTCTTTTGAACAAACGCGGTTTTAAAAGAAAAAAACTAACAGTTTCAGTAATTCCTTCAAATTATCACTAGTTTATTTCTGTTACTCCTCGAGGAGCATAGGGCCTCAACAACACCTCGCCAGAAGACCCTGTTGAGGGCAGCATCCCTGAGTTGGGCCCTCGTCCTTTGCCTCGCTCTCCACTGTTCTTTCCAAATTATCACTATTAAAAAGTATTGTTTATTGTTTTCGCTGTAATATTTCCCCTTCAGTAACATTTAAATTGTCATTTTGGTTGAGTGACAGCTAGACCTGTGAAAAGATCAATCAGCTTCCATGCTTATGATCTCTCCCATCACCATGGCCAATCAGCCTGTTTGTGATGTCTCCAGTAATCAGGACTCATCAGCTGGTGTGTGACTTCTCATAACCAGACATCACGGACATGCACGCCAGTTAATTTTTCTCTGATTTATCTCCCTGTGCAATATCTTCTCCCGTTGCCATCCCATTTTCTGCGCCATTTCCAATGAAAATTGTTTTCTCGTCGGGCTAGCGGGTGCGCAAATTGCCCTTGATGCCACAGTATTGTGTTGTAGTTGGCTCCACAACTCAGGCTTCATTCGTCTTCCACTGCCATTTATAAAGGTAACTGCCTGGTGATCGAAGTCGCTTTTCTTTTGCTAGAGCTTCCTGTTTCTCGATTTAACTTCTGCTACAAAATCCCCTTGCCCATGCTGGTGTGGACTTTGGTACACTCGTGTATGTTATGTTGACTAACTTGTAGTACATACAGCCATGTTATGTTGACTAACTAGTTTGCATACACCTGGGCAAGTGTTGTGGGGGTGATTGTCCCATCGGGGTAATGAAGGTAAAATTACTGTTTGTGGCTGGGCGATCTAGGACATGATCATCGGTCGGTCAATCGGTGCACCGACGAGATCATGTCTTGTTTAATCGCCAGGACCAGAGCCCTTGATGTCAGGACTTCCACCACTACCCTGCCCACCCGTACATAGGCCTGCAAATGCCGTAATTCTACCCGTTATGACTCGATCAATGATAGTTCTGTGGAAGCCGAAGGTCTGTTTGCTCGACGGTCAATGGTCACGGCCTAGGAGCATGGTGGTGGGCATGGACTTGGTTTAGGTCGTTACTATTTTTTTTAATTAACCTGCTACATTGAATGTCCCTTGTAATCCTGCTTTATGAATGAGAGACCTCGACTGTACTTACCAACACACAAAAATATAAGGCTTTCGATATCAAAAGTATGAGGACATTGCTCCGAAGTTCCAATCCGAGACACATCGGTTGTAAGGACACCTCCCGTTGGGTCACTGTGTTCTGGAAGTAAAATGTACAAGCTTGCCTGGTTAGACCATGTGACTCGACATGATAGTATAGACTTGAGAGTCTTTTTAACTCTTTTATTGAGTTTGGAAAAATGTCATAAACTTGCTCAGCTATTTTCCTCCATGCTTGTCCTGTTCTTGATGACGGGTTCGCACCGAGAGAAAGATGGCACGTGAAGCAGCAGTGATTTCCCTTGTCTCATGCCCTTCTTTTCACTTCTCGCCGTCTGGCGGCAGGTTGTTTACGTGGGAGACTGATGGCCAGTCACGTGGCATTCTGATCTGAAACCTTATCGCCATGTCCTGGCCGCCTCTGTGGCATGCTGATTGGTTTATTTGGCCTCGCCTGTGGTTCGTCTCAAATCCCAAAGATCAGATCGAAAGATGAGGGGAAGTAATCCCGTCTCTGTAATGTTCTTTTTTCTGCCTGAATGAAGACTGTCAATGTGTGGGGACCCCAAGTCTCACAAGATGAAGGTGACAGCATGGTCTCCGCTAGTCCTTTGATCATACCAACACCTGGGCAAGTTCTAAGGGAGGAGTCAGACAAGGCAGGAGGTGGCAGGAAGCAGACACAACGCATACAGATGACTGAGCATCTGTTGCTACCATCGCAAATATTTTCATCATATAGAAGCAGACATTTGTGATAAACCTCCAAATTTATTTATGAAGCCAAACAACACACCCCAATAAACTTGACATGTTTTTTAATTCTGACAGGGAGTAGTGATGATGATGCCAGTTGTAGTCATCATGCTGCATGCCTCAAAGTCCACAACCAGTCCACCCACACCACTGTGGACTCAGTGGTCAGCATCCTTCCTAAGATAAATCTTTTAAATGGCCTCCCTCCTGTAGTTCAGCCTCAAGCCTAACATTATATGAGATTTGTCGTTCCCATGGCAGTAGATGGCGCCACTGTCATTAGCGCAGCAAACAAGAGGAAATGGCTCCGTCACTTGGTGTTGGTGCCAGCTGCAGGCTGGAGACAGACTGGTTTGCTATGCAAGCAGTCAGGAATACAAGCACGTGCTGGTGCAGGCGCTGATTAGACTGCACAAAGCATCTCACAGCATGAAACAGCTTCCGGCGTGGTCATGTGACCCACTGGACTTCTACATCTGCTGGATGCTGAAATTGTGTCACACGCAGAGCATTGTCGACAATCACAAGCTTTACTTGCTTTGTTCATTCATTCCTTGAGTCTGTCTGCTTGGCATGATGGTTCATGCACGCACCACAGTGTCTACATGCACACACACAGACATACACAGGAGTCTATAGCTTGACATCTTCAGTCCATCTGTCTTTGGAGAAGTCTTTGTGTGTAATGCTTTGATGGAGCTTATGGTTGTGGATCACTCTGTCTCCTGTTTACCTTTCTGTCAGTGGGTGTCTCTACATTTTTTCATTCACTCACTCACACACACTTACTTTACACTCTTTATTCAAACATAAAGAAGAACAGCGAGTGTTCAATACTTATCTCTGTCCTGCTGGTCGTCTGAATTCTAAGGTCTTTCAACTTCAAAAATGTTTTCCAGAACCAAGGACATTTTCTGTTGGTTAGTCTGTAAGTAAAGCCCTCTATTCTCGAAAACAGCAAACTTGGTTGTATTCCAACTCAGATAATCGAACCACATTTTTCTGTACAAACTCGGCCCTCTTGTGGCTCGATGGCAGCACTCGTACATAACAATCCTCTGACGTGAGGTGAAGATGTATTGCAGCCCGCGTTGTTCGTTAAAGGACAATGTGTGTGAAGAGTTGCTGCTGCCGTCGATGTGTTCAGATTTATTGCAGACAACGTTGACATTAACGACTTACAGTACCCGACATTCCACCTTGAGACTCACTTCAGATAATAGAGGCGGCGATGAACTATAAACCCGGGAGGCTTGCAGAAGATTTCCCTAGGGTCAATGAAGGACCTCGACAAAACTTGACTAAAGTCTGAGTCAAGTATTGGAGAATAATCCATGTTTCTAAACATTCTCTTTGATTCGTCATGGCATCCTTGTCAGCATACAAAACAGAGAGTAAGACTAGTGGTAAACATCAAAGCTAAAGTTGTTTACAAATTTTTTCTAATAACAGCAGAGGTAGAGGTAGACTGGTGGTGGTAGACGTATAACAACGTGGCTCAGACAAGCAGCAGCAAACTCCTGACAGAACTGTCCATGTCTGCCCGTGAAGCCACGATTGTCATCGATCACGAACTAAAACATTTATTGCCCCTGCCCACCCAGGAACCCACCCTGCACGTTCACCAAGCAAATACTCTCCAGCACGGACATGCACACCAACCAACGTGCGCACAAACAGTTGCCCTCCCTGCTCCTCCCACAATCTTGTGTCAGTGATGAGCGGGCCCCTGTCATGGAGGCTGTGTGATCACAAACATCATGCAAAACGGACGTTAAGTCTGTCGGGGGGAGACAATTATGAAGGAGGTGACTTTTGAGGGACGGCGGGTAAACTATCCCCGACACAATAATGAAAAAATGAGTGCGCTTGATCAATCATCCTTATAGCATCAGTAATCTTTTGCCGTGACATGTCAGGAATATATCAGAGTTCGTAATAATAATAATAATAATAATAATAATAATAATAATAATAATAATAATAATAATAATAATAATAATTATAATAATTATAATTATAATATTATTAATAATTAATAATATTTTTATTATTATTTTAAAAAACACCAGCTGCATTGTTTTTAATGTGATTCAATACTGTTGAATATTTTTTTCAGATGGAGCTGTAGCTTTAGAGAAATATTGAATAGTATCGATGCTTATTACTCTGTCGGTGACTGATTGAACGATTTCTTTGATGCACGCGGCTGCATCACGTGAGCTGTGTGGATTGTTGCAGACAATGACGACCTCCCAGCAGGCAGTCTGCCTCACTGCCATCATCTCCTCTCCACAGCTACGTGGAGGCTTTCTATAGTTTCTATGGGAGAGTGCCGCGGTGCGTGGGTCGAACCGGTCTGCGTGGTCTCCACCAAGTCGATGTGTTTGTCTTTCAATAAACCCGCGATGTACACCGTGCGCATGCGCTCACATCTTCCGGTGGGGTTCATGAACACAATGTCGATAGGCCGTTTGTTACAGGTCAACAGAAATGTCGAGTTGTTTGTCAATACTGTAGACGGACGATGATGGTCCAATCAATTATTATTTGCTACATGCATACAACTCATTACACACACACACACACACACACACACACACACACACGCACGCACACACACACACACACACACTTTAAATTCACTGTTCGATTCTGGCGAGCATCATTGAATGTCTAATAAATGCATCATCTTAAATAATTTGTCCGCAAGAATTTCCATCAATAGTACAATATTAAAGAATATTACGAGTGCAACATGATTTTTCATGATCGAGTTATGTTCATTTTAAAATAATAATTCTCCAAATATGAGTACATGGTAATGCTTAATTTTCAAGTGCGTGTCATATATATGTGTGAATGACATGAAGGCAAAGTTATTTTATTTGTAAATGCAAACACTCGAAAATATTCTCTCAGTCAAAGCCGAGCAGAAAACATTTTGTTACTTTGTCAGCTGTTTTCAACTCTCTCTCTCTCTCTCTCTCTCTCTCTCTCTCTCTGTCCTCTTCCATACACTTCTTATGTAGTCACATTAGGTTTTCTGAGGGTTTTTTTTTCTATCCATCTCTCGTCTTCTTATTCAATCACATTGCTATACATTTGGTTTTTGTATTATTTTCCGTCCTATCTCTATTCTTCTTGGTAAATCATTTTATACATGCGATTTTTCTGTTTTTCTCTAACCCATATCTTCTTATTTATTTCCTTTTGTATAATCTTGTGTATCTTTATCTTCCAGCCTTGGTTCTTCTTCTTCTTCTTTTATCTCCTTTTTTCATTTGGTCGGTAGAATATTCTTGACATCTGACACTGACTTCTTTTCTAAGTACTTTGCAACATTTTCTTGGGTTTTTTTCTACACGTTTCCTTACCGTCTATTACTTCTCTATTTTCTGCTGTCCTATTAAGTCTCTGGATCAGTCTCTATCTCTCACTCTGAGTGACGGTTGTGCTCAGATGTAACAAATGACCTCTAAAGAAATAGTTTTTCGATTCACAATAATCAGTCACGGAAGCCCGCTGTGGGTGGCTGTGGCAGTGAAATGGAAAATCGAATGAAAGCAGTTAAACACCTAAAGAAAATGGCAAAAAAGCCTTCACTGAGAAAGAGCAAGAAGCTTCCATCTGCTCACTCTGTCCTCCCGTGCCAGACTCCCTGCAGCTGCCATCTACTCCATGCCAGACGCTGTCTCTACGGAGGCTCCGGTCCTCAGGGCCTTGGGTTCGTCCTCTCTCCATACCACAGGGAATATGTTTGTTTAGAGAAGATGTACAGTTAACCGAATAATGCTTTGTCTCTGCCGTCAGCAAAGTATTCTGCCAAGTGCTCTGTCTAGAAAGTTCTCTGTGCACCAAGTGCTGCAGTACAACTTTGGGTGCCTGTCTTTACTCATTTCACCTCGAGACAAGACTTGTAGCACTAACCTCTGATCACGAACTTGTATTACTGGACTGCTGGAAGACGATTTTTTTCCACTTAACTGCTAAAACGAGGCATTAGACGACAAAGCTTCCGGTTTAGTCTCATTCTTTATTTAGGTTCGCCAAGACTAAGAGCGGAGAATTTCGCAAGATGCTAACCTTTGGTCTTCGGCAGACAGACAGCAGTCCACCTACACACGTCCACGATCTAATCGTGATAGTTCTGCTTTCCTCTCACTGGGACCTAGTCTCTTTAAAGCTCTAGACTGTCTCTGTCTCTCTGTCTCCTCCTACTGCCACCTTGTCCATTCATATTTGTTTGTCCTCTCCCTTGTACTCACCTTCCTCGAACACCGTCGACTGTAAGTTCCTGGGGTCACCTGTTGACTGTCACGTGACATTTAGGTACAGTTACTGATAGTCAAGCTGTACAGCTGATCACATTACGGTCTTTGCTAAATTTTATACTATCCAACATTTAATGGTGTGATTAGTCATCTCCCTGGAGATAAATAGCTAACAGGTTTGGTGTCCAATACCAGATGCTCTGTAGGACTGTAAACAATCCCGACAAGGACATCAGAAACGTGAAACCCTGGTGAGAGTAGAGATAGCTTCTTCATCTTGAAGCTAAAATATCTCAAAGTCCTTGATGGCCTTTCATCTCAGTCTTCGGATATTTATGAACCTGTCCCCTTATTGGTCAGCATTTTGTTTCAAGTGATGAGAAGGACGTATATTTATAAATTTGTTGTGAATTAGAAAGTTCTTATAATTCTTGCGGTACACAAGGATCAACAAATCTTTTATTACATTGAAGTATATATACCATTACTCGTTCTTATTATGCTGAAATATTTCGTTTTTTAGTATAATGTAAAATCAGCTGTTAGTCACGACCATAGCATATGGTCCTAAAATACTTTTCCTTTCCTTTCGTATTTTTATTGTGGAATGTTTCAAGCGAGTGCGTACTGTATGTTTTCCTTTGCTGAATAATGTGTCTTTCTTTGTCATTTTTCTTCGAAATATCAGCGTTTCCTGTGTCCGAGATCATTTGTATTGCTTCTGGAATTCAATCTTAGATTCTTTTTTGCACGCAACACGCTTCACTCTCATTCATTCTCTCCTGCACGCGCTAGAAACCTTAGTGGGAATCCGTCTGACAGGCTTCGTGATTTAGTTTTTTAAATGCTCGTTTTAAAGAAATCTGCATATAAATGGCCTTCCAGAAGCTCATGTGGAATGCGGACTGGGAAATATCGTCACATGTGACACGCAATCCTGCACGTGCAGGTTCTCTTTGGACTTGTACTTTAAACGATTCGCGAAGATAACAGACTGGTTTCGTAACTCTTGTCCTTAAATCTCAGTGTTGGAAGTTGTCACTGAACACCCTATTGGGAGATAATCCCTGATGGTCAGGCCTGTAAGAGTTGTCCCAGACAGAAATATGAGACGAAATATGAACCCACAACATCCGAATCTTTAGCTACTGCGCCAACAGCCGCCCAGCTGACGTGTCCCGGTGCTCTCTAAGTTTTAACCCACTAACTTCTCCACCGCCACTTTATTTCATAACAAGCATGTATGGTTCCTCGTTTTAAGTTATTTTTTATCTGCAAATAATGTCCACCTTTCTTGTCCGAAGACAACATCAAAAAAAAAAACGCTGAATAAATAAGAGTAAAATGTGATTCCCCGATCAATCGGGGACTTTATTATAAACCCATGGTTTGTTTGCTTAGCAATTTGATATTCACCTGTCTGTAATAGATTTCCAATATTACCTGAGCAGCTATGTTTAATAGAGGAGACAAATGTGTTTATACAAAGATTTTTTTACAGTTGTTTGAGCATGACAGAAGTAAATTGATGTCTGTTTTAAGCACACATCTTTTAATAAGTATGATATATAGTAGCAATATGAGAATGGAACGGTTCTATTTTTCAGCATTATATCATTACGTAAATAACCGTTTCGTACAGGGCCTGTGAGTAATGTGACAGAGAACCAGTCCTATTCTCCTAGACTCAGTGCATCCGGTAAGATGACCATTTTTCGCCAAAAAGGCTAGTGAAATAGAATCAGAAAGGCAATTCCATTGAATGTATTGAAGATGAGACTGGAGTCAAGGACCAGGAGACAGGTGAAAAGGTCAAAGAGTCCTGAACGACAGATAGTGGGAGGGAGTGGAACAGTGGGGAGACAGCGGAGGTAGTAGAATATGTATTGCCGTTAGTGAATCCTGCTCAGCACCAGAACCACAAACAGCACCAGATCAGAACCACTGGGCAGATATTATTAACACTGATGCCTTAAGCGAAGAATTTGACAAAGATGACGACGACGATAACAATAATGATGACAAGGACGGCGATAAGGACATTTACACACTCTCTCAAATTCTCTTTCTCTCTCGCTCCTATTCCTAACCTCCCATGTTCAATGCTGGACTGAGAAGAGAGGCTCGCAAACTAATCCGATTTGCCCACTCAGTTTCTTAGGGTCTTAGAAGGTCCGACGAGTGTCCAGTCTAGGAGAGGACATCCCCTCTCATTGTCTGCCTGAGCACAGACACTCGGGGGCAAGACCCTGACAGTCAAAAAGCACAGACGCAGACATACTGCATCCTTTTGTAAAAAATGTACCCAACTATTTTGCCCCCTCCACACCTCAACCCTCCACCCAAATACACATACAAACACGTATGCATGCATAATCACGAATTTGAAAGAGCAATTCAAGAGCGGACAAAAAACAGATGAAAAATAATTATTATCTATTCCAATCCGTTCCTCCTGTTTGACGATCCCGCCTCCAGTGATTTTTCTGTTTGAAATCCTGCTTCCAGTGATTATTCTGTTTGCGTAAATACAATCATTGTAGCGGCGACCTCCTGCTCCTGGCATTGTTATTACTATCCCTTCAGCTGCAAAAGTTCTGGAATATCTTGCCATTCGCGACTCTCATTTCCTTCAAGCCTTAGCCCTCTGCTATGACAGCACCGACAATCCCTACCGTCAGCAGCATCAGCGACATCGACAAGAAGAAGCACTGAGACCAGTTGTAACGGTGCCAACTGCAAGCAGGTCTCACAGCAGGCAGGGGAGGGGGAGAACACAATAAGGGTGTGGGGGTGGCTAACATCAGCATCAATAGTTGTGAAGGTTGCTCAGCGTGAAGATTACGCAACATGGCGGACTTTGCCAAGGGCAGACAATCCGTGACCCTTTCAGGCGCACACCATTGTTACCTGCTCCTGAAAGACAGACGCAGCCAACGTACAAAAACAACATTTTTCACGATTGATTCTAGCTTTTCCACTCCGCATCTCCAAGACGAATGTTTTTCGGACGTAAAAATTCAAAAAAAATATTCACAGGACGCTGGGAGTTATCTTCCTTTTTTCATGCCATGCGTGTTTCATTAGGAAGGCCATAAATTATCAGCTATGAACAAGAAGATTGTCTACGCTTTTTTATACCTCTCCTTCTGCTATCGAACGAATGCGTTATTTCCTCTCGCCATTCTTGTGCCACCAGATGTTGAGACTGCTGAGTAAATTGCCAGCATCCCAGCCCCTGATGTTATGGCGACAAGGTCCTGATGGCTGCCAAGCAGTCGGTCAATGACCTCGCAGAAAGTTTAGCCGAGGGAGGATATGGTCTGAGTTATATCCTTCCAATTCTTGGCTTCTTTAAAAGGCAAAGCAGTCAGCTGAATACTAAAACAGACTTTTAGCTATTTGTTCCAGTAAGTGAGTATAATAAATTAACTGCCAAGGAGATATTGAACCACGGAAATTGTTTACAAAAATAGGGTGAATATTGATCTTGGCTCAATTTGCCTGTTTTGCCGCTTACCTAAGGAAAACTTTGTCAACATACTGTTCAGTGATTCCTACACTTACTTAAGAGTGAAAATAAAATATAGAGATCTCTGTAAAATACAGGTACCTCCCCTGGGTCTTTTCACATGGACATATCAGTGAACCCGCCCCTGCACAGAGGTGCTGAAAAAGGTACTATTGAAAGATACAATATCCTTCCATGTTAATGGTCTCTTATCAAGATTCAGAGGACAATATCAATTTTTCTAAACCTTGTTGACCATGAGGAGTGACCGGATGTCCCTCTGGAAGTTTGCACTTTTTTCTTTTAGTGGACACACAGTTTCCTCCAGAAAATCAACAACCCAAACAAAAAAACTAGATTAATCTGTACGACAAACATTATTTCGTAAACTTCCACGAATTTGTGTAAACAATGCACAGTTCAATCGGTGCAAATTGAGGTCAACACAATTTTTTTTTGAGAAGCCAAACAAAATGACATAATATGTTGGTCAGCTTTTCTTGGTTTCCTCATAAATAATTTTATGAACATCTTGTTCGTAGACTTGGAGATCTTTATCACGTCTGAACATCGAGAGCCTCGCAGATTACCGTTGCTGACGTAGCATTCGTCAACAGAACAGACTGGCTGCTGACACCTACTTGAGTCACGTGATGGGAGACAGAACTTCATATTTTAGCTTGGCTTCTTGATGACTGTTAGAAAACTGAAAGGCTAGAGACAGAAAAAATATCAAATAAGACCAAGAGACGGAAAATAAAAATAGAACTCGGTGATATGGATAATAATATGTAATAAACAAAATATAAATCAATGACTAGTGACAGAAGAAAGCCAAAAATAAGACTTGGCCACGAAGATTCTGAGACTTGATTGTGAAGAAAAGCATTTGTAGCCTTGTTATTCGTGATAATTACGTCAATAAAACAATGTTCACAGAAAATGCACTCGGCAAAAAAACTATACCTCGAGTTAATATCTGACTGGTTTAGGGTTAGATTGATCGTGTCGTGTCCCAAGTATTAAAGGAAAACGATACAACACCTTTTTTTGCAGTTGTGGGGTGTTTGTTGTTAATGGTGTTATTGTTTGCTGGTAATGGTGAATGTGTTTCAATTACCTTGTTTCCTCAAAGCTGCACTTTCTGGGAGGTCAGGCATCATGAATCAGAAACAAAGAACTAATGCTTTCTGAAATGTTCAAAGAATCGTTGCTATTACTCGATAGGGATGTGTCATTACCACACGATGCTCATTAGCTCTGGCGCTCCCTTTGAAGTGGTGATAAGTAGCCTCTAACGCTTTACAGCATCGTATCAAGTTGGTATTTTTTACAAATATAGAAAAAAAAAAAATTTGCCGCTTAACTACCTCAAGTGAATGCCCATATGTGTACTACGTGTCGCTTGTGAAAATTATAAGAATAGTAAACACAGAAGTGTTGTAGTGGAAGGATGAAAGGTTGGATGAGTAAAGATGGGTGAATTGGTGAACGGCGAATGGGTGAAGTTTTGAGAGGAGACGATGAACTTAACGTCCGGGTCAACTGAAGAAGGCCGCTAGAGGTGAGTGACATGGACATGAAAGAGGTTCAAAGCTTGTTCACCATCGCTAATGTCATCCACGCCTCTAATGCTGCAGGCCCTCGACAACAAGATGAGTGAATGGGGAGTGGCACTGGTCGTGGTGCTGCTGCTGGCGGTCGTGGCTGTCGCCGTTGCTGTTCTCGTTCGTCTGTTCGGCGTTTATCACCTGGCGCACTGCTTCGCCAGCGACGAGGAGAGGGCCGTGCTGACCAAGAGTGAGCAGACCGGCAATGGCATGCTCGTAAGTACACCAACTTTGACCTTTATGAACTGGGCTTTTTTCCGTTGGCCACCCTCCCAGAAGGTCTTTTGACAAGCAGGCATGACTCACAATGTGCAGAACTGCAAACGTTTTCATTCCATTCTTTGTTAAAGGTTTTGTAACTGGGATAAGTGCGGACGTTACAGCACGGTTACCTATAAAACTCTGCCACGCTTGGTCAAATATACATTCATATTCCCAGCAAACACGCAAGATTCGGTCAAGCTTCAGCCAAGTTTGGTCCAAGCATGGCCGAATCTTGAGTGTTTGCTGGGTTTGTCTTGTTAAAGACGTGGTCCTTTGATGCCACATTTGTTGAGTCCGAATGCAATATTCTGTTATCTAATAACAACAAACATCAATTACTTCCAGTTTTCAACTCTGTCAACCCTTGACTTTCCAGACATTTCAATAGTTTGTGGAGCGGAATTTTCCGGAAGCTTTTAACACAGTCAACATTATAATCCTTGTGTTAAACACAGGGTCTTAGCTTGCTTTTAGCCATTCTTGTCAGGCCTCCCTGTCCAGCGTGCACCTCGGTACCACAGTGACGTCATCACGCAACACCATCCACCTGAGAGTGTGACGTCATCGCTCAATATCGTTAATATGAAAGCTTTGCTCTCCATACCTGACATCAGGAGTGTCGTCTGCGTCTCGAGTAGGTCTTCGCTTCCTCCGGGGCTGCGGGCATCAGAGTCTGGCTCGTCTGGGTCCAATCGATGGCGGAGATTTGTTAGGTGACCTGACTTCTAATTAGAGATAAGATGCTGGATGATGGGAGCAGCGGCAAGCCAGGCTCAATAAGCTTAATCAGAAAATGTTGAAACTAGTTTAACCATGTTAGGGACCTATAGATATATATATATATTTTCCTAAGCTCTTGTTTGTCCAGACAAGAACAGTTGTTTCTTCGTGTATGTCCACTTCAGACCAGTCTGCTGCACTGAATGTGTTTTCTGATACCCACAGTGCTCACAAAGGGAGAACTTCCCTTACAATTTAATGTGAAAAGAAGCAGAATAATCTTGTAGCCTCTGCTCTAACGTGTCAGCCATCAAGCACAGCCTCGGAGACATCAAGAGCAGAACTCTCATCAGAAGCAGATGACAGTTCTTCTGGGAGAGTCGTCTGATGGAATCGAGGATCTGAGCAGGCGCTAGAGAGTTGCACCATTTGTAAGAGAAGGCTGGCTTTAAAAAAAAAACTGCAGGAATAAAGGACGAGCAAAAAAAAAAAAAAAAAAAAATCTGCTGCATGGGTCTGGAAAAAAAAAACCGCTTGACACTCGCTTCCATCTTGCTGCCTGTCCCCGGGTGTCTCCACTGAAGGCGGTAACGCAGACGGCGATAGTTTATTGCCAGTGCGAGTATGTCGCTCTACTTCAACACTGTAAATAAAAAAAACTCCCCAACGGCATTTTATATGAGAACCACTGGCTAGACAAAATGGATTGCATGGACTCTTTAGCCGACTACCCCACATTCTGACATACATGCGTTGGCTTGTGTGTGATGAGATACGCAAACACTTGTAGCCCACAGCAGCATCTATCCTTACTTATGTAATACTTATTAACTAAAGTTATTATAAGTCAAATATGACAACTACGTTGGTCTGAGTTATTTATATTTGTGGCGGTTAACAGGCATCTTGCAAAATTTTCTTTCTGACTGATATCCTGAACATTCCAAATATTAGTTTTGGATCGTGTTTTATAAAATAGAATGAGTGACAGTTTGTTCCAAGGATAAATAAACAATAAGAATATAAATTTGTACTGCAGTAAACCTAATCAAAGAGATCGAAGCTGCACAGCCCTGTTGCCCTCCCTTTTGGGTATCGATCCTGCTGTGAACTACACAAGCGGCCGACAGCAAGGTTTGGACTGATGCCTGGCACCTCGCCCTCGCCTCGCCCCCTTGTGGTCAGAAAAGTGGTCGTTGCTCTAATCGGTGTTACTTATAGTCAGTGTGCTGGCGGACGGCAGCAGCATCACCTTCTGTTTCAGCATCAAGATAGCAAACTAGAGGTGACTGTCTTCATCATAAGATGAGAGTAGAAAACGAGGCAAGTCTGTCAGTGTAGTGACTCAGCAGAAGCAACTGAGACAAATGTCAGTATAGTGACACATGGGAGGCAGGAGATGTGGTGTTGGGATAGTCACACAGGAGTGTAGACACGTCTACTATCATCATGTCACTGATGTTGGTCTCAGAACTCTATGGAGCACATGCCGGCATCTGTAGTCATGCTGATACATTGTTCACCAAGTCATGAACGCTTTTCTGTGAAGAAGCAACTATTCGCCATATTTTCACAGTGAGTGGTTCAGCTATTCTAAACTTGGAGCGATGTTTCCAGAACACGACTGAACTCAGTGTGTTCGCAGACTACAGAAATAAGTCAGTCTGGAACCGAGATCAATGATGTTACAAAGTTAACAGGTGGGTTATTAACGAGTGAAGACAGCCTCTCCGTCTACAAGCCAGACAGACGGAAACTCTTTTTCCTCTGCAGACAGAGATCAACGTCGGAACGTTTTCTCCTCTCTTGTCGTCTGCCGTTCATCCGACAGCACTCATCCTTCATGATTCTGAGCGATTTTCAGCATCACGCTGGGATGTACTTTATTCTTCCTTCTTTCTACCCTTCTGAGGGATTTTGACACAACGCTTGCACCAATGTTTGTTATTACTGCCTTGGGTATAGCACTAATGGACTTATTTATTGTCTTCTTTCGTCAGGTGTGACAGAAATCATAAAGAAACGGCAGTTTTATTATCGATAATAAATAATAACCAAGATAACATTTTAGTAATAATATAAATAATGTGTGCCATCATAACACTAACATATTTATTGCACGTTTTGCACATTTAATGAGTGCTAAAGTATTTACTTATAGCTGTTTTATAACGATGGGACATGGACATGTCACTATACTCTTCTTCACAGTTGAAGATGTCTTTGTAATTACTGCTCGGTTATTGGTCGTATAGATGCTATTTCCTGCAGTTTTTACACCTGAAGACTTCTATAAATTTATTTCATTCTTATTTTATCGCGAAAACTGCCCAAGCCAACAAGTTAACTCGTAAAATAAAATCCCAGTGGCATTTACAGAAAGGAAACATGTAAACAAATAACTGATCAGTTGTTTTAAAATGACAAAAGCAGCAATAAGAACTCTAAACTGAGAGACAACGAGTCCAAGCGCAGACTGTCTTCCAGCACACTTGAGAGAATGTGTGCACGTGATGTGGCCGGTACTTTGTGGCACTTGCTCTATATTCTACTTCATTAGACGAAAGCAAGTGTTGGAAGACCTTGTCCTCGCGGTCCTCGTGTTTGTGCTGCATATTCTCTTCCATTATCTTGTCAAGCGTCAGTCAGGCTGAAGTGTTTACTCCACAGCAACAGACAGGAAGTGAGTCCCTTCAAACACTTGTGTCGCCTCTGGGCTTCGCAAACAATGAAGGACGGGCAAGCATCGTTGCCAGCGTGCTTTTAATGAATTGCTGACTTCTAAACATTTGGGCTTTAATATTTCTTGAAGTAAACAGACCTACCATTGAGGTCATGTTTCCTGTGAAGTGTGAAAAGATGCAGGTGTACACAGTGTGAAGTGTGAAGGGATATAACTGTACACCGGTCAAATATTTTCATTAAGGAGACTACTGCAACTTAGAAGCATGGAGGTTGACAACGAAAGTAAAGAACAAAAAACAAGCGAAAGAGTATTCTAATTGACAAATATAGAAAATTATTTTATGCATGAATGAACATCAATGGATCGATTTGAGCTTTCTGAATCTGAATCTTGACCTCGCTCTGCTGGACATCGCGCAATGG
Organism: Pomacea canaliculata; assembly: GCF_003073045.1. Taxonomy (NCBI): domain Eukaryota; kingdom Metazoa; phylum Mollusca; class Gastropoda; order Architaenioglossa; family Ampullariidae; genus Pomacea; species Pomacea canaliculata. The sequence continues at coordinate 13,980,500 of NC_037595.1, forward strand.
GCCAGTGTATGTGTTTGTGCCGAAACAAAGTCATGTCCATGTGGCAGGTGAGGGTGAATTGTTTTCGTCTACATTAATATGCTTCCATTGTCCTTCCTATTGCTAGCCAACGAGTTTCTTGTGTAGTGATATGTGTAATGTGTAAAATTATATAAAAAAACGATTACAGATTGTATAACAAAACACAAAAATGTGAAATTATCAAGAATTTTCTGGTATATTCTTAGTTTTGGCCTTACAGAGGCTGACACCAACTGACGATCATTCCTAGCGTCTTGTGACTTTGACATCCAGTAGTTCATTGCCAGATGATCAGTGTAATATCTGTCTCTCCCACTGGGTGAATACCACGTTACTGTGTGGATGTCGTGAGATGGGAACATGGTACCTCCATTGCTGGCATTGCACAGCTCATCTCTGTCCCTTATCACTCCTGGCTCAACATCCATATCTTCTCACGATTCTTTCAAAGTTTCTGTTCTCCGTTTCTGCTTTGACATTGAAATCCCCCATAGGACGAGGGTCTTCTCGATCTCCGCTTGATGTTGTTCATAGAAAGTTGTTATCTTCTTCCTCATCAGTCATCGATTGGTGCAGAGCATTGAACCAACGTCACGTTTATGTGCTTGCCTTTCAGCCTGGCAGTGATGAGATTGCTGTTTACTGGTTTCCATTATAACAGAGACTTTCTTTTTCTCTTTATAAGATGATTGCAACTTCTTCATAGTGTAGGTCATTGTCTCTTTTAGAGTACAGGACACTTTTGAAAAAGTCCATTTTTGTCTGATTTCTTCCATCTTCTCTCGCTGATTCCCAATACGTATAGTGTATGAATTCCTTTCTCTATGATCCAAACAAGCTATGTTTTGTACATTGTGCGTACATTCCAGAACCTGACTGTATTTTTGGTGGTGTTAAGAGCTTCCTTTTTCGTGCCAGAAGCTTATTTGTGACTTTGGCTGCCGGCAGTGATAGAATTGCCTGTAAAGAGTTCTGGTCGACCTCCATTAACGACAGAACGTTTGTCCCTTTTCCTTTTCCATAGGTAAGGGTTATCTCTGAGATAAGTCCTCCTTGCCTGGAGGACCAGTTGATCGTGCTTGGTCTGACCTCTTGACCTGTGTGACGTGTAGTGTCAGGAGCGCTAGGCTCCCGTCAGCATGTTTCTTGGAGCACACAGCCACACCCTTGGGGCTCACAAGCTCCCTCACCGCGCTAGGGTGGTGATCACATAGGTAGGACAAAGATTTGATGGAATCTTAACATGAGGACAGCCACGAAGGCTGTGATCTCAAAAGATAAATAAATAAGCTGTTCCTGTGGGATTTCACGTGCCTCAGAGTCCAAAAGCAAATTACATGAAAGGAACAATATCAGACGTTTCATTGTGAAGATTTATCATAAATACACTTGTCCCTGTGTGTATGTGTGCCCGCGCGCGCGTGTCTGTATGTGTGTATGTGTGAAGTACATTCAATGCCTGCTCTAATACTGTGTGTTTGTGTATTCAGTGTAAATCACTTTAAAACCATTCTTTGGTGCTTGAGAAAGATGCAATAAATTTGCCGCCTATTATTAGAGTGTGATTACCTTTCATCGGCATTTGAAAGGTGATTCCTTTTTACAACTTTCAAATAAGGACACATGAAGTAATAGGATACTCCTGGTTAGATGTTTATCGTCTTTACGTCGTATAAAGCATATAGCAGGAATTGTGACTATGTAATTGAAGCTGTTTGTAACATTACAGTTGTAACGCAGATTTCTTTTCAATGCAGTTTGTGGACGGCATGATCCCGATCGGTATTCGAGAGGTATTCCATTACTACCATTACTATTTTGAACTTATGAACAGATCTGTACTTGATCATAATGAACATCAATGAGAAGGTAAATAATTACACAGACTTATTTGAGTGTAACATCAACTGGCATGACATCTGGCGCCAGGTTAGTTGTCTCGCTGCTGACATACACTACAGTGGAGGGTGAGCACAGTTCAGGCTAGACAGCAAGAATTGCGTGCATTTGGGTTTCAATGGTATCTGCGGTAGAGCTGTCACTAACAGGATGTCAGTGTACACTTTAATACCTGATGCTCTTAATAGTGATTTTACATTTACACCTCATTAACTGATGCTCTTAATATTGACTTTATACTTATTTATATTTACACGTCATTAACTGATGTTACTCTTAATCTGTATTTCGTTTGCGAATATTGCACTGGCAAATTTGATACACTCGTTTATTGCCCCTGTTTCCTGTATGTTGAGCAAAAATCTCTGCTATTAATAAGAATTTTAAACATCTTTTCCTGCCCAGGTCAACTCAGAGAGTTCGGAGTTCGTGTTGGACACAAGCGGGAAATTTGTCCAGTATGACACGCTGAACTCTGACCCCAAGTACATGAACATAGACACAGAAGGGGGCCATAACTTCGGACATCATGAAGACAGTGCCCGAAGCAGCCCTGTTTCCATTGGCAACAGTTCTGCAGGTTAGCAAGTGTTTTTGTCTTGATTTTCTGTTAGTTAATGTGTATGCTCAACATTTTGCTGTTTGATGTCAAGAAACATTAATGAGATCTCAACAACTCTGGCCGTTGGTTGAACTTCTTTCTGTTGAGTTCCACGTCTACTGCTAATATCAGTGAACTTGAACTACCTTACTGTTAACACCTGTTACTCTTGCCCTAACTTTTCATGCTAAATGTGATGTGTGAGAACATTTTTCCTAATATCTCTACTCTAATTAATGGCATTTTTTCAAAATTTCAACATTTATAATTTACCAATTTTCTTTTAACTTTGGCTATACCTCATGACACCATTCCTGCGAAGTCTTACCTTCCAAAGCAATTAGAAAGAAATCGTCTTAATCTTGCCATGATTGATAAGAGACCGCTCATTGGTTGCTTGGTTACGGAAGGAGTGGAAAGATAAAACTACAGAAGCCGCAAAATATTGACATAAGTCGATCAACTGAATAATCAGTTATGATTCTTACTTCCAATTCTCTTGTGATTACACTGCTAGCTAACTTAATCGGTTGAGAATAATTTTGACGACGAAAGAAGGATCGACCTGACCAGATAATAATGTGCTCTCCGTTTGAGAAAACCCTGTCATGTCTCATGAAGATCGTCCAGCTCAAAGTGTAAACTATCTCCGCCCATTTAACCACAATTTCAATAAGTGATTTCAGATGAGAAACGGAGCTGACATGCGACAAATAAAATCATAAAATAACATGCTTCCTCCCGGGAGACCTCTGTTTTCCTCCTTGCCCTAAAAACTCCTGCCCTGTACCAAAGCATCACCAAGGTGGAATCAAGCAGCAAAACTAAAAATACCGATGATGCTTGGAGGAGAGGAAACCAGAAGCTGGTTCTTTCAATGCCATCTAAAATCAGAAATGTTCTACATGAAAATGACTCTTCGGAGAGTGCTACTAGGATGGAAGCCATGGTTACATTAATATTACTTTAATTTCACTTCCTTGACCTCCGTGAAACAGTATCACACACGCTGATTGCGCTTTAGAGATTGAGTGTATTTGAAATATGAAAACAAACGGTCTATTTTTACACCATGGAATTACATTATCAGGAGAACTGCGACTTAGTTTCTGTTTATCTTCGAGAACGAAAACATGGCGGCATTACATGACGCCAAGCATGTCACGTGATCATAATAGAGCGCATGACGTCCAAAGGTGATGTCATGATGTGAATGTGTTCATGTGTAAGGACAGGTCTTGGTAACTGCTGTGAACACAACAAGCGGTATCATAACCTTTAAACTTTTTGTGTACGTATTCAATCTTGACTTTACTCCTTCCCGTGTGCAAACCTGCACACACTCCCACTCACGTACACACATACGTACGCGCGCGCGTGCATGCACGAGAAAAACGAGAGCGCTCTCTTTGTCACAATAACAAAAATATACTTGCTAATTATATTTTCAATCGAGAGAGACGTTTCCTGCAAAGCTCTCCAGGGACATCTTAATGGACAGAAGGGTTGTTTTGAAATCACTTTTGCTGCTTTTGCATTTGCCTTTGCGGAAATGTCTTTTTGGCGATTTTTCGAGAAATGCTGGCGACAGCTCGCTGCCAAGCTGTTTGTTGTCTGCTCCTGTTAGCATCCAGCGATGTCTGTGTTCACAGTGCAGAAAGAAATTCATTTGCAAAGACCGTTCATGCGTAGGGATTAGGCACTATAATTTTTAAAATGATGCCGAATCATAATACTTAAAATCAAAAACAAACATCTAAATATGAGAGAGCGAGGGGGACAGAGGGAGGGGAGAGAAAGATGGATATAAGATGGAGATAGAGATGGAGGAAGAGAAATGAGAAAGGAAAGAACAAAGAGAGAATAGCTACAAAATTATATAATAAAAATAGCTTCATTGCCATTAGTGATAATAGCGACGGTGTTATTAATGATAATAGCTATGGTGTCATTAATGACAGCTATAGTGTGACATAACGTTGCGTTGGAGTTTTTTAAACTGTGTTGGTGCCTAGGAAGGCTGAACTGACACAGAATGTGCCTGCAAAATTACAATAGTTGCCGCATGGACCGTTGCAATGAAGTCTTCATGTTAACGTCGGTTGCAACAAAATATGAAAGCCGTAATGGGTGAAAAATAACACCTAAAAAGGGTGCACAGGAGTGATTACAATTCAATGACAGTAAACAACGTGCATTAGAGAATGGGGGCCTGCAAAGCAAATTACAGCAAACGCGGTATTTGGAGAACGAAAAGAACGTGCCTGGGAAAAAAATGAAGACGCCACTGAAAGACAGTCAGAGCAGGTAGGTCCCACAGGCTTGTGAGTGGTGCAGCTGCCAAGAGGCTGACAATATAATAGTTGATTGATGCACCGCTCTGACTCCCGTTAATCCAAGACAAGGGAATAAGAGAACGACCGTAAGTCCACATGTAATGAAATGTTATATATATATATTTAGAAAGTTTCTTGTCAGGCCAAGACTTGGCGTTTTAAGTGTTGTTCTAAATAAGAGGGGAAGGACTGTACTACCATAGAAGTACAAAGCCTTAAAGCTCTGACCTTCTCAATATACTCCATCAAAAGTAAATAAAATGTTACTAGGTCCACATGGACATACAGAATCACACAGATTGTTTCCAATTTGCCAGTATCATGTATTATGATGCTAATGACAAGAAGCACTGTGCCACAACCTTTGATCTGCCTAAAGAACCAAAATCATCAAGACCTGAAACTTGATCTTTTTCAGTGTTGCAAGGAACGTTTTCTTTCAAGTTCATTTCATCAAATACAACGGAGAACATAGCAGCATTGAGTGCGGCTTTTGTTTCAAGGATGTCAGAATGTTCTCACTAAAACCTTGTTAAATATTAAATGCCTCCTCTGATCTTTTAAGTGTAGAAATAAATGGCAAAATAAGGTGGGGTTGGTTTTTTATGGAACAAATGATATGGCTTTTTTTCTTGCTTTCCTGAAAAAGAGACAGCGCTGCAGCTTTTTATCCCTCTCAGGAGTTTCTATAAATTGAGCAGCAGAAGCTGGAAAAAAATACTGCAGATTTTCTATTAGTCTTTTTTTTTTTTGTCTACCTTACTCTTAGCCTCTTGAGATTTGTAGACCTTCTGCAGTTTTTTGGTTCTAAAAGCAGTACTTTCAATCTTTTTGAGTGGCATATGTTTTTGTTTGGGATAAAGGCAGCTAGATCCTGGGTCATCTGGAGCTTCAGTAGTTGTTGGCAGCGTATCCTGATGTTTCTCTTCGCGAAAATAATAGTGAATAGTGTGCCAGGCTAGTAACTAGTGATTGCTACACACTTGTGTAATATGATGAACGTAAGCTCACCTTGCATAAGCATGACGTATTACACACACACAACGCTCGACGAGCCCCCACAGACGATGATGAGGATGAAGAAATTTGTAGATGTAGAAGAGGTCTAAGTTGAGAGGAATGTCACTAAGAGATCCATAAAGAAGATGGCGGAGAAGACCGTTGTGTTTTTCCCGCTCACTTGGCTATTTTTAGAGCAAATGCTTTTCTCTTATATATGAGGTCATTTTCTGCTTCAAGTCACGTGGAACAAATGACGCACACAAGACGTCATACACAAGACTCCATTGGTACACGAGACAATGCGAGACTTACCACTCACTACAACATGTAATAAACAGTATTTACTCTGTTCTTGTTATAGCTGTTTCTCCACATGCTATTTGTGTTATATCTGTAAAAATAAATATTTTAGCTCTGTCTCTTTTCTGATGCTAACGTCAACACATGGACTATTGCTTTGATATCGTTTACACATTTGCGGACATATTTCAAGAATTAACTTACGGACAAAAAATTGAACCAAAAAAGAAGTAGCAAAGAATGTAAGATTGTTGGAAGAAATTTCATCAGAATAAAATAAACCAAATGGACTGTGAGGAAATGTATGTGACTTTAATGTATGTAAATTTATGTGACTGAAATGTATAGCTTTGTTCTGTACTTCTATGACTTCATCTGAGCTGTTTCTTTTTGGGACTTCTGTGCTAGATATGTCCTTTGGATTTCTTTTAATGGGAAGTGAAGGTAACATCAGAGATGGTAGGAACAGAGTCTTTTTCTTTCTGCATGGATATTAAGTGACTGGATTAAATGTGTTTAATACACAGATGGTAGACCCAACAGGAATTACCTCGGCAGTTTTTCCTATTAAGTCCAGATGGAGGTTATTCCGAACCCAAATGTCGCATCTGGAATAATGATGATATGCACATGAGCCACTGGGGAGCTTGAAACTATCTCAACATGATTGTGAAATCTCAGCCCCTGTTCTCTGTCGCGTACCACCCCCCAGCGTCCACGGAGCACGCTCAAGGCCACTCACACAGCAGGCCACACACGCTCAGTCACTCAGCCGGAGGCAGGATGCAACTTACTTCTCGAACCCGTGCCCAAGCGAAGACCAAGACAAAGACGAAAAGAACGACACAAATACGAAGTTTAATCAAAAAAATATATATATACCCAAACACCCAAATACCTAATACAACCAAGAAAAAGAAAATACCGATGCGAGTACTCACAACAACAACAAACAAACAAAAAAAAAACCCACAACCAGCCTCTCAGTGCCCACAAGCTTGGGTCAGTCGTGACAGAGCATACAACCGGCACCTTGCCTCACAGCACAGACTCCAGCCGTCTTCTCAAAAAAAAAAAAAAACTCTCCGCTCTACTCAGCGCCTTGGTAAGAAATCTCTCAACAGCAGCGACCAGCCCTCAAGCAAACCTCACGTGACGTCGCAAGCCTGTGACGTCAGGTGCTGCTACAGACAACGGGCGAAGGCCTTGACCTTTTCCCGCGAACCGGACAAAAATAGCCTGAAAACACACGTTAGCTGTCGTCTGCTGTCAGCTACCTCTCCAATACAGGAGCGTCCACACGCGCTGAGAGAGATGCAGACCTAGACGAAATCATGACACGCGACATTCTCTAACAGACCTACAGATACATGTTTCTATATGGAATTCACTTCACTGACATAAGCTGCTGGTGTCCTGTTATAATCTTGAAGCAAAGAAGATGTTTAACTATCATAAGTTTCCATGGCGAGAGTTTTATACTGTGACTTCAGACAACTTTTATGCTCAAAAAGAAAAAAAAAACGATAAAAAGAGATGAAAGGAGAGATGAAAAAAAACTATTTAGTCTCTGTGTAATGTTGTCATCAAATGTTAGCTTGTGTCTGCTTATCTACTCTGTCTCATCAGGCTGTTATCACCCTCCCCAACCACTGATCTCAGGTGGCGACAGACGTTTCCTCAATTCCTAGTTTGGTCGAGGACAAAACTGAAAACATTTTGTAGTTGCTATACAGCATGCAATACTGACAGTGTCAAACCATAACAAATAACTGCACATTGTACATGTTACATTCTACTGTTTGTAATGCATCTTTAGTTTCTTCATCCTGTCTTCCACGTTTGGTAACGTTTTGCACGCATCAATAAAATGGAAATCTTAATTGTTAGAATCTATAAATAAAATATTGCTCACCTTTCCTCGTCATGTAAAACCTTGTTGCAATGTTCTTTATAGTGGGCACGTGCAGCTTACTACATTGAAAACGTGTGTGTGAAAATGTATGTATATATGTGTATGTGTTTGTGAGTGTGTGTGTGTGTGAGACAGAGATTGTGCTAATTACTATATAAAAAAATTGCTCATATTTTAAAAGCTTTCTTTCTTTACTTCCTTTCGTTTCTAATTCCTTTTTAACCTTGTGAAATTGGTTGCTTTTTCTTCCTAATTTCTCTGTCTTTCCTTCTTTCTTTTAATTTCAACACTGTGATTGCCTTATTCCGGCACTGCCTCATCTTCAGACTTCAGAAGGATAAGAAAACAATTGTGTGTCAATCATCATGACAAAGATCCCTGACTGTGCAAAATGGCAGAGATGCTGAAAATTGACTGTTGAGAAGTCATTTTCTTTTTTTCCGGAACCAGAACACAAAAAAGTTCCATTCAGGTCAGAGCTGGTTGGCAATGTCAGTCAATATCTTTGACATACTGCGAGCCCTCCAGACACCCTTCAATACCATCAGGATCTGTTTAATACTTCAAGTCTTCAAGTATTTTTTTTTTACCGTCGTTGGAAAGGGCAGGAAATAAAAAGGCAGCCTTTTTATCACTGGACTTGGCAGAGGACTGTGTTGCTAGGCAACGAGATTTTTACTTTACGTTTCTTTCGCCTTAAATACTCCCTGAGTGAGAGCGGACCCTCCCTGGCAGAAAGTCAACGTCACCATTGTGTGTGCGTGTGTGTGCGCGCGTGTGTGAACAACAGAAGGTAAAATACAACTGCAAGGCAATGTACATCCATCTCTCTCTCATTTATGATTGCACACTTTTTTCTTCTTCATTTCATGACACGTTCATGACGTTCATCGCACGTTCGTTGTACGTTCACGGTAAATTCATGGCACGTTCATCGTCATGAGATGTTCATGGGGTGTGTGCTGCCTGTAAATTTCCAGTATCGGGTTCAGGGACCCTAATTTCACAGACAACAAATTGCTCCATGACAAACTGCTTGAAAGAGGACTGCTGTCATTCCACTAAATCCCCATCACTAGGAGGCGGTTTGCTTCCAGACTTGCAGGTTCTGAAATTACTGGCTTGTATGTGCGCGTGAGTGTTTTTGTGTGTGTGGAAGATTCGCAGTAATGATGGTGGGAAGGAAAATGGATAAAAAAATATTTATCGGGATGTATATTAAGGTCATATCTGGTTCTTTTAAAAACCAAAAAAAACCTTTATATTTCTTTTAGAGGAAAAATCCTTGCAGACTGATTCTGAACTAATGATCCATAATTTCTGGTTCACAATCACCTATGCTATTGTCTACTGCATGCAGAACTTCAAGCTTTCAAAATATCATTCTTGGCAACACATTACTTTTCACAAAGGATCCACAAATGCAATGCGTCAGGAATGCAAAGACGATGAGACGCTCCGCCATGTGGTCTCCTTAATGTCCCTGGAATAACCGCCTGGCAAAACCACCGCATAATAATCTCGATTTGATGGTTTTTGATGTAATACCGTCTAGAATTTTACCGTGGCGCTACAATTTCGGAATTTACGACCATCAGTGACCTCGATGCAAATAGGATGAGAGATAGGAGGAGACTGGCCACTCTCTTCTGCCTCCAGACGGGATCAGCAGCTCAGTCAGACCACTCGGGATTGAGCAATTAGGTTCTGTACAAGCTTGTGGTGTCCAATTACACAGCACAAAGGTAATCTAGAAGATGGCTTCCTCCGGTTGTCGGATGAGAAACCTGAGGCAGATGTCTTGTGTTCTCTCTGACTTAACTACATGTACACGTGGACAAACTGCTCGCACATTTGCGTCCAACAGACTTGCATCTGCCTTGCCTTGCATATTCTTTCCATCACAAAAATATTAAGCAAGGCGTGTACGATAAATATGGAGCACTTTTTTCAATTAATTAGTAAATTACACCGTTTTTATATTGTCTTCATTTGTGCCTATGTACTTTTTATCATTTTCAATATAGTGAATGAACTTAGCTTCGAGATGTCAACAAATACAACTTTCTTTTGCTAGTCATCACCACTGTTGTTTATCCTTCTATCATTCTATCCTATCCATGTCTCGTACTTGTCTCAAGTGCTAAGATCACGTATGAGTATGCCTGATATAAATCTTGAATTTATTATTATTTCCTCTCTGTATAAGAGGCCTTCACGTTTCCTTTCGCTACACAAAGAAATCCTTTGACACAAAAGTTTAATTACTCATCAACTTTAAAATATCATGCTAGTCCTCGTTTCAGGCAGAACAAAAATCTTTCAATATCTTCGGCAGTTCGTGATTTATGGAGCCAGGTTGAGTGAAAGATGCTATCAGAAAACCTGTCTGTGTGCGTGACTAGTATCGAACCTTCGCATATCCGACTAACCGCCAAGCAACATCTCGTGTACCTGGTCCTCCCTCCGACCTGAGCGATCGATGAAGATATTGGAGTGAACAGGAGAAGCCATCTTGGCTCTTTGAGCTGGAAAGCTTTCTTATATTTCAATCTGTAATTACTAACAGCTTTTTCGCCACGCTGCCATTATGACATGGTATGCCTCCGTCAATCTGTGAGGAGAAATCAGTACAGACTGCTTTCTTTCTTTCTTTCGCTCCTTTTTTTTTTTTTTTTTTTTTTTTTTTTATTTGATGTCGTCGGCGTTTTCATTTGTCAGAGTTTCGGGGGGTATTTTTTATATATATTTTTATCCAGGCTCTTACTTCGTGTACCCCACGTGACCTCTTGGAGGTCTGCAGGAGGCTGCACGTCTGCAGGATCAATCGGTGTTTCTCTAAAAAGTACAAACTTCGTGAGAAGGTGCAAACCATTTGTAATGAAAGATCTGCTTCTTTCTAGCAGACGAAGCGTGTGTTTGCAACACCTTTTGCCAAGATTAAAGCCGTTTGAACATCGCGCGTGGGTTTAACGCTGATTCAGTCGCAAAATCTCACGGACTTGCTCGACACGCAATTAGTTATTGAACGCCTGACATCAGGGACCTGAAGCTAAAATTAGATCGACTAATCGATGGTTTCCACTCGTCTTTCACTCTACCGGCGTCCATCATGCATCGGGGATGGTGTTGTGGGATGGGGAGGGGCCGGTGGCGACCTTTCAATGTTCTCATCATACACAAGGCATGATTGGTGCGGCTCCCGCCAACATCACATGTCTTCACCACGTGACTTGCGTCATCTTCCCGCAAAAAGAAATGATTTCTTCAGATTTATGTGAACACAAGAAAGCTTTTACAATTACCTTTACATAGAATCCGGATTTTGAATTTTTTTTTTTAAAGCAAACCTTTCTCGGATATTCAATATAGAATCAGTTTTCGATATTATAATTATTTAGAAAGGTGTGTTTCGTTCAAAACCGTTTAAAATAACTACTCCAAGTCTTTCATGTCTTACTGAACTATGTGAATTAGCAAAGATATATTTTTAATTTTATGTTTTATAATAATATGGTGGAGACGTTTCACGAAGTAGAATGCCAGAGTTAATATGTACTGATCGTGAAAACCTGTGTCGCTAACAGGATACTAACATTTTAAATGATTAGCTAACAACTTTTGAGTGCATGCAAAACACACACACACACGACCATACTAAAACAGTCACAGCACGTGACACGTTGAACTGAGTTCGCATATTCATGTACACGCTTGCCTAGAGATGTGTACACTCGCTGTATCACAGGAGGATAGAAGCAACACTCGTTCACACAATCAGAAGTGCATTTCGTGGTCGTGCCTCCTTCGACTCTTTTCCTTAACCCCCCCCCACCTTTTATTCCCAAGGAGGGTCAGACGGAGGAAGACAGAGGGGAAGAAGCGATAAATGTGTAAGGGTAGAAACGAATGAACGAATGCCATATTGTTTCACTTAACCACATCCTACAATAGTCTTCCCGTCTTGTCCAGCATCCGATGTGGAGTTTGGCCTGGGCATCCGGCGAGCCGAGTCATGTGACAGCGTGGCCTCCGACTCCTCCGTCCTGGACCTGCAGCCCGACATGCCCGAGGATTGGACAGGTGGAGTTCGCTCTCGAGTACGACAGGTGTGTATTCTTCGTCTTTGCAGATATGTCCTTCATCTGAGAATACATTCTTGAAACGTCTACACAGTGTGAGCTTTTCCACAAACCCGTTCAATGTTGATAGTCTGTTCTTCTATAGAGTGTTCCTATAGTACTCCTCACCAGCCTGTACAATGTTCTTTTGTCTATACTCTTCCATCAGCTTACATAATGTTCATTATATTTACTCTTCCAAATAGTTTTTACTCTTTCACTGTTCCTTGCATCTTCCTCACGAGTCTGTCAAATCGTTCTTATTGTCTACACTTTCATTAACGTAAACAGTGCCATTGTTGTGCGTGCGTGCGTGTGCCTGCGTGCACTTTAGCTAGATATGAGTCTCGTGAATGCCAGGATTTATTTTGAATTCTTGATGTTACGTCGATTGAATCATTGTTTTACCTGCGTAGTGGAAATCTATCCTTTTTAATGCAATCTTAAGGAAGATTGTTCAACAGGTTGTAATGAAATAGGCGAAAATAGCTTTCGATTAACCACGCACCTGGCTTGGTTTCCAAAAGCAGCGAAAAACAACCGCCTCTCTGGTCTCAGATGACGTTTGCCAGTTTGCCGTGGACCGAAAATCTCAACTACTGTAGGAAGATGAAAAGGAACACCTGGGTGATAAAAAAAATGAGTCATGCTCTTGTCAATTTAGAAAATGAACACGATCTTGTGTGATGGAGGGAATGATGCTAAAAGTGACGAGGCAGAATAGTCGTGACGTGCTTATAAGAAATGTCACACCACTGTATTATAAGATAGCTCACGTATATAATACTGCAAGTGTGCACAATTTAATCAAATCTGATATAGTAGATTGTGTTTCTTCAGAGAGGTGTCGGAGTTAGTGGTCAGTATCTTCCAGGCACGTGACTTGCCTCCCAACCCTTACAGTGGAACACTGGACACCTACATCAAAGGCGTCCTCCTCCCAAATTCAGACGACAAGTTCCAGACAAAAGTTAGTATGCTTTCTGTATTCTTTGCACTAGTTCATAAACCTCTATTTACATGAAACATCGCATGAAAAGTTCTTGTCTTTTCTCTTCTTTCTTTTCTTTCGATCAAAACCGCCTGTTGTCTTTCTTCTCACCTGATACATGCTTCATGATGAAATTAAGTTACAAACCAGTTATAATAAAAAAAAAACGAATAAGCGAAATGTTTTACAGAAAAATAATAATAAAATGCATCTTCTTTGTCGTGAGGAAAGAGGCAATTATAACTACAATCATTGCCTGAAGCTGAGAAATTCTAAACAGGAAATAATTCGACAGGCTTGAATAATGCTCTTCTCTTAGCTAAAGCAGACGCCCACAGCGAGGTCTTTGATAACCCCGGGTTAAAATTAGCCCAAAATAAATGTCAAGTAAACTCATTTTAAGCCTAAATTAGGACTTTTTCTCCCAAGGACAAACATATCCTGGACAAGCCGTTCTCCTTTGATAATATATTTTTTATTACAATAGTGGGCGTAGGATTTAATTGTTTTGTATTTCAGGCATTGACATTTGGTGGTCATGTAATTTTCAAACCTACTTTTATGTCATCGTTGTGATGATTGTAAATATCTTAATTTATGTTTGGAATAGTGTTCTGATGTTTTGTTTCCGTGGCTTAGCAATTCATTTACAGACAGAACACTTACTGACAGCTCACGTACAGTCAGTTCACACAGTCCCCCTACAGACAGCACATCTACAGAGGAACTATCTGGTACAACACTGGCATTGTCATCAGCTTAGTAATAGACCTCATGTCATCTCCTTGCTGTCAGCATAGTAACAGACCTCATGTCATCTCCTTGCTGTCATCTTCCTAGTTACAAGACCTCATTTCACCTCATTGCTGTCATCAGCCATAGTTAACAGGCCTCATGTCACCTCATTGCTGTCATCATTTAGTTACAAGCCTCATGTCACAAGCATTACTGTCTAGTTACAGACTTCATATCACCTATCATTTTCCCTAATCAAGTGCTTCTATACTAAAGCTTTTTTGGTGGGAGAGGTGGGGTTTAAATAAGAAGCGACTCCTTGGCCTGAGATCACTTTCAGTAACTGCCTCAGCATCCCTTCCTTCCAACCAGACGAGCCGTGTGAACTAACGACTGTGTGTGTGTGTGTTACCCTCTCGATATTCATGGCATACTGGGGCTGTCTTGGACTCGCGGCTTGTCACTCAAAGATGGAAATCAATTTCCTGGTAGAAAATCGATTTTCCTCGGCGGGAGCCAAATGCCAATGGTCACCGCTCGGGCCTTTGAATTCCTGACATACCTACAGGTGACAGCTATAATTAGATTTGGAAATCTCGGGTCACCACCTCCCGCTGGTTTCACCGGAACATTTTAATCGCTCTCCGAGACAAGACTGAGAGAGAGAAGGACATCAAGACAACATACGACCGGCGGGTGGATGTGAGACGCCGACCTTTACACCGCCCCCACACATTATTTACCAAACATTCCTTCAATACATACAGTGCGTCAGTTACAGATGATTTGTAAGAGAATGTGATAAAGATTTTAAGCAAATTTCTTATAAATAGCTTACTATTTTTGTCATCCCATCGATGTATAAAATACTTGTATATAATTGCTATGTACTCTTTTTTTGCAATAATTCTAGAATATTTAGGTGCTCAAAAAACTGTAGAACGACGAACATCCAATTGTAATGCACTTTGTGTACAAAAATGTGATTGAAGCCCAATTTACAATGTTCTTTAGCGCTCAGTTTGGGAGTCTTTCAGTGTAATTATGGAATGGCTGACATTCGAGAGCTTTTAGAATCGCTCTAACACCTTATTTCTTCATTTGAGACTTCTTGTTATCATCCTGCGGTTAAATTTATACACGTATCTATGAAAAATAGAATCCCTCCGGAACAATTTTAGCATGATTACATATAATAATAATTAAGCAAAGTAGTAACTGCTATTTTAAGAATTCAATAGATTCGATGAATGAAGCAAATGTTATGAAAAAGACGGAAACGACCGATGATGATGATCGTGAAATTCGATGAAAGTTTTTCTAGACGCTATTTAATTAACGAATGATGTATTTTCAGTGAATGCATCAGTTTAAGAAAACGAAGTGTTGGTACCCGATTTAATTTGCACCCGAAATACATTGCAGACTATAAAAAACACAACAGACCCTGTATTCAAAGAACGGTTCCTGTTCAGTTTGGAACCTGACGAGCTGCTGGGACGTGTTCTGAACCTTCAGGTCTACGCCATCGACAAGTACGCTCGTCAGAAAGTCATCGGAGAGGCCGACATCAGGCTTGGCGACCTGGACCTCAGCATGGCCATCAAGATGTGGCTCAACCTCAGGGATATTGATGAGGTCAGTGTCGTTTGTAGTATGGAACATTTCAACTCTTGAACGCTCTCTACACGTTTCCATGTAGCAATGCTTGCTACCTCTTGCCTTGCTGACTTCCTTGGTGTTACCAACCTTCGTTAGCTCTATCACCGACAGAAAATAGAGGATGTCCTACAAGCTGTGAGAAATAACTAGTGTGTAGCCAGAGACATTAGAGATAAGGCGTATTGACCCCCAACTCCTGACGCCAAGAGGCAGATGAGGTTTGGAAAAAGATGGGGTTTTTTTTTTTTAAGTCTGGCTCAACTCGGCGTCAGATCCCCGCCCCGCAGGGAGTGAATAAACAAAAACACTCCAGGTTTTAACAGCCGCCGTCTTCCTGCCGGGACTACAATTGAATTCGGCCATTGTTGTACTCAAGATCAAGCGATCAGGGAGTGAATGTGGCTACTGACTATTGTAGAATCACAGAATAAAACCCGACTCCAGTCACTACACAAACTAGGGCTATATGGAAGAGGATTGTTGATGGCACATGGACATCACCGCTAACGCGGAATGGGAAAGTCAGCAAGCCATATGGAGGTATGTGCCTCTGACACTAGGTAAAACAAATAATTGAGTAGGAAATTGCTCGATGATGCACACCTGTGAATGTGTAAATAAGTGGATTAGGCGAAAGAAAAACCGACTGTGTTACGCGTGGGCGTGTGTATGTGTGTTTTCGGATGTGAGTGGATGTATAGGTATAAACCACCAGTGATTTTCTTCCTAACCGCTAGTGTCAGCTAGTTCTTGTGTTGTCTTTGCTCGTTCCGTTTGTTATCTCTTCAAGAGAGAAAGAAATGTTATTGAAAAAGAACCGCTGAGTTTGATGTGCCACAATGAAAACAAAAATCTCTGACGTGTGCAATTGCATGCGAAAATGTGTCGGAGAAGTTTTGCAACAAACATCCACAAAAAGGCGGAAATTACGTTGCAAGTTGTCAGCAAAACGAAAAACATAAGAAGAAGATGAAGAGCATTTTTTTTCTTCCCAATTTCAAGAATCCGTAGTAGGGAGTCTTCGCGCGCAAATATAGCAACTGCTGTCAAAGAAAATTATTTTTTAAGTATGTTTAAATCTTTTTTCGTGTGAGATATATTTGTTTGCTTCAAGGCCAGTTTCATTAGAATGACCTATTTTGGGCTGGGTTTTTTTTTTTTATTTTCAGAAACCTACAGAATACGGAGACATCTTGTTCTCCCTGAGTTATCTGCCCACAGCAGAGAGACTGACTATTGTCATCGTCAAGGCCCGCAACCTCAAGTGGAGAGAAGGCAGGAACACGGGAGGTAAGAAGTGATAGAAGGGTCAGGCATCATTATTTTTAAGTGACGTTTAGAAACATTTATGGGCGGGTTCCTTGATGTCCAGCTCTGTCTCTCTTCTCTTCATAGTTAAAGGAAACTTAATTGCCCATTGACAGCTAGAATTTTGTCCAAGTTTGGACAGATCTGCCATTGGACATTCGTGACCTAATCCAGCATTTTCTTAGAAATGTGCTTCGAATAGCAACATATGCCTCATGAACACCCACATCCTTTCCAACAAGAGACATCTGGTGCTTGTCTCAATTTTTAATAAGTTTGAAAAGCGCAAAACGGTCTGAAGACAGTGAAGACATGTTCATGGCAGTGTGTTGCTCAGCACTGCGAGTACTGCTTTGAGAAATTCTAACCTTGACTATTTTTTCAGACCCTTTCGTAAAGGTGTACCTGCTTCAGAATGGGAAGAAAATCAGCAAAAAGAAAACAACAGTAAAGCGAGGAGAGCGAAATCCAATTTACAACGAGGCCATGATCTTCTCCGTGCCCGCGGCTGCCTTGCCGGTAGGTAATTACTCCCATTACCTCCCCACAACCTTGCAATGCTCAATTAGTACTTGATACGCACACAGAATTTATTTCCAGACTTAATGAAACTTTGAGATATTAAAATGTTTACTTTCCTCTTCTCGTCAGTTAGCTTGTTTCACAGGCAGTAGACAAAAGTACCTACAACCATGTTGTTCTGCCTATTGTCGTTGGACTGCTTTGTTGCTGAGAAATTTGGTGTATAGTGCGTTAATGAGACAGTGTAAGCGGTGATTTAAAGAAAAAATCCTTCTTTTTCTGTAAAATTTCCCGCAAATTTTGTGGTAAATCTGACATTTTATGCAGTTATTACTTTAATGTGTTTACGTGTTACTTTAAGGTGGACTTTTAACAAATATTTTACTGTTTGTCATAATCAATTTTTGATTATGGCCAAAGTGTAGACTCGGGCGCTTTATAACATTTATTATCACTAATGCTACACTACTTGTCTGATGTAGTTTGTATCATAATACTCCTACATACAATTGCCCTGATTTTAGTTTTCTGATATGGATTATGTGCAGACAATACAACTACGTATCACTGTTGCTGAGCTCCTGCCTGAAAACAAGACACCATCCCTGGGTCACGTGATAGTTGGTGCCAACACGTCTGGAACCGAGGCGTCTCACTGGAACCAGATGATGACGTCCTTACGCAAGCCAGTGGCTATGTGGCACTACTTGCGCAAATAACATGAAAGCAAGAACTGGTTTGTTGTAAACAAGGTCTTTTCGCTGTCCATAAGGCTTTGGGAAACATTGCGTAACAAGCATGTCAGCCACGGCACCTGCTGTGCCTGACGATGAAAATCAGTTGCGAGGTTTTTTCCGATGAGCGACGTGAAGGCCGTTTCCTGGCCGAGACGTAGGTCCAGAGCACCCACCAGCACGTGCGTTGACGTGCATGGGCTTGGTATGACATACTTCTCTCTTGGCTGATGACAGTCGTGACGATGATACAGTTGGTCTTGAGTGTTGTGCGCATATCAAACACTGTTGACCGTTTTTGGTGCTGGTTGTCTAAAACGCTCTTCTGTCATTGTGTGGAAAAAATACATTTACAGTGTTGGTATATAAGATCTTATCGTTCATTTCCTGACACTCACCCCAGCCCTGGCTTCGCGTAACGAAGAGTTTTAAAATAATTTTTAAAAATGTTTTGCAACTAAGCACTAGGTCGAAGTGTACGATTCGCACTTCCCCTATCGCTAGGCCGGTATTTTTTCAATCCTTGATACCCAAGTCGGTGTTCACCTCGCCTACCCCTCCTGGCATCTTTCCCCTCTGACCTCTGTTTGGCTGTGCACTTTCTGCTATATACAATCAACTCAAAAGTTCCACAAGCTTACAACACTCTGTACTGCTTCATCAAGCATGATCTCAGGCAGAACACAAACATTTTCAGAGTAGATATGTTATCTGGAAACTACCGTTAGTCCAGAGCCTATCAATGTAAATTTAAATAGATAACAAAATGAGAAATAGATGATTGGAAAAGAAATACTAATTAGGAAAATCGTTTACTTTTCCTGTGAAAGGCTTGTCCACAAAGGCAGAAAAGAGGACAAGTTAATTTTTTTCTTACATATTTGTAACCAATTTAAAATATCATATTGTTCAACATCACTTGCATAATTTTTTTTAATGGTTATAGCACTGAGATTGAAACATCTTTAATAGATATGGAGATTTACACAACTTCTATGAATTAAATGGCCACCTAAGACTCTCCATGTTATCAGCTGTTGAATTCCACTCTCGATGTCTTGTAACAATTTCCATCTGTGATTTTGTTGTGTATACTGTTATGTATTTCAAATATATACCTAATCATAAAAGGCATTATCTTGTTGGAGGCACTTTAATGGACTTCGGATATTGTTACAAAGGACCACCATGCAAAAAATATTAATGATGTTGCCCATTCACATTTCAATTTATTTCAGTAGATCAGACTTGTGCTTTCAATATTATGTAAATCTGTATGTTTTCCATTTCACTTAAAGCAAGTGAATGGTTTATGTTGATAAAATACAGATATCATTCCTGAATCTTTGTTAGAAAAATATTTTTTTTTTGTTCAGAAAGGATTATGCAAAATATTCTTTTCCAAAAATGACAAATTTTGTCATGTAAAAATTACCTGCTGAAAAATATTTTAAATGAGACAAAGTACATGTCAAGTCCATCATTCACACAATTTGTTACTATGTTGTTTACAACTATCTTAATAATGTTGATGAAAACCCCTCATAAAGATTCTCTCAAAAATCCAGGTTTAGTATTTTTAGCTTTATCTTGAGAAGACAGAACTATCACACCTGTACAACTCAAAAATAAGACTATCGTTCTGGTGAGAGGGACTTAAGAGATGCATTTTGAAAGAACTAAAATGTTGCATATTTATTTACATTTTCACAATTATGACAAATCGTGTGCAAGCATCCCTCATTGTTACTGGATATGTTGAACTCTTAACATTGTCCACTGTCAGCAACACCCTGGCCAAGACCGTATCAACTGTTCCCTGAACATTTTTATCAAGAATATCCATTTCTTAGTTTTATCATTTTCTATGGTTTGTTGCTATGCATCCATATACAGCTCCTTGTGTTACACTGTGATTACTACTCCCTTTTACATCTGAAGACCTGCTTGTAACAGTCTATCTTAAAACCTACTGCGACTGAGGCCCCCATGAAATTCTCGTGCCAGCTTCCTTCTTCTCATATAATTATTCGGACAGGCCAGTAGCCTTGTACCCTTCCACACTTGAAATCTTGCCATTTGAGCATCTCAACATGCTTTACCTCTGGGAAGACAATAGGTATTGAGATGCAGCATCCAGGCAGAAGTGAGCACACAAAAGTTAGGGCGCAAACACCAATCCCTATCTTTAGTGTTTCAAATATCAGATGTCACTTTTATTCATGAAAGGCAGCTGAAAAAAGCAGCTCAATGACTATGTAGCTGGCTTCTGAAAAGCAAAATACTTACTCCTTTGTGTAAACAAACTGTGAAATAAATCTTAAATTACTTTTCCAGTATAATTACCAATTTTACTGGAACCTCCTTAGTAGTCTTATGTGTAAATATATAGGACTGATGCAGATATTTTGTGCTGTTAGTTTAAAATCTCTCACACACTCAAATATGCACAATCACACTTAAAATGTATCTTCAGTTATCAAACAATCTGAAGGTTGGATGAGGGCAACAATAGCACAGGAATTGATTATTATTTTCTTAACCACCAAATTTACCATGACAGAAGGTCAACGATGAAGGGAGAATGAAGAACAGCAAGAGCAGGGAGACAACCCTATGACTTTTGACGAAAACATCTCCCTTTCAATCCAGCAAGTACAAATCTCATTACTGAATATATTAAGTGATGTTTTATTTCCAACATTAAGAACAGTCACTAACTGTGGACAAAACAAAATGAGAATGCAGAATATTAGAAGTATAAGCACTCATGCTTGCCTCCGCTCTTTCACATCTAAACCCTCTCCCATCTGAAAAAAAAAAAACCAACAGATTATAATTATATTTTTCTAAATATTATCTCAGAAATAGTTACTGGTATTTTAATAATACTTGATCAATGAGAGTCATTATTAACATTTTAAGTGTCCCTACACCCTAAAAACTTTCCCCATAGCAGCAGCATTCAAAATTCTACCCTGCAATATATGTAAACACATTAAAGCAAATGTAAGTTTACATGAACTACTTGCTCATTGTAATGAGTACAACTCGACATGTGATAATTTATAAATATGCATAAATGATCTCATGCATGTCCATGAAGTGTAGATACAAAAATTATTGCACAATAAATTAATTGTAAATTTGAGAACCATATAAAAAAGAAATCAGACCACAGTCCTATTATGAGAATGATAATATTAAACACATCTATCATTTACTATAAAATATGAGAAAGGAATAAATATGGAAAAAAAGAAAAAATTTACTTACTGCATAACACACCACTTGCTAGCAAAGAACAAATCAGACGAAAATGCCAACCCACAGCAGAAGAAATAAAATGCCAAATCCCATAAACACTGAGGCCACAAATGCCACTGATAACTCTTTGTACTTGTCACGGGTGAATTTTGTTGATGTCACCTCATAGCTAATGAGAGCTAAGGAATGCATAAAGATGAAACAGCATAGCACCCAGGAGTTCTTCCAAAGTACAATGTATATTAAGTAAATAACTTCCAATCCACTACCTTCAAAAACAGAAAAGAAAACTGAATAATAAGAAAGATACTTATAAAGTAAGGCAACACAATACAGCTGAAGAAGAGCAAACTTCTCCAATTACAAATATCACACATAAACCTATTCCTTAAACTACATTGCTGATGGGATATATCTGCCTGTGGGCTTGTAGATACTGTATTTTAATTTATTTCATTCAAAGTATATAAACCCCACAGCATCATCTTATCTGGGGCACAAACAAGATGCAAAAATCAAGTATTTTCCTTGAACACGTTATTATAAATAACTATAATATTATGACACACCTTCTTCCCTCTATCACACCTTTTCATTCTCTAAATAATTTTTTTTTTAATATTAAATGTGTTTACTAAAAAATACACAATAATATCAGGATGTTGATCGGAAACAGTAGAAGATGCTTTCCCTTCAAATATCATAACCCAAAGAGGCATCCTATTTCGAATGTATTTGCTATCAGCTCCCTTTTTAAATCCTGATTCTTAGTTGCAGGCAATGGTACACTAAACTGGTTATGAAGATGCTATCTTTAACAGTGGCCGTGTGGTACACATCATCAATGATGACATCAAATGCAATTAACACAGTCTCTCACGCTCCATCTTTTAGCTTACTCACACATACACCCTTACGTGCACCATCACTGTAAAATAAACTCACAAAATCAGTCCAAAAGGATACACAAAGAACCATGCCATGAAGAATATGCCGATGCCTAATAATACCACCGTCAGATGTGGAAAAACAGCTGGGTTGATAGGACTGACATACCGGTTCATTGATTCGATATCCATCATTCTAAAAAAAGAGAGTATTCAGTAGCATACTAAGGTTTCATGGTTGCATCAACACAAACAGAGTTTCTACGTATAATAATTATGTAGTCCTATCAAAATAATTTGCAACAGTGATAGCGTGTTCGCAGCAGCGCACGTCTTTTGACTTTAGTTTCTGGTGAAGAATTTACAACCAGACGAATAACATTCAAAATATACAATAACAATATTAGTAGAAACAAACCTATAATCAAAGTTGCAAACAAAATTACTCAAATCGGAATCAATTTATATAAGAAAATTAGTACCTGAATACTCCCAAAAATCAAGTAACAAGGCTACTCCAATACCCTGTTTACACAAAACCGGAAGTTTGCCACATACGTGGCAGCAAGTGAGAAGACGGCATTTTATTGTCAATACTTTTTTTAAAATGAAGAATCAATATTCTGAACGCATGCAGAACAAATATATAATACATAAAACATAATAATAATTCGATGATACACGATTTTATAACAGGTTTAAACATAGATTTATTTACCTTATCTAATAAACCTCGAACCGGAACAAGACGACAGAGATATTGCGCATGCGTTTCATGCCACCTCCCACCTCAGACAAGCCCGACGTGGCGGAATATACCATTATTTTGAAAAGGGGTGGTGTCATCCTTTTAAATGCAGAAATTCCAATTTAATCAATATTTTATGGGAAGATAATGTTTTTTCTGAAAGAAAGTATTACTATTTCATGTCGATAGATTTTGAAGGTGGTGATGCATGCATATTGTACCACTGCATCGGCATCCGGTGATCCCGAAATTGTCCACTTGCACTTAACTCATGTTGTTTCCTGGGAACAGTAAATAAACCGAAGTTGCGAGGAGAATTTGATCTACTAAATGAGGCGAAATTGAACAGAAAAAAAGCATGAGCCCACCCAGTGGTCAAATAATTACATAAATTAAAAAGAATGACAGTCTTCGCTCTGTTTTAAAAAAGTAGTGGTGGGTAAGGCATCAGTACGGGACTGGCGTCAGTTGGCGTCTGATCGCTGGACCTCACCGATCTGATTCTGGCTCGGTGGCTTGCGATCATGTCACAGAATAGCGTGATGGTGAACATTAAGCTGTCAGTGTGTGCAGTCAACGTATCATTGATTAACAAAGAAACTGTGTGTCTGTGTGCTGCCAGGGACGACAAATTGAGAAATCAGAACCAAGTGAAGGGGAAAGTGATGCGTGTGTGATATAACTTGAAAGAACTTCGCGTGACTGCTTCGATTGACGGGGCAGTAGAATCAAAATGTTGAGTTCTTTGGCTCGTGGCAGTAGTTCCTGGACGGGAGAGGTGAACTTAGATGCTAAATCACAGATTGCAGCGGTATGTGACATTTGCTCTAACGGACTGTTTTCTTCTCAATCCTATATTCACTAAACAGTGTTGTTCAGTCTAAATTCACTGCGACAGAGTTTCAGAACAATGCCACACAATAATAGCAATAAAAAAAGAGAACTAAAGAACTGTGAAAATTTGTGGAACATAAACGTTTGATATTCGTGAAATATTAGTGATACTGCTTAAATTTCATTTGATAATTTTTAAGTGACATGTAAAAAGTTTCATGGTGAATGTTGTGTGTGTGTAATATATTCCAATACTACTTTTCTGTATCATAATCTCACCAGAATAAGTGATGCTGATCACCTTTACCTCATCAGATTTGGTTACATAGCAAGAGAAACACCTGATCATAGTTTCTTTTTCAAGTTTTCACTTCAATCATAGTTTCTGTTTCAAGTTTTCACTTCAAACTACAACTGCATGTCAATGCATAGATGATTTTAAGTCTAATTTTTCACACAGTAATTTTAACTTGGAGGATTAAAAGTATTAGTAATACAAGAAGCTGATCTGTCTGCAGATGCTTCAGACCAAGCGTTTTTTGTGAAGTGATTCACAAGATCATTGAAAAGTTGTTGAGATAAAAAAAAATTGAGTTAATAGCAGCACCACGATCTAACATTACTATTTTTTTTACATGTATTAAGGATCATCTTTTCTTCTTGACATGAAATTCTCTTTGCTGTTAGGCTGAAAAAGCTGTGAAAATTGGACCAACTGAACATCATAAACATGGAGTCACAGTCACACCTCGAACATGGAGTAGTCGAGCATCTAACAGGGACATTCTGCTATGCAACCAAACACTGTTTCAGTTGATAAAACCACTGGATGTCTTGGTCTGCCAAGAACATACTTGACCAGGAAAGGACCACTGCTACTCTTCACAGCACCTGAGAACACATCTGAAAAAAAACAACCTCCACAAACATTACCCAAGAAATTGAATCAGCAAAAGCTTATAGACCTGAGCCTTAAACTGGGGACACTGGAGCGATTAACTTTGTCTGTCTTACAATATGGTGACATGGTATGTTTTCTTTGTTTGCCTATAAATACCTCTAGCAAAAGAGATTTCATATTTCAGCAATGTATGAGTAGTTGGGAAGAAATAGTGAGAATGAGTTCAAATACTTTTATGTTCATCTAGATACTCATGTACAAGTGTGCCTGTATAGATTTGCAGGACTTCTGATCAGAATGTTCCCATTTTAATTTGGCAGAATTTTGATCGTGAGAACTGCAGTGTAACAGACAAAGAAAACCGCTGGGTACTGAAATTTTTGCATGATCTGGACAAGAATGAATCTAATGCATCTCAGCCTATGGTTGACAGGCATGTCCAGCCTGGGGAAGACCTCAGATTCTACCTCAGGGACCTTAAACAAAGAGCTAGGTAAGGAATATCAGTGTTATTTCATATGTTCTATTAACTTGCCTGTTTCCTGCTTCTCTTGACCTCCCAGATGACAAGTTTGCTACCTTCTTCTCTCTAGCCATTTGTTTAGATACTCATGTACAAGAGTGCCTGTATAGACCTGCAACCACAAGCAAATAGTGCTGTTTACTGCACTGTCCATATTAACGTAGAATCGATCATAATGTGCATTACAGTAGAACTGATCATAATCTACATTACAGTAGAACTGATCATAATATTCCATATTACAGTAGAACGGATCATAATATTCCACATTTACAATAGAACTGATCAGAATACTTCACATTACATTAGAACTGATTGTGTTATATTCCACATTACAGTAAGATTGATTATAATATTGTTGATAAATTTTCTGCTTTAAGATGTTGCTTTGCCGTGTGCTTTATCTTATTACAAAAAAGTGAAAAAATTGGGGAAGTAGCTGTAAAATGTTGTTTTCTGTATTTTGTGCTTTTTTTTTAAATTTTCCTTTACAAGAGGAAGCAAGAGGGGGCTGTACTATATGAGAAGCATTTTGTAGGAACTTTTGTTAAGTGTGTTTGGTTCATTTTTTTCTGTGACAAACATATACATAGCCCATCATTTTCTTGCTATCCTTCTACAACTATTTGCGGAACCAAGTGTTCACACATATCAAATATGTAAGATAAATTGTACTTATACAAAGCACATCTGTAATGAAGTAGAGTGAAACAGTTATAACTTATAGCAGTGGTTCTCAAAGTATTTCGGATCGCAGACCACTTTACTGAAATAAAAAAATACGGAGGACCACCAAGGCCTAA
Organism: Pomacea canaliculata; assembly: GCF_003073045.1. NCBI lineage: Eukaryota > Metazoa > Mollusca > Gastropoda > Architaenioglossa > Ampullariidae > Pomacea > Pomacea canaliculata. The sequence continues at coordinate 14,006,610 of NC_037595.1, forward strand.
TATCACTCTGTAACATTAATTTCAAATTTAAATTGCCGCATTTGTTTCATTACAATTTAAAACTAGATATACTTTTGTGACAGTAGTAAAGTAGCAAGTTACATAAAATTACATACTTCGCAAAGTTATTAATTAGGATTTTAATGCGATGAATTTAATTGTTTTTTATGAGATATTAAGGTGATAAACATCACTTTGCTGATATATTATGACTGTCAGCCGCGGACCACCTGACTTATGTGTGCGGCCCACAAGTGGTCTCTGGCCCACACTTTGACAACCACTGACTTATAGTATCAGCGTTAAGTAAGCTTCCAGAATTCTAAACTTGTTACTCCACCACGTGAACTAAACAAATCTCAGTAACGATGACTGATACAAGTAAAATAAAGATTTTGTAAAAGGATAAGTATGTCTAAGCATTTTTATCTACAGCAGCGAATTATCATTATTCCCAGCTGAGGGCATTGATGATACAGTTTTCTATGTTCAGGCAGAAATCATCTAACAAAGTACACTGTCAGAGACTGACAGCGTTCATAAAACACTTTTTTTTCTGCTCAGCCTCACATCGAATTAAAATTTAACAGATGGGCTGATAGCAACCATTGTGTTGGTTACCGCTGATTGGGTCAAGGAAAGTCATCTATGATTAGTTGGGTGGCTGCTTAAGTGAATGCCTGTACCTGCTAAAATATTGATTCAGTCCGTCATTTAAAATGCTGCAGTATGGTATCGAGCCTGCTGATGTGTGGTTTAACCAAAAAAAAAATGAGTGAAGAAAAGAAAGGTTTCTGATTTCTTCACCAGACATTTCTCACTTGTTTTACTATCCTTCAATGAACCCATCTTAGTTAAAATGCTTTCACATGATTGTGCATTTATACTTAGCATAGTGAAGAACATACTGAAGTAATATGCAGATTAATAGTCAAATATAGGGAAAACTCTAAAGCTGGGTCAGTCTTTTATCACTAGTGGGGTAGGTTACATGGCCACCTAAGGAACATATTAAAAGTATTAGTCATGTAATGTAATATTAGAGGTGTTAACTGAAAAGGTATCGAATTATCATCAAATGATCATTAACAAGTATCTGCAAGTTCATATATATATATGCAAGTATGTATATACTAGTTCAAGAAGCTGCTGAAAAGAATGTACCTGCACTCTCTGTATTGCAGTAAAAAAAAACAGCTCTGAGAGTATTTCAGATTGATGACTGATTGCCTAGAACTTGTAATTAAAATTAAGACATAATTAAAGTTTATATGACTAAGCCATGTTTATTTTGCAAAATACTATAACTTCCTAAAATTCCAAATAATGTTCACTGTTTGTTCATTTTAATGCTCACAACACTGCCTAGCCCATGCCAACAGTAAGCCTTCTTTTGAAAGGTACCTTCTGAGCTATTCATTCTCTACCCTGGCTATGGTGCTTTTCAACTACTTGAACTAAGCACCTCAGTACAGCTAAGTTTGACAATAACATCAAATGTATGGTGCTAAAGCCATATCGCTTCTGACTGCCCAGGGTTTCAGGATATGAAAGCCTTTTAGGTTATTTTGGTACCTTGTTTGCCAGTTGTAATTCAAGTTTTTGAACTGCCTCTTGAATGTGTGTGACATTCAACACATACACCACTCCTTTATGTCTTTTTATGAACTCATCATGGAACTATCAGAAATACCCAGGGGAATTAAGAGTACATGATTACATTTAGACTAAATTTCAGGGCAGGTTGACTGCTTATTACAGAGACCTCAGCCCATATTTTTTTTTAAGTGAGTGAACAAAACAAGCTGGAAGATATCTTTCTTTATTTGTTTCTCAAATTTTTTATAGCCACCATTAAAAGCATTCCCAGTGATTGATATGTTTTATCTCACTTATTTAAGAAAGTTTGGTCTACACCCTGCTCTTGAGAATACTTTTGTAATGCTCAGTAGTAATAAGTGCTGGAGAAAGTTCTGTGGTTAGAATGTCATTTATTTGGTTCAGCGACGTTTCCTTAACCAGATAAAGAGCTTGACAGAGAGATTGTATGCATGTGTGTATATATGTGTTCATACCTTAACTAATATTAAGCAGTTTTGTGTGTGCCAGCAGGAACATATTATTTTCACATTAATATTAGTAACTTATTAGTCACACAACATTCAATTGCAAGTAAAGAGCAATAAAATAAATTGAAAGATGGTATAGTTTAGGTACTGTCAACTGGAAATCTTCACAGCATGCCGTATGCACTGGTTGTGGTTAAGATGTTAGTCTTCCATGTTAGAACTGGTTGTTCCTTTGGGTGAAAAGTGGTAAATTTGAAATAATTATGCTGTAGAAAGGATTGGTTAATTTTGAACGAAAAGGGTTTTTTTTTTTCCTAAAGCACAAGAGCATATGGCCAAGAGAGGTGCTTGTCCAGTCGTGCTAGGTCTCAAGAACTGAGAGAGATTCTGCAACAGCTAGAAGATGCATTGCCACTGTCCTGTTCTCAGCCTGCATCTCAGCCTCCAGCATGTCATGCTGATGGCTCACAATCCAGCCTAGATGAGTTCTTTTACTCCTATTCTCCTATCAGCTCTGAATCATTCAGGTAAATAAGTTAAATAAACTAATAGTAAATTATCACAGAAGGTTCCTTTAAGTGTTCTGAATATTTTAAAGAATTCATGGAAGCATTACAATTGAAGACTGGACCAATTTAATTCTCTTTCTTTTCATTGACTGTGTGGTGAATGTTATCTACACTAATACATTATTACAAGGTATTTTCAAAGATAATTGTTCTTCTTTCATTTCTTTCTTCTACCATATCAATCAAGCAGAACCCATCATCAGCAAGAGTACTGTCCAGTCGCAAGCTAGCAGCATCCCTCAAATCTGCCAATTACCTTGGGCGACCATCGTCATCTGGTAAAATATAGCTTAGAAGTAAACTGAACTTCTTTTTCATTGCTGATACTCATTTTCTGGCACTTTTATTGACCTAAAACATGCACCTTCTACACATCTTGTGGATTTAATTTGAGCTATTATAATTTATATTGCAGTCCGTTTTTCAAAACCGAGAATTTCATTTAATCATAAAAGGCAAGAAACAAATGTTGCCTATAAAGTCAACAATATTATTGCTAGTATTAATGATAAAATGTGAAACTGCATCTGCTTTCAGATGTGGGAGAAGCTTACAAATTCACACCTCCCAACGTTGATTATGGCCAGCAAAACAGGCAAGCAGTTAGAGGTCACCGCATTAAATCAGCCACCTGGACAAGGTTTTCAGGAAGCACAGAAGTACCAAACCGTCCCAAGTCCTCCCACTATTTTGGCAGAGGACAGTCTGGTGGCTCTCAACACTTGATGACATCTCCTGACCTAGAGGGCATTCAGCAGAAAAATCTCAGTGTTCCAGTTATTGAAGGTGATTATCATTTTATGTATGTGAAGGTTTTAGCTAGCTTGTTGAAACAATGAAATATAGGTATTCATGACTTTACTTACTAGATTAGACCATTTGCTGATCATACATTTTCTGTAACTCTGTGAACAGAGATTATTTGGTAAGCCTATTGGATATACCTAATTTTTGCTTTTTGGATTTATAATAAAGTGGTGTGCCACAATTAATTTAACATCAGAACAATTTTAGTTTTGTATGTTTGTCTAGATTCTAAATTTGATTTTTTTTATCCTACTGTATGATTTTTTTCCTTTTTATAAAGTAGATGAATTGTTTGCATACCTTGCAGATTTCTTGAAGGTCAAGGCTACATTCATTGTGAATTAAATAGACTTTTTTTGGTTTGTTTGTAGAGGAGACAGGCAGTCCAGTGACAGAAAATGAGGAAGAACATCACATCAGCGTGCATTTAGACTCAGACACAGGATATACAGAAGCAAGTGAGCACCTAGCTGTGGGGCATGGCAAGGAAGGGGAAACAGAATATGACCAAGCCAGTGTTGCTACTTCAGTCCAGGAAGAGGAAGACATAATTCTTCCATCAGGTAAGAAATATTTTGAGTAAACTATTTCTGTTCCAATTATTATTATTGTTGTTTTCTAGTGCTAATTCATCAAGAGATCTATAAAAGTGACACATTTTTGGTAGGTGCGAACTCTCACGAAGGCAACTGAAGAAAATATAGAAGAAATTCTTATAAAGGGGTTTGCTTGGTAAAGAAACTCTAGTAGCAATTATGGAGAGAAAAGTCATAGTACATTTGTTATCTGGTATAGATCAGTGTAGTTTAGTTGGTGTCAAACAAGGTTGTGTGTTAAGGCCTCTGTTGTTTTCTATCTGAGCTTTGATAACATCATGTGGTGCACATGGTATTGAGGCCCTGGCAGATCCACTTGGGATCTTACTTTTGATGTATGCACTCTACATTGCCATTGTTGCTGATTCCTCTGTTGACCTTCAATTGTAAAATCTACTTTCTACAAACATTTTGTGACAAATGGGGACTTACAGTTAATATGGATAAAACACAAATACAGTATTAGTTTTTAAAAATGGTAGCTTTATCAAGGATTGCAAAAATGGTTGTTTTGCTTGAAAGAAGATTACCCTGCAACAAACCTGAGTGTGAACAGTGTGATAGTCAAAGTGTAGAAGTCCTGTACCATTTTTTGCTAATATGCCCTAATTATACAGCCTTGTGTCAATAGATATATCCCACTCTTTTATCATAAATTCCCCTCACTCTCTAAGGTTCACCTTTTGTGTAAGAACCTTAAGAGAAAAGTAGATACAAATGTTGCCCTCTATATAACAGCCTGAAAATGAGGACACCATGACAGTTTACATATAATTGCTCAGTATTGAATATCATTATATTGTTGACTATTCCAAAATAACTGAAATGTTATGTACAGCCACCCACTGCTGACATGCGTGTAACCAGCAGTATTTGATGTTGATATGGGCCAGCATATTATTATTATTAATTGAGTAAGATCAGATACAGGCCAGGAGGCCTACAAAACAATCTAAAATGGAATCATGTGGATCATTTATGAAACTAGTTTTTTTTGTAAAGATGAAGAAATGGAGGAGGCAGAAAGCAAAGCTGAAACTTGGTTAGAAGAGTTGAAAGAGACACCTGGTGCAAGAGCAGACTCAATTATACCAATACAGGAAGACATGAGGGATCTCAGAGGTGCCAAACCCTACAGCCTCAGTACTCAGGTCAGCATACATAAGCTGGGTAGAACTGCATGTTGATTTAAACACTGATACATCAAATTTTTAACTTTTGTTCTTCTTTTGAAGCTGTGGAACTTGACTAAACAAAAGTTTCCCATTATTTTTATATATAGGCTCACAAATATTCATTGTCATTAAAGAAGTAGTTTTCTTGGTCATGTGCTGTAGCCAAATCTGTTTATTATTTAAGATTTTAAGTCATTGTCAAAATTTCAGTGATATAGTCATGTTTAAGAATATGCCACTATCAAAAAGACAGTGGATAGGTGATAAGTAATATGCACACACATAACTAAGTGAGATGATTGTGAATAAGATTTTTGTAATGTTGCATGAAAAAAGTGTATAAAAAGTTGAAGTTTACGAGTCTTTGTTTTAAGAAACTGGTGGTGGTTTCCTGGTGTATGTGTGAGGGAAAGACAGTGTGAGTGTGCATGCATGCAATGTGTATGTCTGTGCATTAGCCTAACATTGGACAAGGTTAATTTACTGTCTGTGTAGGTGTTTTGCAAGACAATGAAATAATTCAGATGGATGACCATGAAGAGGAGCAGCACAGATCAGAGGAAGGTCAGATTTTTTGCGGATGCAGATGCACACCATTATAGCTGCTTTCATCATTATCAGGAGTGGATAGAGCTATACTTTTAAATGTTTTTCTTTGGTCCACAATCTAACATGGCTTGATAAAAGAAAGGTGCCTGCCTCAGACTATTTGTCTGCTCAACATTTTAATATTTGCCGTCTTTCCTTTCAGGGGAGTTAATTACATCAAATCATGTCTGTACATTTGTAAATTATGTGTCAAAGTGCCTGAGCATATTCATAAATAGATATTGTAAGCAGTCAGATACACTAAGTTGGCTTGCTTTCATGTGGCTAATACTATTGGCAAGGTATAATGAGATGTAGTTTATTTTTCTGCAATTTTTATGGGTTTTTTTGGTGCAGTGCTAGGGACTGACTTGTCAGATGCAGGCTCGTTGCCCAGATCAAGAAATGGTTCATCCACCCGGAAGTCATCATCTGGGAAGTGCCCCCAATCAGCTCCATCTTCTGCACTGTCTTCACGAATGGAGAATCTCGGTAACCAAGTCACTGAGGAGAAGGATCTATCACTCTACAAACCTGTGACTAATGAAAGTAAGTATTATGCAGATACTGATTTTATGTATTTAGAGTGAGGTATTTTTGTGTACTTGATTTGTTTTCTTTTACTTTGTAGCAGGCAAATAAGTTTCCATTATTGTTTGTGAACTTATCTGAATGTTTGGATGGAACATGAAATGCATCCCACATTATACGGTTACCTACTTACAAACGTTTAAGTTACAAACTTCAGTACATATGAACAAAGTTGTCCTCAAGTTTAAAGTTAGCATGTAAATATAGTTCACATGTCTGCTGAGTGGCGGCAGCAGGAGAGAGTGTGTATACGAGCAATTTGAAACAATAGCTCTCTCTCTTTCTCTCTCACTGTACCCACACGGTCTGAATCTAACATTTTTATACCTGCACTGTAATTATAAACTGTTATAAACTTTATTTCATGTACTTGAAGGCTAATCAAGCACATTAAAAACAACCAAAAGCTATTGTTTATATTGGAGTTAGTACCAACTTATAAACAAGCATACATAAAAACAGCCTCCTGGAACTGAACCTGTTCTTAAGTTAAGGACATACTGTATTGCCCGTCCTATTTTTACATAAAAATAATATCATGTTTTGTTTCATTTCCACATGCTCTGTGCTTATTTTGAAACTTTATTATTTTCTTTTTTATTTTGTTCTTCTCACTGCAAAATTTTGAAATGATAAAAACTATTATCACTTTGAATTTAGAACATGCAAAAAGTGTAACTGTTGTACACTTGGCATTTTGTAAATGAACAGTTTGGAAAAAGTGTCATGATCCATTTGATATTTCATCTTTTCTTAATTCGCTTTTGGTTTGTGTTCAGATGTATTAGAAGCTGAAGGAAATGAAACCAAAATTACAGACTGCAATAGACAGGATCCACAATCAGGTTTCCAGGAAGATAGTGGCTGCATCACACTGGTTCATATCACTGAAAAAGAGGATAGGCAAAAGATATTTGCCTCTTCAGTGTCTGAATCAGTTGACAGACCAGAAGTGGAACCTGAGACACTGGTTTCTTTACATGCAGATGGGACACAAAGCAAATCAAGTATAATGGATGACATCCAAACAGAATTAGTGCCAAGACCTGCATCTTATCAAGCAGCATTAGGAAATGTAGATAAACTGAAACAAAAGGAAAATGGCAAAACCAGCACAACGAAAAGCCTAAACTCTTTTGATAATCAGCCAGTGGCCATGGACCATGTGGAGGAAAACTCTCCAAGTTTCACAGCAGGCATCCTCTCCAAGAGAGACAACCATCCAGCATGCTGACCGTACAGCACACCTTTCCACGACAGTTGATGCTCAGCTACAGCAACCAAAAGGCACAAAAGATTTCAGCATCAGGGTGCCAGCATTACCTAATAATAATAGTAATATTAATAACAAGAACAGCATGTCTTCACCTTCTGCCAGTAAACTTCAAGAAAACATTGATGTAAAGGTAAATCATGTTTCAAGTCTGTTCACTCTATAGGTAGCTATGTTCTGAAGTAGACTGTAGCTTAACAGTGGTGGGGTGGTGGAAATAAACTTCATCACTTACGGCAAGAGATTTATTTTTGCTTTTGTTTTTATATTTTCATCTTTTTTTTAGGTGATACAAAAGGCAAAGCAAGATATAGTTTTAGACAGCCCCAGTTCCATTTCAAGAAATCCTGCTTCCCCTCTGAAGCAGACGCATGCAAAGGGAAGCAAATCTGAGAACAGAGGGGCACAACGAAGGTCTTTTGTAAAGGTTTTGGACATCACATCAACTCAGCCTAATAAACCGGGGAAAACCAAGGAGATCCAGGTGTGTGCTTGTGATTTGATCTGCAAAAGTCATGGTTTTCTATGCTTCTGTAATTGTATCTGTAATTAACATGCATTATTCCTTGTTGAACGTTTTGTTCAGTAGACAGCACAGATAACTGCTGAAAGTTATTTGCAGAACAAGGATGAAAACTAACTTTGAACTGGTTGCAGAGCAAGGAAGAAGCCAAAACCAAGGAAAGAATCTTACAGACCTCCACCTCCTCCTCCAAAACTCAAGTTGCCAGAAAAAAAAGATGAGCTTCTGATTCCAGACTACATGGCAGAGGCCTTGATGAGAAGAGACTCACAGTCTGAAGCTGAGCTGGAAAAGGAACTCCAAAGAAGTATAATTAGAAATTTTAAAGATTAAATGGTGTACATGTTTTTTTCAGGGGTGGGTGGGTGAGTTTTACATACATTACACAAAGTAGAGAGCAGTTGGTGGGAGTGGTATGAGTCACACAAAATAATATGAAATTCAGGGGGAGTGCTCGGTCATGTGAAGCAATAAAAGCAGATTAGTTTTATCGTTTGTAACTACTGTAAATGGTCACGTCCTCTGAAAATGTTTTGCTAAGCTTAAGGTAACAGATTTAGAAGCTAACATTAATAAATGTTTGTAATTATGTCCTTAATATTTTAATTCTAAAGAGTGATGTCCCTTTGCCTTTGCGGCTTGAGGGGGCTAGCTCTTCGGCTTTCTTGGGATTTTTTTATTTTTCTAAGCCAATTTTGATTTTGGAGTCCATTGTTTTTACCTTTTATGATCCTAGTGATAGGCTCGACTATGTTTCTCGATTGTGAAATTTTATTTTACTTCTATGGCTTCAGTTCATCCATTTGACTGCCTTTCCTTCCTTCCACACCATTTTCATCTCAGTCCAGTTTCTTGTGTGTGACAGTGAGATGAAACATGTGCAAGTATGGCTAAACTTCTTGATGACTGAAGGCAGTAAAACTGTCTAAAGCTTGTGTGACCTGCAGAAGTTTATCCTCAGCGTTCTTGATATGTTGTAATGATTTCTCTGATGACAGACAATTCGATGATGAAATGTGTAACAAGGCTGCTAAGACAAATTTGGTCCTTTGTCTCCAAGATTCTTGTTCCAATAATTTATGCATTTAATTTCATAGACTTATTTGATAATGGAATAGTACATTCATGAGCTTCTTCATAGGGCTGGGATATGGCGCTATAAAAATAACTTTTATTATTATTATTAGTGAAAAAGGCTATTGATGAATCACTGGGCACTTCAACCTTAATTGGAGCAAACACAGAAGGACTTACAGAAGAGGAACTTCAACAAGCCCAGCAGCTTCTCAGGGTAGTGTTGACTAGCAGATCTAATGGTTGCTCTTGCAAATGTAAAACAAGTAAACTTAAAGTATGTAGGTCAAGGAAAGGGAGAAAGAGTACACATTGTTATTAGATAATCAGTATTTAAAACATCAGAGAAAAGCTGATTTTTCAGTGAGGTGAAGGCTTAGCTCTTATCAAGCCCCCATCTTTCAATGTATGTCGATATTTACAGGAGCGAATGGAAGAGGCTCAAAGGAGGATGCTGGAAGTAGTTCAACCAGGTGCTCAAAAGGAGAGGAAGAGCATGCAGAAGGAGCCAGAGAGCATAATGAAGAAAGGAAAGAAAGTCAGAATGGATGTGGGAAAGACAGAGGAGATGGCACAGAGAGAGGAAAGGAGAGAACAGCAGCGTCAAGAGCGGCTGGTAAGCTCTCCTGGGATAATATTTTTTAAACCCATTTCCTAGCACCAGCCAGGCTCAAAGTGTTGTACATACAAAGAAAGTCAATATTAGACAGATGGAGGGATACTGGTAGGCATCTGAGCACAATCACTCTTTGGATACATGCATATACCTGCACCCTCACAACACACATATGTGTGATGATTGTAAGAAGTTTTGCATGCAAGTTGTCAGGGTTTACTTTAATGCAATTAGATAAGTTCACAGCAGTCACCATAGCAATCACTGTCCTTGACATTCAAAACTTTAACATCTGTTTAATAACTTTTGACATTCAAACTTCTCTGACAATGCATCAATGTCACTGACAAGACAGACCCTTTAAGATGGAAAATATGAAGAATACTTTTATCAGACACTTGTGTACATGCATGTAATATTTTCTGATCAAAATTGTTTAATTTCCTACACATCACAAGCATCATAATGACTACTTAGGAATTACCCAACATATTGTTCTCACTGTGAGATAGCCGTAGTGGCTGACAAAACTCCAATTAATTGAGCAAAATTACATATAAAACAATTTTTTTCATCATTACAATGATTAGTCGAGTTCAGCATTATACTTGCTTACCTCATGGCCTTAATAGTGTCTTAAAATAAGATTTGATCAGTAATGTTGTGAAAGTTAAAATAAAGTTAGAGTCTTTATCTCTTAAATTTATTATTTTTAATGGTTAAATTAAATTGTATGAGTTTAATGTCTTCATTGTTACTTGTAAAGGCTAAGTAAATATCACCTGCCGAAAGCCAGTTTTGACCGACTTCTAAAAATATTTTAGGTTATGTTCTGCAAATTCATGTATCCCTGACCTGCAGGGATTAGAGCTTTTTTGTGGGATGGGGCAGAGAGAGAGAGTGAGAATATTAGCAAACCTTATTTTTTGACATTTTAGACACAGTTAACTTTCTGATCAGCTTGCAATACCTGATGCTGATCGGTGTGTAACATTTCCAAGCACCATATCTCAGCCCAACATATATTCACAGAGACGGTTGGCAGCAGCTCAGGCCTTACAAGATCTGATAGCAGAGAAGGAGGCTGAACGCATAGAAAATGAAAAAGAAGCAGCAAAGAGAGCTAAGGTAAGAAAGGATGCCCCAGAAACAACAAGCAAATATACTCCCCACTACCCTTCCAGTAAATAGGGACATCCCAGAAAAAAAACTAGATTCCTCACTTCCCCTTCCATAAAAAAAGAGACATCTCAATAACAAGTAAATAGACTTTCCACCCCACCCCTCCTCCAGCAAAGTGACATATCAAAAAATAAAATCCTTTCACTTTTTTTTTTAGTGAACCTCTTTAACTTCAGTCAAAAAAAAAAAAAAAAAAAGAAATGTTTGTATCCTGATTTTATCAGATATTGTAAATTGAATTGGATGACTTTACTTATCATGTAATGATTTTCTTACTAATTGGTACAAAAGATGATGTTTAGATACTTAGCATCCCAGCCCATGCAAAACAGTATATGCAGTCTAAGGTCTTTAACCATCAGGTAACACAAGAAATCTTTAGTGCTCAAGTGTGTGTATATATATATGTTGCTGAACATCTGTAACTGTTAGATTTTTAAAAAAAATATTGTTCAATTTAATCTGTATTTATGGGCGTGCTAGTGGCTTCATCTGTGTTAAGACTTCATTGTGTTATTTAAGCAACTTAAATACACAGCTAATCATAGTGAGTGAAAACAAATTTAGTTTTCTGGGGCTGAAGATATGAACAGCTTCTGTTTTGTTTGACACAAAATATCGGTCTATGATAACCTTGTCATGGGAATGACAGTTCAGTTGAATCAAACGTGCTTGTCATCTTTCATTATTTTTAATAATCTCTGAAAAATATTTTTCCAAACATAATTTATTATTGCTTCTTTGTCCAGGAGTTGAAAGAGGAGATGGAGCAATTGAGGCAAGAGGAGGAGGCGATTCAGCAAGCTGAGGATGATGCACGAGAGCAGCTTGCTAACCTACGCAAGATTCAGCGTGAAGAGCGGGAGGCTCGCCGCAAACAGGACTTAGAAAAGAAGAAGCAAGAAGCAATAGTTAGGCGAGAGAAGGAGAAAGCTATGATGGAGCAGGCTAAGAGGAAGGAGCAGGAGATGCTGGACAGGATTGCTGATGCTGAGATGAGGCGAGCTCTGAAAGAGGAAGAGCAACGAAAGAGGGATGAAGAGGAGAGACTGGCACAAGAACATTTTGAGGTCAGCTGATGATTCATGCATGCTTCTGTAAATTGATTTCATGTACATCCTATAGATTTGAGACTAGGTGGTGTTTCATGATGATTTATTTACATATGTATAGACCAGTAAAGTGTTGAAAGAGCAATTTTTTTAATAAATGCTGCAATTAAAAAACAAACCTCAAATATAACAATCTTCAGATTTAAACAAGAAATAGTTATCCAATTGCATAATATTGATATAAGTGTTGTGCTGAGGATATTGATTAGGTTATGGGGCTGATTGGATCTGATTCTGAAGCAACTATCCTTGGTTAAAATGTTAAAATGTTTATAGTTATTTCTATTTATTGAATGTCTTCTTGCTCTAAGATTGTTGTTTCTATTTATTGAATTTCTTCTTGCACTAAGATATTGTTGTTTCTATTTATTGAATCTCTTCTTGCACTAAGATATTGTTGTTTCTATTTATTATTTATTGAATCTCTTCTTGCACTAAGATATTGTTGTTTCTATTTATTGAATCTCTTCTTGAACTAAGATATTGTTGTTTCTATTTATTATTTATTGAATCTCTTCTTGAACTAAGATATTGTTGTTTCTATTTATTGAATCTCTTCTTGCACTAAGATAGTTGTTTCTGGGTCACCTTATCAAAATGATGTCATAGTTTGATGACATCAAAAGTTATGACATCAGCACCCAAAAAGAAGTCATAAGTGAAGTCAAGATCAGATTACTTTGATTAGTTTTGCACATTAGTTTGGTCTCTTACAAACCTATATTATGGTGTGGAGTTTGTAGCTTTTGTACAGGCTTGTAAGTATTGTCATCTGATTTTGCTGTTTAATATAATTTAAGTGGTAACTTCTCTTCAAAAACATCGTAAAATATTTATCTTTTAGCTTCCAGATATTATCAATCATTTTTACAGTTAAAAGTATGCTCACTCCCATACTCATACTCATTTTGTATGAGAGAGGTTGTATTTGTACATGAGTATGTGTGTGAGAGAGAGAGAGAAAGAAGAAAGAATGGAGGAGTGATAACAATGATGATAAAAATAATTAGAGGACTTTCTTGAGGAATCATGTAATGTCTGATGTAATAGTAACATGGCAGATAAATAATTTCCTGTTTTGTGTTGTATAACACTTTTCCCAATCAAAGTCAGGCCCACAGCATGTTACATAACCTACTTAAAAACTGTAACATGTTCTTTGCACTAAATCATTCCCTCCCTTGCCAACAGACATTCATACACACCACAGGCCGATGTTCAGTCTAATTAAAGAAATCATTACCTACACAGGCGAACGAATCACACAGTGTAAATGAGTTTTGGTGTTCATAGTCTGATGAGGGGCAGAGTGAAAGAAAAACAAGATCTAGACTGATAGAATCTATTGTACGGAGAAAGACCATCAAATGCAACATGGTTCATTAATCACAGTCTCAGAGGTGTGCACCATAGCCGCCTTTGTCCTGTCAGTTGAAGCCATTGCTGTAGACAGGACAGCTGATGCCCGGCAAACAACAAGGATGGCAAAGAAGGACCACCAGAAGATAGGAATATCAAAGAGGTAGGAGTGACAATGATGACAAAAAGTTGTCAGATGTGGTCTGTGCAGACATTGCACAGTGTCATAAATCCAAGAGCTGGTTCTAGTGGAGCACTGATGCAAGGAACAAGTGGTATTTGGGTCACAGACGAAGAACAAAGTCATCGCAAGCAAAGTAAATAAATAGGTCACTGACAAAGGCACAGTGCGTGCCCACTACAACCAACACCAGATATAGCAGAAAAAATTATTTGTGATCAATGGACTCTCATAGTAATAACGAGTGTGGTATCAGTCTCATTTCATGTGATCAAAGTAGTAAAAATGGCAAGGATGCCATGAATAGGTATATAAGGTGAAGCAGATGAAAAACCAGTCTTAAATCCTAAACAGTAAATAAATCTATGGAGACAATTACAAGAACTTGGAAATAAGTTGAACTTCATTATGAGACTTAATGATCAGTAGACTATAAATGTTTGTTTACTATATCAGAGAATCTTTTTTTTTTCCCAGGAAGAACTTTTAAGAGCTCAGATAGAAGCAGAAGAAGAAGAGAAAAGACTTCAGGAGCTGGAAAGACAGGTACAAATTCTTTGTGATTAGCTTGAGATTTTCATCATTATTGATATGCCAACATTTGTTACTTATAAAAAAATACCTGTTTATTTATTTGACCAAAAAATGTACGTTATATTATGTTTTGATAGGCAGAGGAGGAAGCATTCCGAAGAATCGTTGCTGAGCGTGAAGAAGCAGAAAGACGAAGAGAAGAACTTGAAACAAAATCACGAAAAATGGCGGAAGAAGAGGAAAAGATTAGGTTTCTTGAAGAGTTTTCATACCTCCTTAGAGATAAAAATAATAAGTGAGAATTTATTAAGTGTAATATCTCAGTCAAAGGCAGACTCATTGCACTGAACAAGTTCACGAAATAGTCACAAAGATGTAGAAGGAAGAACAATGCAAAGACTCACTGCGTTCCAGCACTAAAGGGCAATCACTGCAGATTTAACAACTTCAGAGAATAAGGGTTATGACGTCAAGAGAATACTGAGAAGATATTGAGCAATCTTGAAGATATGAAAAAATGTTATCACATGAAACTGCAAAATGGTGATCGTCATTTCACTTTATTCAGTGCGATAATTTAGCTTTGTGTGGTATGCTATACTACTGTTTTGGAATCGTATCTATTACACGGTAGCATATAGTGTATCACATGTTAGTAAGTAATATATTTTTGATTGCATTAGGGCAGCAGTTGATAAATGAAGAAAAGAAGCTTGGAGAAGAGAAATCCAGACAGGAAGCTGAGGAAGAGAAGAGGAAGGAGGAGGAAAAAAACAGGCTGAAGGAAGTAGGTCACTTGACAAGATTGTGGGCAATTAAAACAGAATGAACTGGGTCATGATGAGATTTCGGGCAGTTAAAACAGCATATGTATGTGAAATTACAAGCTGTTTATCAAATTAATGTCATCTGCAAGCTAGCAAGATCATGTTTGTTTTCACTTAAGAAGAGCTCATGGCCTTTTTTGTTAGGTGTCTCTTCAAAGTTCTTCAAACATATCTTGCCAAGTCCAAGAATCTGCCAGTAACAGGTTTTTATCTCCTGTATGAGTTCTTTGAGTTTTCTTGTGCTATCACAGTCTGTATGTTTAAAGTTCTGTGATGACAATGCTTCTGGTGTGGAGCATGGGTTTGGGTCACGAGATACGTGTTATATCTTCACCCTGGTGACAACTGATAGTAGTTCAGTCAAAGAGATGGAAGATTCTTCAGGATGGAGTCTCCTGCAAGAAAACTTAAAATGCTTAGACTACATTTTTAAGCAGCTAGTTGGAAGTCTGTGCAGAATTTAACCATGAGCTGCCCTTTTATTACTTTCTCTCCTGTAGTAGTCTATGGCCTTTTACTGTAGTCACAGATCAGATAATCTTATTCCTTATGATAATCCTTCATGCTGTGTTCATATTGAACAGATCAGACTTTGTCTCTGACCATTTGTTTTACTTTACTAACACAGTCTAAATCATAAACAGTGGATGAAATTTCTGTATGAAAACTGCATTGTAGGTCTTTCCACTTCTTGCTGCAGCTGCAGGCCATGGAAGAACGGGAGCGGGAAAAGATGCGAGAAGAATTGGAGGAGAGAAGAGAAGCCCTCCTGAAAATCCGTGAAATCAACCTGGAACGAAAGAACAATTTATACAGTTTGCAGCAAAATCAGAGTATTACACCAGCTTGGGTCTTTTCCTATTTTGTGCACTGGCCAAGAGAGTCATACATGAGGTTATAGCAAGTTTTTTAACCTTGCTTTCTTACATTTTTACTCTGGCACATGGAGATATCTGTACCCAAGTTTTTGCCATTAACTAAGCAAGATGACATGCAACCTGTGTAGCTCCAATTTCATAGGAAGAATCTGTTTTTTACCTCAATTTTACATGTTGAAATCATTACTGAGCATAAGAAAAGATTTATTTCTGATCTTTTCCAACAGATCTGTCCAAGACTCACTTTTACCATGTAGATCACATAAAAGTTCCTGGTAGTTTTTTATGTTGGACATCTCTTGTACAGAATTAGTTTTAGTCACTTATAATTCAAAGCAGAAGGGGAATTAAAAATATTTTTTTAACTGTCCTACATTTCTTTTTTCAGGCCAATGGGTATGGCAGGAGGAGGTGCTTCAAAGCAGAAGAAGAAGAAGAAGAAAAAGTGATTCTCCTTGCTAATCAAGATCTCCAGCTATGTAATTAGTCACAAGTCAGCAGAAATGTGATGCTATGGATGTCTTTCAGCCAAGCAATATGTGGTTTTCACTTATTGACTTGGAATTTTTTCAAAATAGACTGTTTATATCCGCTTTATTTGATTTTTAAATGTTTTAATAATCATTTATATAGTGGTGCAGCCAAAGGCTTTATGCTTGCTTTAAAAGCATTTGAAAAGCACAGTGTATCATACAGTGTCCAGGTGGCTACAAAATTTAAAACATTTTTTATTATTTATACTTACATTTTAAAAATATTTTGCATTTCCTTTATAATGTGATAAAAAGCTTTAGCCAAAACAATGCCAGACATATCAACTGTCAGAAATAGAGCATGAGAGTTTTTTCATAGCATCAAATCTTTTCTCAAATGGGAAAGATGTGTATGGTGTGGTGAAACCATTGACAGACTTGCTTTACTACACAGTCCTTGAGAGCAAATGACCACAGTTTAAGTATAGTCAGTGATAGCAGAGGTCAGGTATTATGAATAGAACAGCAGTACCATCATGATAGCATGTTCACTTACCCACATAGCTTACACATCTGGGTATCCACACAAACATACACAAAACTGAATCTCTAAACCCCACACATACACTGATATTTATGTATTTCAAACATAACGTATCACTCTTTTTTCTTTGCTATTTTTTTATTTCAATATTTGTTTTATTTAGAGTGAAAGTTATAGCACTCGTATTTAAACATTTGAAAGCAACTGTGATATATAACAACCTGCAAAGCCAGTTATAACACTGAATGTTTGACAGTATCTGTAATATTCATGCATTTGGTATATTATTTTACACAGCAATAAATTCTTTATTTTTCACTTTTAAAATAGACATGCTTGAGAGGATTTATTTTAATTACAAAATATTAGCTAAAAAAAGAAGCAATTTAGCTGATGTCAGAAATATGTTACACAGGAATCTTAGTGTTGCACAGACATGGGATTTGTAAATGTTTAATTGCAAATATTAGGTTACTTGCTGAAGAGATGGTGTTTTTTCCCCCATCTGATTTTACAGAAATGTGATTATTTGTATAATCCCACTGTGATCCCTTTACCAAATCAAACTTTTTGACATAATAAGCTGTTGAAAGAATTAAATAAAATTGACGTTGGAGTTGTCTGGTGTAACATGGGGCTTCCAGAGTTTTTTGTTGTTTGTTTTGTTTTTTTTTTAGTAGCGCAATTTTTCCTTATTTTTATTTTGTTTTACCTTTAACTCCACTTTCATCACACTTTGAATGGAATTCTGTATATTGGCAATATGTATTTATCCTTGTTTACCTATGTGCTTCAGTTTTCTTGAGCAATTTAATGATACATCTGACCTTTTCAAATTTAGTGTCCTCAGCATAATTTCACTTGACAGCTTTCCAGTGTTTTTCTGCCTTTCTATTTTCCTCAGTAACAGTCTACCTGCAAAGGCAAAGCTATGTCCGAGAGCAGGAAAAAAACCTGCTGTAGGCTTTACTTTCCTTTCTTTTCTTTTTTTTAAGATATTGTGCAATCATTTGCTTTTATTGTACCACAATCCTTGCATTTTGAAAATCATTTTATTTGCAGCATTCACATTGTACAGTCCAGTTCATGGTAGATTTGTTTCCACCTTCATTTGTAATATTTTATTCTTTTTTCTTATTTGATTATTCTGTATCATAGAATAAAAGTGAAATAATGAAATCATGGTTTGTTTGTTTTTGTTGTTTTTTTTTTGTTGTTGTTTTTTTGTCACATAAGGGTTTGAGGAGGTTTTATGTTATGCTGGGGAGGGGGGATTGTACAGCTTGCACACACACACACACAAGGAAAGGTATCTAGGTCTTTTTTTACCGCTTTTATTAATTTGTATCAAGTATGTACAAAAGTATTCAGTATTGTGTTGGTTCAATATTTATGATTTACCTATCTTTACAGTTTTATTACATTAATCAGTTCATGATATAGAGGATTTTCATCCCAAAAAGTTGCAAAACCATTTTTGAAAAGTACCAGAGTATGTGTGAAATTCACTCTAAACAAGCACTAGAACCAATTTGGCACACAATTATCATAAACATTCAGTTAAAAAATTTAAATCTCATGAAGTCCTATGCAATCAAATATTTAAAATCATAAAACAGAGGATGGCATTGAGCATGAAAACTGTTGTTGAATATATATTATATATATAAAACAATCCAACAGATTGGAAAAATATTTTGCAAGTTTCAGTAGATGGAATACACTGCATAGTTGGGGAATGTACAGCACCTTTGGTTAAAAGATGTTAAGCAAAACTGACAATCTTCAGCATATGTACAGTTCAACAATCTATTCGTAAACAACAGAAAAGTACTCATTTTGTTAACCTATTGATAAAAATAAATTACAATACTTCCATTTTCCTTATTCAATTACAATTAGAATACAAAGAGGGTCTACAAATCAGTGGAAGGTGCGTTTGAAAGTGCTGTGACTGTCAGCTGTCCATCCTGATGGTAATGACACTTTATGCTAGACAAGTCCAGGTGTGGAGGTAGCTCCAGCTTCCTCGTGATGCTCTCTCTCCAGGTGACATCTTGGCAACTGTTGTCAAACTCCGCAGTGATGACGAGCATGTTGCCACTTACCGTCACACTGATATCTTCTGGTCTAAAGTTCCCGAGCGGAAAAGAAGCGATGAAGGGGTCCTTGTGTCCTGGACCAGCCACGCAGGTGCCGGTGCCACACTGGGCTCGCTTGATCGGTCTAGTTGGATCTGTCGCCGCCCATTCACAAGAGGTAGCCGGTGGCTGTACATCTCTACTCAGGTCGTTGCCGGCCACTGTCAATTCAGTCATTTTCTGCTCTTGAGTAGTGTACGGGTTTGCATCAGAGCCCGTTGAGCAGTTTCCTGATGTGGGTCTAAGATCATCAAGAACCATTTCTTCGGAATCGTCGGCAGTGTGCTGTGATTCTTCATTTACTACCATGTGCGTGTCGTCCTGACATGGCTGTGAAGTGCTTTCTAATGAGCGTTCGGCTTGCTCATGGGTTGCCTCTCTTGCATCGTCCTTGCAGTCGTCATTCACAGTCTGTGTCTCTTCAAGCTCATCGTATGCACCTCGAGCATTGCTCATTCCACAGTCAGCATGCGTGTCCAAACTGGTGTCGTCCTTATTGTCCATGTGCGATGAATTACAGGTAACATCAACTGCACCATCAAAACGCAAGACACATGTTTCTTCTTGGTCGTGATGTTCGTGTCCATCCATACTTTGGACACCATCACATGATTCGTTTGTGTCGTGGTCGCAGCACTCTTTCTCAACCTGGTCGTTTGCCTCGATTTCAAGAGAGGAGTCCTTGGAAGCGTCAGCCTCCATATTGCAGTCACTGCTCATGTCGATCTTCTGTTCTTCTATGGCGTCTGTTACTTTCTGCGCTTCCTGCATCGTTTCCCCTCCTGCTGACACTTGGTTTTTATCAGTCTCTTCTTTTGCTTGATGCTCATTCTCAGAATCGGCAGAGCAAGCATCTGCTGAAGCTTCCTCTCCTGCGATTGTTCTTGGTTCGTCTGCCATGGGAGCAGCATCACGGCGTGGTGGAGCATACATCAGCAGCTGACCATTGGGCAGCATCAAGCAGGCCACCTTCTCCTCGCATGCATACGGTGGTACCGCCACAGTGCGATGCATAACGTACTTACTGATGCATGGGCCAGGACCGTTCGTCTCCTCGTGTGTCGCTGCCACGTGAACCATGCCATCCTTGACAGTGACTTTGACCTCATGGGGCGCGAAGGCACCGAGTTCTATAGTGGTCATCCACACTTTCGGCCAGTTGTTAGAAGGATCACTGGAACTAATTG
The DNA here is from genome assembly GCF_003073045.1 of Pomacea canaliculata. Lineage (NCBI taxonomy): Eukaryota > Metazoa > Mollusca > Gastropoda > Architaenioglossa > Ampullariidae > Pomacea > Pomacea canaliculata. The sequence continues at coordinate 14,026,909 of NC_037595.1, forward strand.
AGCCTTGTATATCAGGTGACGATGCAGATTTTTACAGGTATTGCTGTGCTTTCATCATGAAAGGATGTTTTATGGTCAGTAGATGCGTCTGCTGCACGACTGAAGCCGGAGCACCCGCCCCGCGTCCCTGAAGGAAAAGGAAATGTCCGGCATCTCACCCCATTTTCACCTGAAAGGACATCTTTCAATAAATGGCTGACTAGGTTTCCAGTATGCAAGTCCTTGCCACTGATAGGAGTGGTGTGACGGGATACAGTTTGAGTCGCACTACAGCGGGTTTGTGTCGCACTACAGCAGGTTTGTGTCGTAGGTAGCGGTTTTGCGGACGGTCCCAGAATTGTCTCTGGCAGCCTGACACGTGAGGGCTGTGGGTTGTGCCACCAGGGTTGGGGAAGACTCTCTCGTCAGAGGTATAAATCGGGAAACCCCTCGCGAACATGTTTTCTGTCAACCAATAAGCTGCTGCGACTGATGGCGTAAAACGTAACAATTGCTAGGCAAGCAAGTGACGATCACTTCTTTCACACTTAGCGATAATTTGCTGAATGTGTTTCTCGCTCTGTTAGCTGATCAGCTTTTATATACCTTTGACAGTCGCTGTCGAAAATCCGAGAACATTCTCGTGCAGTCTGTCCGCGTGGCTGACCTCATGCATTTATGTATGCGCATGCGCAACACTCTCTTTCGTGTTCCAGTAGGCGGTGCTTACTGGTGAATGCGATTCTTCTGGAGGTGTTCTCCAGCGTACGAGTACGGCGCGTTCTATAACGTCTTTTAACGACTGGTTCATAGGCTTCATTATTTTAAAAGGAGTTTTAATGTTTCACAAAAGACTTTATAGCCATTTACCTATCATTTTATAAAGAAACAATGTTTACAACCTATAGTTCTACCCATATAGTCACATAAAACTCCCTAAAGAGGGCGTGATCAAAGCTACGTCAATCATAGTGAGGTCAGACACGCCCCAATTCGCACTGTTTACGGAAGTTTCTCGTGTGTTTGAGGTACCGAACCCACCAGTTTCATATGCACATTCACCGAACCCTTCTTTAGTGTCATCTTGAATTTACATAATTAATCGGGTGTGTCTTGACCTCGTAGCGGAGGCTCCGCCGAATCCCTGAGACCGACTCAACAAACCTAGTGTTCTAGACAAAGTGTCTATGCTATCTCGAAAAGATAAAACATACCAAAAAATTTTATTCCACCGCGAAGCAGTTTCGTGTCATTTTTGACAGAAATTAATGGATTGTCTTCCTAGAAGTGCTTGACCGACGACGACGGGAAAGGAATTATATAAAAGTTAATTGCTCGATCGGTCTTAGACCGAAGAGTTGCAGGCGACCTAAACGGACCGATCAGGCGTCGAGTCGTAGTCGGAAGGGTAAGGTGACCAGACGTTTCGGGGGCGAAAGCGGGACACGTGACGATGATGGTGTCGTCACCGTCAAAAAACGCCGAAAAAAGTGATTTTTAAAGACAACCGGGACATTTGATGGACTTGTCAGAAAGCCAGAAAGCGGGACATTGGGCGTCCCGCCAGATATTCAGGCGGGACACGAGGTCAAAAGCGGGACTGTCCCGCCAAATGCGGGACGTCTGGTCACCTTAGGAAGGGTCAATACAAGTTTGTGGAAGGGTGACTGGAGCATAATTCTCCCTTCAATAGCACACCGTGTCCTCGGTAACCAAGGCAATAGATGTACAGTATATATGTTGTCAACAGATGGTAAGTATATGCCGCAAAGATGAAATATGTAAGCCAACTCGAGTGGAGAAATAACAGGTATTAACATAGCAAGATTAAATAGTAGAGCAGCAAAGTGTCACTTGATTGCATGTCTGTCATAATAATAAGATGTGAAACGGCAATGTGCTTAATTTGCATCTTTTTAAAGAATTGTTTAGCTGCTAAATTGACTTCAAGTCACTGCATGCCTTTTTCACCCCTGCAGCATTTATTTTAATATGACAGCTATCTTATTAACCAGTGAAATGCCTTTGAGGCCAACAAAAGTTAATGATACAATTTATTATTGAGGGTCGGGGGGTCAACATTATTTTTTAAATGTTTGGTACCATAATCTGTAATGAAATTTGGCTGCAACTGTTACAGCATATAACTAAAATACCTTTAGCAACTGTATTGATGTTTTCACTTTGATCTTCTTGCTTGATAACAATGCTGTTAATTGTTTGTTGTTTAATTAAAAGCTCCACTATAACTTTTTGCAATTAATTAAAGAATTAAAAAAATAAATTACAAGTATGAACATTTGTTTTAAGAATGTTTAATGTGAATTTTTAATGTGAATGTGTGCATGCTTTTATGCCATGTGTAGAAGCATGGTTCATTTGATAAATCTTTAACTCCAGCTGTCTCTTGCTCGCATAAATTATAAATACATATACATTCTCACATAAATTTACAAGAAACTGCTTTAGAAGTATGAAGACATGCATTTTTCATTGCTCTATATTATTTTTTGATTGTGGACAATTAACAGCAATTTCTGAACAGCACCTCTTCAATTTCAATACAGTTTTTTTTTTTAGCCAGACACTGAAATAAAGCCATAAAATTTAGATGATTATAAAACTCTTCACTAAGTGGGGAAAGCAGATGGTTAGATCAATGGCGTCCAAGGCCAAAGACACATGTCAATTCATTGCTCATGCAGTACAGTATACTTCATCTGACAGGCCATTGATTGTGGGTATTTTTTCCATTGCTAAACCCAGGCCATTTGTGAATTAACATTGAGCGACCAAATGTAGCATGACTATACTGTTGAGGAAATTTATAACACAGCAGTGACTTTTTCCCCATTTCTCTTTACTCTCATGTGTCTCAGTAAAAGCAGCTGAATAGCTCTACCCTCCCAGATCCACTTTAACCACCAATCAGCACTGACATGCGCTGAATAATTGTCAAATACCCTCATTTGGACAAAATGCAGAGATCTTAAATGTGCATCTATGTAAGCCCACTTAAATATCTCTCCTGTGACAAGAAGAAGTAAAAAATATGAATTGCAACTAGAAGTATGATATAAATACTGCTAAAGAAAATTACAAAAAATCATTAATCCCAATTTTTTGCTCAGATAGGCCATTATCCTTATTTAAAGCATGAACAATATAATTTTATTAGACTAAAATTTCAACCACAGCTGAGGAAACACAATAAAAAAAATCACATTCTTTTTGTAAAAAATTATTCTGAATGTTGGCCTGTTTTCTGAGACTGTGGTTATTGTTAGTGTGCACAAGGATAGTTCTGTAACAAAAAAACCAAAACTGTCTCTTAGATAGAATGTCTACAATCGCTGGCAAAGAAACCTGTTTGCAGCTTATGTTACCCACAAAACCAGTGATGCCCATCAGTGCTAAAGTGTTGTTTTTTTTTTTTGAATAACAACTTTTAGATAAATGGACAATCAGCTATATGTTCCATGTGTTGCACAAAATATTTGCAAAATCTTCATCCTCCTTGACCCCAAGGCTCAGTCCCTCATAGTATTCCTCAAACTCAATGAAAGTGACATCTTCCTGTCGGGCAGATGATGTTACTGCTTCCAAAAATGCCATTAAGGCACTTTTTGTTGTGTCTGCATCTGCACCACACCAAACATATTGTTATCATTAAAGGTTAAAATATTTTGTGCTACTAATGTAATGGTAAATTAAAAGCTACATACCAGATCCAGGCTTATAAGGGCTGTTTGGATTGAAAAATTTCTTGATGTCACTAAGATGAATAGTCCCCTCTTTATGTGTGTCAACCTTGTTAAATGCCTGAAAGGGCAAAAAATAGCAGCAAGTGGTGTTAGGAAAAAACGGCAGAAATAATATTACATTTATTGGGAAAACAGAGTTCAAATTTTTATGACAAATTCATGAAAATTATATAAACATGAAAAATGGTTTAAAATTTTTGCCAATGTCTTTATATTTTGGAAGCATTTTACACATGGCTGCGATATATACATTATTATCATTTGCTAGAATCTCTTCCACTGCGGTCTAAAATTTCTCTACAAAGTTTCTGAAAGCTGTTGCATTCATGAATTGTCTCAAGTGATATGCATAGTCCTAGGTTATATTTTTCACAGCATCATCATCAGCTGTGAAAACCTTTGATCACATTAACAAATTAATAGTGTTAAATGTGACTTACCTATCTCTATACAAATAAAAGAAAGACTAAAAAGCATCCAGAATATTTCATCACATAGAACAGAAAGCGACTTCTACCATTAAGATAATGCTGTCAGAATAGTTCAGTACATTTCCATAGCTTTTGTTAACCCAGTGATTTTTAGCCCGTAAAACCTGCAGACAGTACCATAAAGCCTGAATAAACATACCTTGCGTACCAAAGCCTTGCGAAATTCATTCATTTCCCCAATCACTGTTCGCATAAAGAAGGAATAATCCAAACATCGCATACCCTCAGTGTCCACAATGTCAAACACTCGCTCCAAATCCTGTCACAATAAACATGAAACTTCTAATAGAAGAACCCTCAGTGACACATGAAACATTTGAAATGGGTGTAACAGAGCACAAATATACAAACACTGTGTACAATAACTGCAACCTGGACTTTGCTTTCTAGGTTCACTGATGCTACTAAAAGTTACAAGCAATAAAGAGTTCTAAAGATGAATACTAGCATTAAAAGAAAAAGCTTTGATTTTTTTGATATTTCACATTGAGTCAGCAACTTAAGCTAGTTTGAGGGGAGAAGTTTACTTCACAAATGTACATGTGTATGCTCAGTTTGACTACATGTTTGTTTGATGGCATGCATGCATTTTGTGTCATAATGAAACTTTAGAGTAATATCAGTATCTCAGGAGATTGTTTTATACCTAGCGCATGCACTCAAGGACACTGTACACTGGGTTTAACTGAAAAAAAATGTGTAAAAAGATCATGCAAAAGTCTCTTTGATTTGAATATCAAATCTTCAGATTCCATGAGTTGTGCAGGAGAACAACCTCTGGAAGAAGATCTATGTGAAAACGCAGCAATCCTCGCTCTAAATCATGCTGATCCAAAATCCCTGTACCACTCCTGTCAATGCTCCTATAGTGACGACCCAGCCCAGTAACAGTCTTGATACCTCTCTTGCGGATTTGCTTTTGCACTGATTCTGAAGAAATACCACTCACAGTAAACATGCAGATTTAGCAAATCTTTTAGCTACCTTTAGGCAAACTTCATAAAACAATTTCAGTTATATCACTGCAGTTATTTCACTAAATAATTATTGCTAAATCACTTGAATTAGGCTATTTTGGTTATCAAATTATACTCAAATTAGGTATATGTATTTAACTTAAATTTGAGAACAAGTATAGCAGGCAATAAATCAATTTCACCTTGTATGGCAGCAAGAAACTGCCTGTTTTCATAAGCCGTTATATGTGACATGTCTGTCTGACCATAAGCTTCTGGCCCATCTACATCAATAAAGTCATCCAAGCTGAATCAAAAAGATGTTAACATTATACTCTTTTTCGCCCCTATGCTCCTTGAGGAGTAACAAGGAATAAACTAACTAAACTAATTATACTTTTTCAAAAGAAGTTATATTCAGCTCAAAGTGATAAATGTGCATTCACAAAAACTGCAATATAAAGAAAAAGAAAGTGATGTTGTCAAACAAGGTTCTTTGATATTTTAAAATTAATAATTTAAATAAATAATTTGGTTGTAGTAGATATAGGCTTAATCATGACAATCTCTTTCAATCACAAAAGTAATGAAAAATATTCAGAAGATCCAGTACAATTCTTTTATGAATATTTAAGAATTGCAAAAGTACAAAGAAAAAAGGTGGGAAACAAAACTATCAATTAGCAACTAAAAAAAAAACAACCCCACACCCTTAAAATATTTCAAATACCCGAAAAAGTAAAGCAGGAGAAAATGAACTTGTTACTCTGCAGAGTGCAGACTGTTTTCTTAATAATCAAGAGCTGCCAAATTAAGGTTTTCTACTTACAGAAGCCTTGATTTCTCCTCTTCATCCATGTCAGTGACTCTCAAGGTGAGAAACTGACATCGAGCTAACTCAGCACTAAGTGCATGCTGGCCTTTTGTTGGAATGTTGATATCTGCACCCTATAAATACATGCACACAAACCATCACTGTCATTACAGAGTTAATAACATTGCCCCAAATATTTTCAGTCTACTAGCATTGCCCATAACAATTAAAGAAACAAGTAGAATATCTTGCTAATGATCTCTCTCCTCTTTCTCTCTCTGTCTTCTTCAGCTAGTTACCATAAATAGAATTATACAGGTTTTATTAGCATGACAATCATTTTTAAGCAGAAATATGGCAAAATTAACTTTTGATGCTTTGTTCACAGTTAGTCAACCTAGCAAAGTGACAGTTTACTGTTTACAATCTTTATGAGGCACCCCATAAGTCAGGGAAGATAAAATCATGCAGGAACCCAAGTCTGCTGCATCATGGTCTGCTGCACCAAATAACATCCTATCCCTTCTGATTTATATTATTTCCCAGGGGTGTGAAATCTTTCAGTCATTCTTTATCTACATCTGTTCTTCCATCGATAAAATTCAAAAACAGTGAAAATTGCATTAAATGATTAGTTATCTCTCTTTTGCTAACTTTTCTGTTTCAATAAATTTTTGTCAAACAGCAGGCTTAGAGACAGAAGTGTAAAGTAAAATGGTGGTCATATGACTTTCATATTTTAAATATAATTAATCAATATTAGAAAATATTGCTCACCACAAATATATCACAGAGACCATATGGAAGGCCTTTCTTTGGACCAAAAGGATGGTTGAAAACACCTCGCTGGATGAAAGGTATGGCTTTGGCACTATTTCACAATATGGAAATTACTGCCATTAATGCTATTACTATAAAAAACATGAATTTTCTGTTTAAAAAAAATCTATTATAATTTGTTTATGGCAGCAAGTATGAATGTGAGTCTATTTGTGTATTATGTGTGTGTAAGAGACAGAGACAAAAAGAAACACATCCATGATTTCCTATTATTAAACTTGTTCTTCACCTTTTTCCAAACTGTTTAAATTCATACACAGTCATAGTTCTGTCCATTTGGAAGAAAAAGCCTGTTAGTTCCTTCATGGCATCACGACCATTTCTGAAAAAAATTTCAATATTTTGTGCCAATAAAGCTTACCTTTTGCAAAGGTACAAACAAATCCACACACATATATAATCATATAAAATTCAACCTTTACTCCTTTCTTTCATTAGTGCATCCATTTCTACCTGCACACACACACACACATTCATTCTACCTTGTTATGATCCTGGCTCCAAACCTCAATCGCCTGGACAGCAAATTTTCTGTGGCTGTTGAACGTGTGCTTATCCTGAAAAAAAAAATCTTTTATATTTCAGCTAGGACATATTCATCTACTAATGTAAATTAATCCCTTTCTTGTATCATATATATTCTATGTTCTAACCCTTGGCATGGTTGATTTCAAAGTATATCATTAACTACTCTTCTCATTTGTCCTAATCTCACAAAGCAGAAATCAAAGCTATAAAGCAGATTTTGTAGAGTCCCAATAGTTATTCAAGTGCACAGATATGCAAAGACATCAATAAGGCCTTTAATCTTTAAATAGTAAGTTTCTGTGGAAGTAACTGGACACATGATATTAACTGTTTCCAGTATTTCTCTAACCTTATAATTAAACAATAAAAGGTGGGCTCGAGGGAGTTTATGTACACATGCATCTACGAACAAGTACAAAGAAAGCACTTCCTCAGTAGCCATTTTAAGTACCTTACAAACTTTTCTCTCTCTCACACACACACACATACACATATACACACAAGCACATCAATGAAGAACTACCAGCTGAGATCCAAATTCCATGATACCAACTCTCTAATATGGCAAAAAGATTTTCTAACCACTGCACAGGCTGTGGTGGGTTTTTGAAGAACAGGAAAGTAGCTAATATGACAGGCCTTAGTTATGGTACAGAAATTCTGAATTATTTCTGAACATGGGTATTTATGTACTCTTTTGTCAAGGAAAACAAACTAATTCATTGTGTTGCCTTTCCCTTTAAACAGAAAGCTCTGATTCATTTATGTTGATGTACAGAGCATCACTGATTGCTATGATGCTAAACAAATGGAAAACCCCATCATCACTGTGGTGGTACTAGTGCAGCAAAATGATGCATCGTCATCGTCGCCCTCCTTCTCTTCAACCAATTAAATTAACATTATCTTCATATAAAAACACAATAAAAACATTATATTTTACTTGGAGTCATGAAGATAGTGGTTTGTACCATGAAGGCGCCTTGTCGTTCTCCCAGTATTTAAGCTACGCTCATTTTGCTCTGGATCACTGATGACAGCTCTGTAAGCAAACATAGCAGCAATACAAACAATAATCAAACGGCAATATAAACATTAATCACACAACATTAGCAAGATTATGTCTCCATCTGACCTTAATTTTAATCTGAATCAGCTTTTATGCAAAACAATGCAGTGAAGGAAAGAAATATCCTTCAAGAGTTTGTATTAATATACAACTCATTGTGATTGTATAATAGTACATGCTCTTCATATATTATAAAGTGAGACCAAAATGGGCAGAGAATACATGTGTCCAAACACTGGACACACAGAAAAGCCACTGTATAACGGGCAAACAGCTTGAATAATAAGAGAGTTCTAGGGTTAAAGAGTTCTAGCTCCTTCACAACTGATTACCTAATTTTGAAAAGGCATGTTAGTAAGTTATCCCGTTCAACTGTTCCTATGTTGATGCTATCAAATCTCATTAGCAAAAATATTTTTACCTTGAAAGTTGATCTATCATGACCGTCTCAATGAGTTTCTGTTTCTTGTTATGCTCAAGCAGATCTTCCTATTTTGAAAGTAAAAAATGTAAATAGTGATCATGGATGAAATGAACACAGTAATGCTTACCTTCATCTATAGACAAACATGCTATTACTGACAACAAAATATGGCAAAGCAGTATCTCTTCAGATACAGGAAATATCACATCAAATAAAAATGAATCAGTCAACCAGGACAGATTATATAGTCTTCTTGCATGCCAAAAAAATATAAGAACACTGATGTTCACTGCACCACAAGAGAAAAGAATATAATCTTATCAGAGAATGACACTAGAATTTGAGACTACATGTTCTAAACTTATCAACCCAGGGTTGTTTTTTTTTTAATATTCCAGTAAATATCATTTCTTTTTATTCTGGCTAATTCTATAGAAATACTTGACATCTGATATGCAAATGTGCTTCACAGTATGGAAAATATTAAAATATGGCCAAATTTGAACTTACTAGTTTTTGTGTGAAATAATTTTTTATTTTGTAAAATAAAATTAAAAAATAAAAATTATATATCTTTTATGTACAATAAAAGCATATAGCAACAGCATCTGTCAAAAGATATGCACAAACACAGCTGAGTGAAGTATAAATTATATTGTAATGTATAAATTTAATATTATCTACATGCTATAATTTCTCTTCCATAAATGTTTTAAGCTTATTTTCAAAAAACGAGGGTGGAAGATAAGAAGGTGACTAACTCACAGCAAGAGTATTGTCACGGGTTAAACAAAAACAATTTTTGTTCTTACGGCATCTATCTTTTTCTGCAGTTGCTTTGAAGTATAGCGCTGTTTTTTCCACCTGTCATCTACCATATCTTCTTCCAACTTCTTCAACAATATCTCATTTGCAGTTTGTACATAGGTCTGTTACTCTTTTAAACAGTTAAAATACCTGTAAAGTATGTACCTGAATAGTGGAAAATGTGTTATGATCATACTTCATGATTGTATGGGTCTGTTTCTGAGTGGAGTTTGTATGAATTGAATGTACATTGTTGCATTGTTGGGATTTCTTTGCTATATTTCTTACTATACCTCTGATAAATAAGGTTTCTGCTTTTTTAATCCAGGTTTCCTGCGTGTTTACGGAAAGTTAAGCTCTCGAAAATTTCTGCGTTCTCTGCCAGAAACTGTGGAGCATCAGCAATGGTATGAAATTGACAATGAGTCGAGCAATCTGAAAGACATATTTAACTCCCTAACTATGTATCCATGCCTATGGAGTTACATTATCGCCGTCTTTCTTTGTTGGTTCGTGATATCACTGTCATTATGAACTTCATAAATGGGTTGCTAGATTGTGTGGATTGTTTATTATTTCTACCGGAGTTCTGTGTCGATCATCATTGATGTATACACGTTGGCGTGTCTATGGGTTATGAGCATCCCGATTAATGGTCTGTGCTAATGGTTGGTTAGTTTTAATCAAATCTGTTTCTTGGGTCCTGTTAATGGTTCGGTATATCTGTATTTTGGTTTGTCTTCTATTTGGGTCTGTTATCTGGTGTTGAGGTGGGTTACCTGATAAATCGTTGTGCTCGTTCCCTCACCACGTGTTGCTTATCCGTTTTTCACCGATGCTAAATGTTATTTCAATAACGTTTGTATCAGATTTACTGTGTATGAATGTCTTTACCGTATACAATGTACCTTCAGATAAGTACTGAGATAAAGCCATATCTTATTTTAAATACTTAATAGCCTAGCAGTCAAACCATCAAGCTCGCAGACTGCAAGTCAATTTTTCGTGGCTCTTAATAAGAAATTATATGTTTGACAGTGGGAATCCATGTATACATAAAGCAAAATGCTGTTCACTTTAAAAGTCTTTGGCCACAAATACAGCTGAAGGTAAAGTTTATCATTTTACTTCATTAAATTTTCCAGGCTGTGAATGTGTACGATAAGCCTGCTTCATCTCCTCAGAATATTGCTTATACATTTCCTTGTGTCTTGCAGATGGGGCAGGCAAGTTTTCTGGAACTGGCATTGCATCCCAGGCATTAGGCTGCCAAAAAACAACACTACTTAAACTCCATTAAAAATATTCCAACAACAAATAAGTACACTATGTAAATCAATTCTGCAAAATATTTAAAAAAAAAAAAAGAATTTAACTACCAGAATGCCCTATCTAGTCCAGAAAAAATAATAATATTGAACAATATTGATATTTTTATGAATATATCATTTTAAAAGAACAATTAGATAAAAACATGTTTCTGCTGATGATGGACACAAAAAAGTGACAACACAACCTCTTAGATACTTTTAGGTAATGGTTGGTCGTTCCCGAGAGGACAACATCTCTCT